>NW_020273630.1:281081-624210 GCF_003268045.1 Sipha flava | reverse complement strand
TGTGTGTGTGTGTGTGTGTGTGTGTGTGTGTGTGTGTGTGTGTGTGTATGTGTATGCCGCGCGTGCGTTCGTGTGTGTGTAGGGACAATCAATACAGAAAACCTAATGTAACCTATGTGTATACTTCTGCATATACATGCCCAAGTAGTGGAGATAATTATAATGAGCGAAAAACAATGACGAATACAAAATCCTATTGTCGGCATATTTAAGAAAGAACTCAACGATTAAAATCTTATTGATCTTTATTTTTCTTTGTTGCAGATCATACATGAATTGATAGTTATAAGGAGTCTGATGGCACAGCAATGAGGTCGATAAATTTGATTTGGCTATGTTCCCTCCTGTTGTTGAGCTTCAAATGGGCCAACGCTACAGACTTGTGTAAGTATTGAAATATTTCAACGTGATATTTATTTATTTCCAACCGTACTCCGGTATGCCAGGATAACATTAGCGAAAGAATCTTGTTAGTGCACGTTTATAAATGCGTGCTATGCGAGAATGAACATTTACTGACTACATTTTAATGTCGCATTAAAAGACCAAGAAAAAAAAAATCAATGAATATTTAAACGACTGAAATGTAAAATTATTTTCCTTTCCAATAAACATTTTATTAGTGATTGTTATATCTGAGTGATTCGACCAGTACAGTGTGGAATATTCAATCCATTAGTTAATAACATTTTGGGTATAGCTGGGAGAGTGGTAGGCATAGTAATATATTAATGGCAACAGCCACGTCATTTAATTGCAACTTACTGTATAGGTTAATCGTAAATACCAGAAAACAAAAATAATGTTCCACCTTGTTGAATGTATCCGTACATTACTGTGACACATTTTTAATTTAATAGGGTTACGGCTACATGTAAATGTATTTAATTATCTCTCTTTCTCTCTTTCGTGTATAACGTAAATGGTTTAAATTCAAAAAGTGTAACATTCGCTACAACTAATTTCAATTTTTAAACTATTTATTCTATATCAGTTAGTTTCTAAAGCTTGATAATATTTGATCTCGATATTGATCTAATGATTATAGAACTAATGATCAATTCTACTTCGTTATTTCCATGATATTTATCAGAAAAAATAATTGTTTTTTTATTTATTTATTTTTTTTTATTGGTTTCTTATATACAATTATAGCTCAACAATAATTGTTAAGCTATAATTATTATAGATAATAACAATTAAAGATAATAAAAATTACAGGTAATAACAGTTGTACAATACAATTTATATAATACAGTAATATTTACAAAGAAAGATAAAAAAACAGAAGAACAAAAATTAGATGCTAAAAGCCAGCCTCCAATATAAATGCTATGATTTGAGTTATGGCTATTTCTGTATTAGAGTTAAGGATAGAGGAAAGGTTAGGGGTAGTATTAAAAGCTTTTAGGAAGTTAAACAAAATGGTGCGTTTTAAGTGCAAGGAAGGACATTTGAACAGAATATGAGAAATATCACATACACTTTCTGTTAAATGTAGGGTGCAGAAAGGAGCGTCATTTAAATCCAATTTGTATGCATGGGCAGGTAAAAGTATGTGAACGTAGGTGATTAAATTGTATGATGGATTTTCTCGATAAAATGGAGGTTGTTGAACCAGGTTTTATGAGGGATTGAAGGAACAATATATTTATATCTGGCAGCAAATTCTGCTGGAAGATTTGACCAATGGGAGGCTTAGACGTTTTTTATGTGGTGAAATTGATATGAGAAAGTTAGATTAGAGAGGGACAAATTAAGTTAGACGTAGATTTGATAAGACTATTGGCGATCTCATTACCATAAATTCCTATGTGGCTTGGGATCCACAGAAATTGGAAGGAGTAATTTAACCGGTGTAGTAAAAGGGTAATTTGTTTAACGCGAAGCATAAGAGGAGGAAGATGGGAGTTAAAGGGATTGGATTTGAGCGTAATTAGGCAAGACATTGAGTCAGAGGCTATAAAGTAATTGTTAGGAGCAAGGTAAGAGATATGTGTTAGCGCTTCTATGATGGCGTAACTCTCAGCAGTGAAGGAAGAAGACGAAGGGGGTAAATTGTTTGTGAAAGACATGTGTAGCTCAGGGATATAAAATTCATAACCTGCAGAAAGAAGAGAGACTGATCCGTCAGTAAAAACCGTAATGTAGTTACAGAAATTTCCATTGAGGAATGCTGAGAATATTTTGTTTGTCATAGAGTGAGACATGATTTGTAGTTCTATAGAAGATAGGAAAGAGAAATTGTTTTCTATTTGGACAAATGGTGAGTACAATAAAGATTCGTAAGATTGTTCATAAAGCAGGAGCTTAGTTAATTTCATAATAATTGGTGAAAGTTTGAGAGAGAGTTCCCTGAAATTTCTAGGATGGGAATTGATTTGGGAACGTATCGCCAAGTGAGAAATAACGAATAATACATGTCAAAAATAAGATGGTTTGAGTGACCAAGTTGCTTTAGAATAAATTTGTTGGCTAACCATCGGCATCTTATGTTGAAGGGAGCACAGTTTGGTTCTACTTCGATAACCGGGCAAGTAGTAGATCTTAGGCGACCCATAATGTTTCTGAGGTATTATAAGACCCAAAAGGAGAGGAGAAAACGAGGTTTCTTTTATTGAACATAAAGATCAATGTGTTGCAAAATTGTTGTGGTGCATGTAATGAGATAAGGTGTGATAAGAATGCAAATATTGACTGAATCGAAAGCACGGCGTATGTCTACGAAGGTGGCCACAAAAAACTCTCTGTTGTTAAAGGAGTGGTATATATTTCCTATAAATGACGAAAGGCATTCAATCATACCCTTTCCTTTCCTAAAGGCGAAAAGGTTATCTGGTAGGAAAGAATTAGATTCTAACCACCAGTCTAGCCTAGATTTAAACATGTATTCAAAGATCTTACATAAAGAAGAAGAAAGTTCAACAGGATGAAATGAAGTTATGGAATTTTTTTAGCAATGGGTATGACTTTATATGCACACCATGAGGGCGGAATTTATTGGGTTGTAAAAATGTTATTCATTAAAGCAAAGATAGATTCTAAGGCAATAGGAAGGACGTGTTTTTTAACATGATATTATTGAGACCGAAGGTGGTGGATTTCCTTGAAACAATAGCGTAAGTTAGTTCAGATATGCTGAAATCAATTGTTAGAACATGGGTGGAAGAGACATTGTGGTTGTAACACGGAGCGATTTCAGAATCAGAAGGAAATAACATGGAATAATTTTAGAATAAAAATCATCAAACCAATCATCGTTGTTGGGGCGAGATGAAGGAGTTATGCAATTTTTAAATTTTCTAGCAACATATCAAAGGTGTTGTATGGAGTTAGACGGTTTGAGATTTGAGCAAAAAAGTTTCCATTTATTTCTCTTTTCATTTTTAATAATTCAAGTTGTAAGGGTCCGAAGACGACGACATTATGAACAATAATTAGATGTATAGATTATTAAAACCGGATTGCTATTAGTGAAACGCACAAATACACGACTATGCGTAACGACTACGTGAATGCGAATGAACAAATAATTGTTATTTTCAATGAATAGTAATGATAAAAGAAAAAAAGTAATTACGTTATTCAGAACGAAAAACCGTAAAAAAAATCAAAATCCCCGATTCCGGTTGTGAAAAGTTTAGGTATGGTTTAGTATGGTGAAATGCAACTTACGCTGCAGCACTGTAGGGTTTATCAGGAAAACCCGTTTACTCGATCATTTTCGATGCATATTTATTCAGTCGGATTACTTTTATGTTATTTACCTATGTTTACCTATGTTTGAAAATCAAGTCAAAACTGATGAACTTCGAGTCAGAACGATTCTGCTGTATAATTTACTGCATAATATATATCTATATATTAAATATTAATTAATATTTGAATAATATTTATTTATTAATTATATTTATGTGATTCAGCTGCATGTGGTAGTAGTAAACAGCACGTGAATGTGAGATTGTATTACAGTACTAAATAATGCACATTCGCTGGCGTTCGTTAACATCCTTCCGCGTATGTACGGGTTCGCCCGCCCGAGCTTAATACTCGCACCGAAAGGGATTCCAATTAAAAGTTGCGGCAGGTGAGCGCCTAGCGAGACGTAGCACGTCACGGGCAACTCTGCGGCACCGGGAAAAACTACATGTATATATTATGCATCGTCAGTGGCGGCCGCGTGCCACTGTTTGCTGCGCGCCTGTGTGCATAAACATGTATCCGCCGTGCACGCGTCAGATAATTAATCGGAGGGGACGCAGCTGTTCTAATTATAACCGCGAGTGCACTGTATATATACGTACATAAGTACACCGCTTACCACTCCTATCACGCGCCCGCGGTCTACGGGAAGTCTACGGGACGAGTAGGACAAGGGTGGTCCGATTAATTTTTCAACGTCATCCGCACGCTGCGCTGAATTTTTCAAATTCTCTTTGCGAATCTATCCGAATATAATACGTACGCATCAATCATGTTACATTTACTGCGCACATTTGCAACGATATTGCGCTAAATCAGTGTTCCATACTATGCGACCACAATCACTTGCATCCTAATATGTTATGCAATCCCTATCGAATTCCGGAATTTCAATGTACTTCAATAACTCCGCAACGGTGTCTATTTTTAACATGGACGATTCGGTTTTATTATGTTTTCATGTTGTATAGATGTATTTTCCATGATGTCCATCAACAACCAAAATATCATAAGCGTATGTAGCGCTTAATAGTACAAAAATTTTTATATGAATCATATGTTTTTAATAAAAACATTTTTTTTCTTATTACTATTGACTGTTGATTAATATTTGCATTAATCAAGTACCTATGTGATAGACCGTTCAATAATTGTTACACACTTGTTTTTTAATATTGAGTATTAACTTAGATTGTATTATATTTGCGATGATTGTTAAAAAATACTCTTTCCAATAGGTATTTAATTCGTTTAAATCACACAACGTGTGCCCTAATCCATACGGATTATCGCATATTTGGATAATCGGATTTTCCCGAATTCAAATTGTAATAGTCTAACTTACGACTCACGAGATGGATTGTCGAGCACATTGAATAAAGGGTAAAAATATCTAACGGATATTTATCATACCATACGTCTGCGATAGTCTCCCTCTCTAATTATATTAATGTACGCACTAAACGGAAATAATTCGATGTGCCGTTACGATACACCAACAGAAAGGGTTGTGAAAGATAAGCGGGTGGATGGGAGTAGTGGTACAGGTATACGTTCAGAAAAGAGCATGCAAACACCACTTATAACCACACTACAGACTAGAAGACGTCAAAAATTGTTGATCAGCAATAATTATGCGCCACGAAATCCCCTAGCGTGTTTTGAAGTAAACATTATATATTATAATATCATTCTCATCTGCGTTAAGTGTGTATATACCTTCCGCACCGGTTGAGTTTTCGATATATTTTTCAATAATGATGTGTAGGCATTTTTTTGACGAGTAGTTTTTCGAACGATTAACCGTGTTGCTTGCGCGCTTATTACAATAATGAGGCGCATCAATATAGATTTAAAAAGTAAAATTCACACATCGTGTGAAAAAAAACGTCGTTTACAAATATATTATAATTAAAACAACAATGCATAAATACTTTTTGTATTATAAATCTTAATAAATAATAATATTGTGTTCACATTTACTATAATATGACTATTATCGGGGCACTCGATTCTTCTTGATGAACTGTAGTATATTTTCTTTATAGAGATTGATAACGTAACCATGCGTGTATATTATATTCAAACAATACCCACACACACACACACACTTATACAGGTGGGGCCGAACAATTTGGTTGCAAAAAAATTAAAAAAAAAAGCGACGCAGCTGCGCGCATTTTCGTATGAATAATATCGTTGACCCACACATTCACATATACACACATAAGTACGTATTGTTTTGGATACTAACCTTCGCGTGTGTCTACACTCGTAAATATATAGGTTGACTACTGTACTTATGTTTAAATAATTTTATGTACAGGCGATTACAAAAGTCGCAGCTCCCTTTCAGGAGGAATACCATTCGCTGCTGTGGTCTGAATTCAATCTTTTTAAGGGTGACATGCGCGTACGCGTGCTCAAATAAAACCCCCTCGCAAAACAAACATTTGCGAACAATGGTTAAACTAACCGGAACACAACACTGCTGGTCATTGATAAGCCTTTCCCCGGGCAATATTTTACGCATTCCGCTGCCGTTCCAGGTTTTATCATCCGGTCTGAGCGTTATCAGCGGTGGCTCGTCCGTTTACGTAATAAATTTATACGTACATGCACTATTAGGTTAAGAGATTGCGATATTTATTGATTGCATATCATTACAAACACAACACGTTATACTCCTTTAAAATTATTATTATTATTCATGTAGGTAACCATTTGCATTTTGATTTGTATACAGAGTATATTATATTATATTGTAGATTTATGCATAAAACTAAACGCTTAGAATCATAGGCTAAGCACAAATTGCACCTATACGTGAATATGTTTGTATGATCGCGAAAATGATTCAATTACTCAATAAGCACTCTTATCATTGAGCATAGAGCTTCATGATTAAAGGAAAACCCTATATTTGTTGTTGAAAATTACAAATTTATATATAATATTGAAATATTTAGATATTTCAAAAGATTATTCTTAAATAAATATCGATATCTTGAAATGCATTTATTTGAATCTAAAACTAACAGTTTGAACAAGTGCCTGATATAAGTCTCAAGTGGGTGGGATGCAAATACCAATTAGAAAAAAAAAGGTTTTTTTTTTAAGAAAAAAGTAACTTTTCTTTGTTTTTGTGCAACATTTTCAAGTAAATGTTTAGACATTACGATTTATAAATTCACTGTTAAAAGTTATTGAACAACACCTAGTTCGGATTTCGTTCCAGGCACTCTACGATACTCTAAGTTCATCGACTTACGGATTCTATTGCCTCATCTTTAGAAAGTATTGTATTGAGTTCTACTTGAATGTTGCTCAGGTATTTGATAAGGTGCGGTTCGATGGTTTGCTTTTTAAATTAAGAAAATTCTCACCAATCCAATTATATTTTATTATAAAATCTTATTTGGTAAATTGAAAATTCATTATTAGATACCAATTCAATGAACTATTAATAATCAGACAGCCCACTGTGGATTTGACATTTTTCGATTTAAAATAATAACCACAAATGTGAAAATAAGTTGTGCGAGTAATTTTCTGGTAAAAATTATTTTTCTCCCCTGTTGGGAAAGATTCCGTTGAGATTTCAGTATATAATTTTTATTTTTAAACAGTTAATGAATAACTATTCCAGTAGTTTTTTGTTAGATGTAAAAAGAACGAATTATTAAAGGACAAAACTTATGTTTAAGTAATCATACTACTAACTTTGGAAGATAATGCATGTTCAATTCGAGCATGAAAATAACAGAAAATACATACAATAAAAAAAAAAGTCAACAGAGTCATGAAAATAAAAATGATACCAAAATAAGTTATATGTGTCTATAGAAAAGTATTTACAAAACAGTAAGCCTACTGACAATATATAAACCTGATTCGCATTCCAAATCAATCGTATCCGTTCAGAAAAATTCTAAATTACCCAAAAGAAATGTTACTAGTTCTGACTTGAACTGTACGTCTTCTTGTTCTTTCATTGTCGATTAAAATAAATCTAGTTGTAACTGTATATTTTACTGCTGAAAGAGTTCGGAAAACAACTACCGAATGAACTGGACACAATGAAACGAAAACAAAAACAGTGTAATAGGAGAATATGCAAAATAAAAAAAATGTTTAATTTATGAAAAAATAAAACAATGACTATAATGTAAGTTAAATATAACCTTAAACGGAGTTAAATAAAACTTCGTCTACAAATAATAAGTCATAAGGTAGAATATTCAATTTTTACATCACATTAAAATTGATTCATTAATTAAAATAATATTTTTATGAAATTATAAAATAAAAACCAATCGATGACTTAATAAATATTATCTAATCAAATTTTATTTAAAATATTTAGATGAAGTGTGATACCGCAAATAATTTTATTAGACAACCTAATGGTTCTGGCTACAAAAGGTGTATTGATTATTGATACCTAGTTAATTTACTTAGGAATACAGATATATAAAACAATGAAATAAATGTACTTTATATAATATCTGACATCTGTAATTATATCATAGATAAGATTCTATTTTTGGTATAACGAACTTATAATGTAGGCATCCTTATTATTAATTGTATTATAAATCGATATAAATTTTTTTTTATTTCCTTATAAACAGTAAAACATAGAATATTTAACAATAACATCTATTAATCTAAATAGCCCTGTATATATAAATACATATCATGTGTAATATGCTTCGTAGAACACAAGCAAATAAAACTTAATACTAAATATTTCTCGGGACTTCACCAGAAAATACTGAAAAAGTTTGGGAATTGCTGATCTAACTTATGATAAATAATGTTGTGTTATGTACAGTTTCCAAACGTTAAAAAATATAATATAGCATATTAAATACAATACTGAATTAAGAAATTTAATTGTATGTTTCAATTTAATGTGTTTTTATTTTCCAAAATGTTTAATACGATTTATGTTATTACTATAAACATAAAAAGCAGTATAAACTTTATTGTTTTTGATAATTTTCATGAAATTCTTAAAGTCTATTTTAACGGAAAAGTATTCCGTCGAAATATAGATACTAAGAAAGAGAGAGAGAGAGAGAGAGAGAGAGAGAGAGAGAGAGAGAACAAAAAGTTATTTTTTATTTTTGAGGTTTTTCTGAAATAATTCTAATTGAATAACTTGCGAGTCCAGTAAAATGGAGTTAACAGTTTTCATATTCGATCAACGAACACCACAAACGCTTGTTACGAGTGCCAACGCAACTACAATATAAACTTTAATGTGAAAAGTTCAAAATTCAATTCCAAATTCAATTCTTAAGTATATTAAATCTGATTTTAGTTACTCTTCCGTTGTCAACTATTCAATGTTAGAAAAATAATATTTCATTGTATACAGTATATTTGTATCTAATATAATACATATATATTATATATTATATACATTTTATTATATAAGTACATGCTACAATTACTTTGTGAAGAAAAACTAGGTACCGTCCTTTTACACAATACTGCAGATATTTTCAATACTTCCAATTATTTTTATTTTTCGATTTTTTTCATTTTTCTTTCCCTCTCTTTTTTGTTGCAAATACTGTTATTTTTACGACTGTAACATGACCGAATCCTATTGGTATAACTTATAACTAACTTTCAGCATATTATGATAACATTATAATTTTATATTTCATTACGCAACGAGAGTGGTGTTTGGAATAATTTCCAAACCGTAATTCTGAGACGAAAATTACTCGGATTCGTCGAGTTACAGGCTGCGTACATAATAAAATTTAATACATCTTTGTGATATGGCAACAGTGACGACCAACTGGCCGCTGTTTCAGCTGTAACCAACGTGTTTAAAACTGGTATGCGTATATTATAATGCACGCCACCGTTTTCTCTCACAGTTCTAACATAACGAAAACAATAGACTGGTAAATTTGGGTTATTAATAAAACGAGTTGTTCAGTAAAAATGTATTCACCAATGTGTTGCTCATTATTTAAGTCCGTATGGGCTATATTTTCCGGGGATTTTTTACGGACAACCTACCAGTCAAAAGCAAAAAAAGAAATGTTCGCATAATTATATGAGAAAAACACAATGCACCTCACTACAATATCAGTACATATTTTATCACATCGTATATTACTCTACAAATATGATTTATAAGTTTCTGCAGCGTGTGCTGAGCTTTCGCAGTTTTGTTTCGTTAACGAAAAAAGGACCCCGCACTGCCTTGTTGCCGTCATCTTTAATAAATCGATTAATCGACACTGGTTCTCTGTATACATGCTGTACATGTTAAACAGTTTGAAATGCGATGTTTAATGAAGCAAAACGCAAAAGCATTCAAATAGCGTGGAGTTCATTAACACTCGAACAAAAATTGTTCTTTCTTTCCTCTGAAAAAGAGTAATATCCGCAAGAACGCGCGCCGTGGCTATGGAAATAATCGTGACGGTGAGAGAGGAATGGGGAAAAACGCGGGAAAAAAATAAATACATCTCACGATTTTTAAGGGGATGAAAAGTTGTCCCCGAGACAAAATGAAGCGGAAATTCGCTTTCGGCGTAATGATGCATCCGCAGACGGGTAGGAGGAAACGGATTTGGTTGTCCGATCGGTGCGCCAACGTGTACGTCACTCATATATATATATATATATATACGTACACGAATATTTATATAGGGTGACTCGGGTCTGTACAACGATTCACGATAAAAATAAACAAATACTTTCGGTGCATTTCCATCACCCTATATAATTCTAGGTGTATTTGCGTTTCTTGGATGTATGTTGGGAAACTAAATAACGACGATATTTACGCCGCCGGAGGGGTGACTTTTGCTTAAGCTGAAGAAATTATGAGCAGATAAAATGCAACATAAGTCGTAGCGTGCTCAAAACTGATTATTTTTAACGGTTCGTCGCGGTGAATTACGACCGAACAATATTCCGCAACCGCCCGTCGTGACGTGTCTTGCAATGCGTTTCACTATCTCAGCGTTTTTCGGTAAAACCAATTGATAAATAGTACGTAATACTTTATACAGGGCATAATATATTATATACCCGATTGGATAAATTTAAAAAAAGTATTTTTTCCCTTATGAATAATTTGAATTTAATTTTTAAAATCATTGTACCTATCTGCGTGTAACGGATAACAATATAATTGCGTTGTCATGCTTTATAAATTTTTAAATAGGCAATGCAAAGACGTATTCAAGGGAACTAGGGGATCATAAGCCCCAGGAAAGGGGGGTACATTTTTGAAAGAATTTTTATATAATACGGTACCTAGGTTCGTTTGGGTAATAAAAAAATGTAATGTTACTAATAAAATTATTGTTGTAGTTTACATTTGTCACGAAAAATGCATTGATAATACCAGGAGTCACGACATAGAAAAGTATATTGTAGTTTTTTAGTTTCAGAATTGAGATACACAGAATAGATGAAACCAGAATGGAAACTGATAATATATTAAAGGATTTTATGGCCACAAATATTTCGTAGACATGTTTAAACAGTCGTGCCAATGATAATAATTTTAGTTCGTAATATTTATCGGTTTATGTAGTCGTTATTTTTTTTTTCAAATACACCTATTGCTAAAGAAATTTAGGTTGGGAAGGTGGCGTTTTTTTTCTTACCTGGAGCGAAAAATTCTTAAATACGTCTCTGAAGCAGTGCAGTATTAACTGTCGACCGGCATCGACTAATAAAATTAAAAAATGAATGCGTGGATATACTCATACATCATTGTTTCGGGCTTAAATCCATTTTGATATTTTGTATACTATTTTCCTATTATGCTCTATGAGTTTTCAATAGAATACTAATGTATTTTCTCTAACTAATTCATATATATTATTATTTTAAGTTTCTTCTGATGAACCGATGATTTTTTTTATTTAGTATAATGTGGAAACACTGCCGATTGTTTAATCAATTTCGATAAAAATATAATTTTTCCAGAACTATTAACCGACAAGTTATTGTATGCACATATACAAAACAAAATTATTTATTAAATTTAGTGAGTACTGTATTCGTTTTAAAATTAATTAATTCATGGTAACCGTTTTTATTTTTATTTTCATTAAAATTGTGAAAGAGAGTTTCGAAATTTTAAGCCATTATTCTCTCTCATGGGATTTTGGTACAGTAGACGTGCGATTGGTTAGTAAAATATTCGTCATTGCGATTTGCAAAATATGTTTTTACGAAGTACTTGAACTTTTTTTTGTGGTTTTTTTTATAACCATAATTTTTAAAATTTATGTTTACATACAATAATAGAAATCGCAAAAAAAAAAAAAGATAAATATGTGGCATGAAAAGGTCCGGGGTGAAGGAATTACTTATTGGTAATACTTTACTAAATGTTTGAATGATATATTATCGTTATTTCACGGGACATCCAATCCCTGATGTATGTGATATTTTTCTCCACCTCTTGATAGTACCTACGTGGGATATTACGAATAATGTATACGAATAATCAATATACATGTAATAACAAAATGTTGTGACATTTTATATTATACGCTCGCCTCAAGCATCATCGTCGCCGTTTAAACGATATTCAGCAACGACGACGGTTGATTTATGATCGGTGTGTGTGTATGAGCATGTGTTTACACCTATATTACATGTGTAACGATGTTTTAATGACGATGATCGGCGTGCGATAGTAATTATTTAATTATTATCATTGTACTGCGACGAACAATATCACGAGCACTGCATGCGTCGCGTATGTACGAGACCGCGAGAACGCACCACGCGTTTAAAAACGAAATTTAAAAAGATTTCTTTTGTACCTCGTACAGGCATTATAGTTAAAATAATAATAATACGATTTTTGTACAGGCGAGCGTTTCTTTTATTGAAAAAACAAAAACCTCACACCGGAGGTAGGTTAGGTAGGTACGTATAAAAACCACCGTCTACCGCTGCGATAATCGTCCGTTATTAATCAGAGTATTGAATTTACGATGCGTACACAATGTGTGGTCATACAGTGTGCGCTTGTGTGTCATACGATACATGTGACTCCCCCCCCCCCCCCCGAGAGCGGTTGTCGCCACCCGCCGATACCGCGGTGTATACGCGCGCCTCGGACCGTGGTCGGCGTGTACACCACCTACTACTATACGCGTGTAATTAATAAATACTATTGTACGTTTTATTCCCTATGTACATTTAATAGAACTCGGGATGTACGAGTATTATAGGATTCGGTGGCAATGTCAAATACGTACTCGAATCGCAAACGTAATTTCGCACGTATGCCTCTCATCCCACAATCACCACCACCCAAAAAGCAGATATATAGTGGATATTGCACGGTCGGTTACCGCAACGGATCTGTGTGCCGTACACATAACATAACATATCTCGATATCCGATTGATTACCCTTGCGTTATGCCAAAACTGTATTTTACTTCTACAACACCTTTCCGATTTCTTAGTCCGAAATCCCTCGATCGAAAGTTATAATTCGACGGGTTTGTGTTCCAAATTAATTTCGCAGTTTTACCGCTGTATTTTCTACCACCCCACTTGCCTTTTGTACTACACACTAGGTGTTTAGGTAGATAAACCCATAAATTTCAATTTCGAGAATTATTAAAGTTTCTTTGAAGAATATATTATTATTTTCACTATGTAAACGTTGCACAAATGTTAATATGAACTTTTTTCGTTTCTCGTAAATAAGTTTCATACATTTTTTTTTAAAATATTTAATTTTAATTTTTAATTCGATTTTACACGAAATTGATATACCGATACTAATCAATAATAAATGTTTGGCTACATTTTGCAAAACATTGTTGTTAGTTGTAATTCATTATAGCTAATTATTATATTATTTTTTTATCGTATACGTATCCAACCTAATATATATTACATAAAATGTAGAATATGTTACATGAAAATGTTTGTTGTACATATCAAAATAAATTTTTTTATTATTATTCTAACCCTTATTTTGCGTATTGGCAATCGGCCTATGCAATTCTTATAATCGATAAATGGATTCCTTATTACAATAATATACATAGTATTCCAATTGGCGAAGTTTTTACACATAAATAAAATGAAAATGTGCTTATATTATTTTTGTAATGTATTTGGCAATTCTTTGAAGGGGCAAAAAAATATTCAACACAATCGATTGTTTTTCAATAGTGGTCAGAGATATCTGGTCGCATTTTTATTATGTGTATACATGGAACGCAAAATCTTGTACTCGTATATAATAAATATTCACATTGTCGTCAGGCATAGCGCAGTATCCGCAACCTATTTATTTACATTTCATGCGACCAGCATTATTTAAATCCCCCGAAGATGTGTGTGTATTGGTTTCTCGCCGTCATTAAAGACCGCGACTGGGTATCAAACTTCGCCAATGTATTCATCCGTCGCCATCGGCAACTATATAATATTACATTCGGCGAAATATATCCCACGACTACTACAGGACTCTCATTATAAGTTTTGAATAAAGCCAAAACCCAACGCTCGATGTCCGCGTCCATTAATGCTCGCGCTTACATTGTGCGTTCGGCATATATGTCCTAGAACTGGATCATAATTTATATTATTTTGCTGCGATAGAATATCACTGTCATCATTTTACGATAACTCCGAATAAATTAAGATATAGAAAAAAAAATTACTTTGAAAGAAGAAAATAATATATTCGTGCGTATTCTTTGTTTGTCGTCTACGATGGTCAGAATATATTCATTTATTCTCAAACTTTATTTATTTTTAAAAATTACAATATTATACTATGTATAGCTTAAAAAATAGTACGCATAAACTTTCAAATATATTCCCACCAGACTGCGAAGCTCTATGCCTCCCATAGACAACGGAAGTTCGTAAATTCATTATTCGCAACCATTATTGTCTCTGAAATCTTCGTGGAAATATTTCACACGTGCTCCTCTATCTCACTCTTATTCCCCTTATAATCCCCGTCCACGTTAGTATATTGTTTCAACTAACCAGACTGTTTGTGGTTTTCTAAAACGATTTTCCAAAATGGTTACTAAAGATGTTGCTGTTGTGCTTTCTTTATTTTATCTGCCACTCAAATAATGTATGTAGTTATACTTTTATATTCGAACAAAACTTTTGCAAGTTTTAGGGATACACTGAAAAATTTTTGGGAGATTGTAGTTTAGATAGCGACGATTTAGTATCTATATTTTTATTGCGCGAAGCTTCGTATAACAAACACCAGTGTCATCAACGAAAAATAACGTTTGAATTATCATACATACGTTCATATTTTACTACATTATCAATATTTTATTTATTCGAATAATCGTCAGTGAAGATACCTATATATGAATATAATTATATACGTTTATGATGAATGACTACAAGAAAATGTGGTGTTAAGTTGTTTTTATTAGCTCTTCAGTCGACTGAAATATATAATATAAATATATATGTTCTCATGCGAACACCTACATAATCGGAACAGTGAAACCTGATCTAGTATCAGCAGGGTTCCCTTGTATTGAAATACGTTCATGAGGTCATTGTTTGTATATTTATTTGAATATTGTTTTTTTTTCAGCTCAATGCATGTCAGCACTCGGCATGGAGTCCGGTGCAATAAAAAACAGCGATCTAAACGCTAGTTCTTCTTTCGAATACGGAAATGTCGGACCGCAGAACGCCAGGTGAGCACCGTTAATAATAATAATAATGTATTATTTCTCACGCCCTGCAGTTTGCACGCGAAATGCATACAGAGTATTTTTAATAACATATCTTTTGGGGTCCGACTAATATATATATGTCGTATTATAATTGACTGTCGGACGTGACAGAATGTTTATGGGGGCAATTTCTAACCCACGGATATCGTCCGTTAAATTATTGTTTTCCTTATTTTGTGAAAGAATTGCTGCAGTTATACTGTTTTGTAAACTCAAAGTTTACGGCGTTTTTTGTGGAATACGTTTTTGAAAATAGGCAACACCTACACGAAATGGTTTTCCCTGGTATAAATCCTTCTACTTTCGATAGAATAGCAAGGGGACAAAAACAATTTTGCACCCTTCTGATATGTTCATTTCACCTACCCTCTTCTTTTATTGTCATCGTTCTAACACGAAAAAAACGTACGCCTCAAGGCTACCATTTAAACACCCTTTATAGATACTTTCGATATGTCGATAAAAGCTCAGGTGGTTCAGTCTCCCGGAAAGTTTGTACTTAAAAAACATTTTTTTTTTTTTTTAGTGCTTAATATAGCAATGACTAAACATATATTAAATGTAGGTATATATTACATACGTATACGAATATCAATTACCCAATATTTTCTGTGAATTTTAAAAAATATTTTAATTTCCCTTTTTTCATTAAAATATACATACGTGTCAAACGTACATGCGAATTTATAGAATATTTTTAAAATGGAAATACGGAGGGTAAATATAGAATTTTTATCTACCTTTCCAAGAAAAGATATTTTAATTCAATGCTTCATTATTTCTTTGTACTACTCAGTGTTTATTTGGGTCGAATGCTTATAATATCCCATTGGTAGGCGTAGATGTATATACTATCCAAACTTCCCTTTTTGGACATGCCAATATATAAAGTAGTTTGGTGGTCAGAAAGGGATTGGTGTGAACAAAACGGAACCCGAAGCTTTGTGTTTTTGGTATGGATTTAATAAACGAGAGGGTCAGAATCCCTTGTTTTGAACTCTGACCACTAATGCCCGAGGAACTCGTTAATTGGAACTTGCGTGTGACGTTCCAATTTGTTTTCATTCGCTGAGCTAAAGATGGATTAAAAGTTTTAGAGTCAAAAATTTCCTCACAAATATTAATGTTAAACAAACACTGGAAATTAAATGTAATTACCTGAAAAAAGTAGGTGCATTAAATCTGTGAACTACTACTGTCTATAATGCTTATTGAGTCAATACTTAGTAGATAACTCCTGTAACTACTAATCGTATAATATATTGGAAACTTCAAATAAACAACATTGTTGAAAAAATTAATTTACCTTATTCTGATAATATACCATAGTCTGGAAAAAATGTATGGTTTATCTTGAATTTTCTTAAAAATATTTTTCATTTCTTTTAATCAAAAATTAGTTGTTTAACTTTTCAATTACACATTAAAAACAATATAAATACTATTAAAAATTAGGAACAGTTATATTCATTCATACATATTTAAATGGAATTTATAGGTATATGATACTTTACATTTTTTTTTTTGTTGTAAAAATAATTAAGGTACAAGTATATGGTATATTTTCTTTTTGTGTTATTTTATATCTTATTTGAATAAGAATAAAATAAAGATTATTTGTGATGATAATAAAATTAAATATTAAAACATTGATTTTAAGAACTTCATTTAACTTAACGAATTAATAATTAATAAATTGTTCCTGTTCTTAAATTTGATTTTCAAAATTATAATATTATATAGTGATAAGGTTTTTAGCATTAAAATGAGTTTAGAAGTCATTAGATAATCAACAATAATTTTGTATCAATCCGTATTTTTAGTTGCTATGAATGACACCATATTATAATAATACTCAAGTTTAGACATGAGATTTGACTCTCGCCGAAACTGTCGCCCATCAAGAAATATGCTGGAGTATAAAGAGAAAGTTTCTTTATCCCTTTGGTTATACGTTTGCTTTGTTTGAGTCCTGACTTTTTTGCTCCTCGAAATATATGTGAGTGAGAGACATCAAAAGAAAACTTTTCTGTGAATGGCAATCAAAGAAAATCAAATGTTTTAAACAGATTTTGTGTGGCTTTTGTACCTTTTACTATTAAATACCGGTTAAAAAAATACTTTAAATACGAAGATTTAATTCTTTATCATCTATCTTAAAGGTTTCATTTATATGTAGTGTTCGAGATTAATGAGAAAATCTTTGAAAAATTATTTTACTCTAAGTGTCGCAGGCAAGATGTGTCATAGGCTTTTTCCTCTTTTTTCCAAGAATGAAAATATTTTAGTTTGCTTTGCCTAAGGCTTGTCTGATTTATATCTATCGCAATTCTTTCAGTACATACACGCATATATATATATATATGTATGTATTATTGAGTATGAAAAAACTCAATATTTCCCGGTTGCCTGAAGGCGCCGTGCACATAAAATGACGGTAGCGAAAAGTTTCATCTAATGAATATTAATGGTCGTTACTCGTTATCTGTATAGGGAGGGACCGATAGGAAAATAAAATAAGAAAAAGATTTCTTTCTGATGTACTTTTACTTATATTTATTTCGGTTAAGTTACAATTTCAAGACAGAAGAAGCTAGTTTTATTAAAATGGTTTTAATATTTTTTAATTTTAAAGATTTATTTTTTAAATACATGGGATTTTGATTTCCATGGTGTCGTTAGAAAAACAATCAATCAAAATATTTAAGGCTTTTTTTAGGTCATAATTTTTTATTTATTTACTTTTTTTTCATCAAATGTGAGGTTTTCTGAAGGGACACTCATTGTGTACACCTAACGACAATTTATTTTCGATTATCGCCTGTTGACATTTGGTTGCTTTTTACCAACATCATTACTATTCAGTAAAACAAAAATAAAATATTAAATCATACATAGTTTTATGTTATATACCAATATTGTTAACGCTGAAAATTTCGTTTGGTTGTTTTCAGAGTATTCATTTTTATCAATTTCTATTTCATGTATGTAATGTGTAAATATATTTCTCTTTCTCTTTTTTTTTTTTTTTTTTTTTTTTGTTCGTCTGTTTCGCGTATTCTCTGAGGAAAGGTGGCTGAGCAAATAAGACAAAATGTAGTGTTGGCGAGAAAGGGGAGAAAATAAATATTTCTGACTCCCGTGATTCCGAAGAGAGATGAAAGTAAAAAGTTAAAGTTTACGGGTAACAGTGGGACGATGTGCACAGGCAAACGGATAAAAATATGTCTGAAAAACTTTCGCGGTCACACGTATATACCACCTACTCGGCGGGATATATATACTTAAACTTGCTACTTTTATTTTATTTTTCCTCCGCCATGGGAATATCGCATTGACCGCGTTAACAAAAACGAAAAACGTCTAGGAAAAATCTGATCCCATGAAGAATATAGATATAAATGTTTTTGTTGTCCATAGTAGTGCATAACGTGGCAAATAGAAACGTATACTCAGTAAATGTGGGATATTTTCTTCGGTACGTCGTTCTCACTTAAGACAGAACACATTTTTGGTGTTCCGTACACCGACTCAGTACCCTAAGCGTTGTCTTAGGCATAGAGAATACTACTCGCTTTACAGCTCCTGCAGGCGATTATTTTCCTTTCACGAAAATCCGATTGAATTTGTACCCAATCAATTTCTGTGATTACAACTTCAGTAATGAACCCTAGTCACGTTTGATCCGCAAGCGCATTATCCCTGGTTTACAATTTGTTTTATCGAATAAACAGGCGGAAGTAATATTATAACTATAGAGATTCTAGTATCCCTTCCACTGTTTTTCTGCGGCCAACTATATCCTTATTAATCATGGGATTCATTAAATGACCATATTCTACAAACTTTCAATGTAACGCACGTAATTTCAACATTTTAATAGTCTGTAATGTGGATTAAATATTAAAATATTTCACTACCATAAAAATAAATGCTATATCTACTGAGATCCACATGAGATTACTATACTGTAAAAATAAAAGAAATATATTTAAATATTATGATGACTCAAGCCAAAGCTAATATATTTATTCTGTTTGCATATTATCCTGAAATTTTTTTTCGTCCATTTATTTTAAATAAATGTATGTTTTACAATTTTAAACGAGTAGTAATGAGTCGACGTATAATTTTGTAATTTCATTAGCATTTTGATTATTTTTGACATAATTTGTTTAAATTAAACAACTATATTCGTTGGATAAAAACTCTTAATTTGGGATAATTTGGTTTCTGAAAAATTGTCAATGAAAAATTACTGTCAATGAAAAATGTTTTCTTAATATTCGCCTTGCGGTGATTACGTGTATGATTGAACGATTCTATGGGGTTGCCAACGGTTGACGGAAACGATGCCAACAAAAACGCCCAAGTTAATTTGCCATCCAAGTTTTTATTATAATTTTTGGGGGACGTCTCCAGTGGTTTATAAAAAAAACATTGAAAAAAATAATAATATCACGACTGACAAAATATGGTCGTCCATCCGTTTTGACTGTCATCTAGATGGGTTTAATTGGTTCCTTGATTATGGGCGTCCCAGGTTTTGTAGAAAAAAAAACAAACGATGTCGTTTAAATCAAACTCAAAGTGAAATGCATATGTGTGCACTCGTGCCGTATGTGTTTATTAAAATTATACATGATATGAGTATGAGTTGTACATTGTACCAAGTAACATAGTGCATATAAGAATATTATACTTAATAACTCAATTGATTATAAAAACAAGATTACGCGTACAATTTCACTTAGTTATTCATTTAAACACAGTAAATAAAAGTTGCTTGGATAAATGGAACAAAATTCTTTGGGCTTTTAGAAAGTCCGGTGGCATTAAAAAACAGGTAAAGATTCTCCTCCCCTGGGTCCACTATGGTTGCTTACCCATTATTCGGTTGTGCCTTTCAAACTGGAATGAAAGAAAAAGAAGTTCAGCCCATCAGTTCTGTATTAGATCTATATATAGGATAAAAAGAAGTCTACTCTAAAAATCAGCTTTACGGTCGGCCGGTTTTCTTAAGCCCAGCTTTGTATAGCATTGAGTGGTGGGATAAGGTGGGGAGGAGGACTTAATTTCGAACGGACCGATTGTTGTCGCCTTTAAGCGTTTATAAAGCTTCGATTTTTTTTCTACCCTTCAGTGCCACTGTTTCCAACAGTCGACTTTACTTATCGTAAAAAAAAAAATAAAAATAAAAAAACATGGAATTCAACATGCGTTACACACGGGAGTTTAATAGGTAGCGAAATAGTAAATGATTGAAGAGGACCATAATAACCATAAAGATACTAAAGTAGAATACTTTTTTTATTTATGATTTACGTATACAATAATTAATGATTTCATTACAGTCGAATAGTAAATTAATTTATGCGACCATTGTTAATTTAAAAAAGAAGTTTAAATTACCTATCAATTTATTAATCCGTATAGTTATATATTATGCACAATATAATTTCTGTTATTTTATAATATTTGAAGTTGAATTTGATATTATATATATATGAATAATATATTGGAATGTATGTACTCAGTTTAATTTAATTTTTTTTTTTCATACATATGTTTTAAAAATATTTTTCTTTTTACAATTTGTAGTAATAATTATGTAAATGTCGTATTTATACATCATAATTTACCTGCTATATTGTCCCCTACAGAGGCTTTATTTTACTTTTGTAGTGTTTAAAATAAGTGACTGTATTATCTGATAGATTGTGACATAAACCTATACGTCTTAAAACCCTATATGCATTCTTTGATGATTTATTCAAAAATTCTAACAAAATGGGCTACATAAAAGTTAGTCAACTTATTACAAGAGTATAACGAAAGTTATTTTTGATTACATATAATATTAACCACGGGTATCATATAGCGTAATAGTTTCCTTTAAGCTGTGCTGTACTATGTATACATCATATTTCGAATAGCATGTATTTAGCTATATGTATGTATGTATGTTTATATGTTTTTCTGCATTCATTTTTTAGACATACTACAATGATATGTAGTATTTACGAATAAAATATGTTCATAATGGTAAAATAGTAATTTAGATTTTTGTCATGAATATGTCATGCTATAGTTATTGAACTTATTATTATGTTCTAAGTCGATATATTTTGTTTTAGTTTAACTTACGAACGTAAATATTACTAAGATTGAAAGGTCTACGATTTAACACTATACTTAGAAATAAAAATATTATAAATATAAATTAGTATTCATAATTTACGTTTTCTATAACGGGCACACATTTTATACCAAAAACCATTTGTTATATGCCGCTGGTATATATACACCATAAAAAGTATTGATGTATATTATTATACATATATATACATAAAATATAATGCATATATAATTTGACCCTTAGCAATGTACATGCTGGTCACGTACAACTTTTAGCTCCAAACAATAAGGCCAATAATAACGGAGAAGGATTTCTTTTTTTTCTTTTTTTTTGTTGCTCAGCTGTCATAAAACGATGAAATGGATTATAATGTCAGCAGTTGACTTTTTACCGATACGGCAGAAATCCTTTTGACATTTTCAGCCTCTGTTTTTTATACTTAAATCTAGGTCATGTTTTAACGATCACAAAATTTAAAGTTTAACGTTTTGTTTCAGAGTACGCACTGAAAAAGAAGGAGGTGCTTGGTGTCCGAAAGACCCGGTAACAAACGATATCAAAGAATGGCTTGAAGTAAATTTACACGAGGTTAGAGTTATCACTGCGGTGGAGACTCAGGGCAGGTTTGGCAATGGACAAGGTCAGGAATATACGGAAACATTTGTGATTGAGTATTGGAGACCTAAGCTGGGAAAATGGGTTCGGTACAGAAACATAACCGGACACGTGGTAAATTTAATTAATTTATGTTATTAAAATTAAACCAATAAGACAGTCGATAATTACTATTTATTTTATTCATACGTTTGTTATATAGATAATAGGTATATAATAATATTTAAACATTTTTAATATTTTAATCAACTTTTTAATTATTATTAACTAATATGATGAAATCTAATTACTAGGAATTATATCATCTATGTGCATGTTTATTTTGTACTAAGTAAAACAAATTTTACAATAAATTTTAAAAAATAGTTGTATCTTCAAAACAATAAGAGATTGTAAAAACTTCTTCATTTGGTTTATACCTTTGTATCATTTTCGTTTCAATAAAATGTCTAGGCTTTTATATTATTTATCAATGTAATTAAAATAATGTCTGGCATTAAACGTTGATTCACAACAAAACTTAACGGAGCTGTTGATTTTAAAGGCCATTATCTTTTAAAATATAGCATAAAAACAATAATAAAAATCTCCCCTGGAACAACTCAACCATGGGCTTTCTTTTTTTTTATATAACAAAAGACGATATAAACTATATATCTTTCCTGTTATATAGTTGCAAGTATACAAAGTTTATGTAACGGTGCGATTTTTTTTCTAATATCTTCGAGTTATTGCACCATTGGTGAGTTAATATCTCTGTATTCGAATATTTATAAAAGCTATCACGCAAACAATGATGAAGAATGTGCTCCTCAAACAATATTGAATAAACCTTGCAGACTGTATGAATAATTTAAAAGAATCCCTTGGTTTGATATTTATTTATTCGTTGTGAGTCGTTAATGCGACGGTTAAGTATACCAGCGTTATTCACATATGCGTATTTTACCGTGAAGTGATTTCTCGAGGGAAATTCATTTTGGTAGGTTTAATTCGATTATATCCGTCGCGATTAATTAACGAAGCGACCCTATTAAACGAGTATTTTCGAAAACTTAACCCTCCCCCGTCATTTGAGTTACAGAATATTAACGATAGTTAAAAAAGAAATATGTAATCATAAGCTTGTATTGTGAGTGTGTGTATATATATATATATATGTTAGCGTTAATGTATGAAATTCTGTAATTCTATAAAATAACTAGTAATTCAACATACTAACTAGATATTTTATAAACTAACAATAAGGGTTTGGTTAATATATTTAAAACGTTTACTATATTAAATATAAATATTCGTTTATTTCACGTCAATTTATTATAATTATTAAAATCTTAAACAAATTATAAATAAAAATAAAAAATCAATAGTTATTAATATTTTTTTATAATAGTATTATAAACTTATTCTATTATTATATGATAGTTACAATTATATGATATTAAATTATTATTTATTTTACAATTTACAATTTATATAATAGTACATGAACTTTTTGGGTGGCATTTAGAGTTACAAAGTAAATTATTTTTTAAACATATACACCGTTTTGTGTTGCACTTTTGTTGACATGTGCATTTAAAAAAAAAAAAACCATTACCTAGTGATTGGGATTCGGATCCAGTTAGTATTAAGCTGGATTCTAATCCAGTCCCGGTGCTCTATCTAACGATAACAATTTCATTCATTAGCGAAAAATCAATCGATATTCTATATATTAACTTGTAAAACCGTGTAATGTATATATTAACGTACATGTTTAGGAATTTTATAGAATAACTAGTTATTTAATAAAATAACATATTACATACATTACCGCTAACATATACAATGATAATTTGGGATTACGTTAATATATATATTATATTATATTTACATTTGCACTTACATTGTATGTGACTATTATATTTTAAGTCATCGCTAAAATATTTCGTTTTATTGCTTATTATTGTCTAGGTTACAGTCATATATTAATATTAATAATAATATAGAATAGTTTTTAAAAATATTTATATTTACAATAAAAATATTATTTGTCGAAAAATTCGGACCAGAGCTAAAAGTGAAAAATGTATTTAAAAATATTCATGATAAATTGTATTTAAATTATTTATATATTAACAAAACGATTAAGTAGTACATTTTATTTGGATCGACAGTATAATGAAAGTGCTTTATTATTTTTTATTAATTTCACTAGCAGTTAATTTTATACATTTCAAATATTTACAAATATTATATATAAGAACTTTTAGAACTTTATAATTGTTTTAATCTCTACGTAGGTTTTTCCCTGTACTATTAATTTATTACGTGCGTGTATTTATAAAAACATAATGTTTTTCATAACAATTAAAAGATGCAACTATTATTATTTTACATGATGTATTATATTTTTGAATGATGTTAACATGTTATACTTGTACATAAAAAACGAATAAAATAATAAAATCCATCCCGTGTCATTGTAATATTAATAACTCTATGCACAAACTTGGTAACAGATAATTATAAAAAAAAATCCAAGAAAAAATTAGTAATAAAGTAATATTTTAAAGAACATTGATCATTGAACGTTTTTTCGTTCATTTGTGTAGTTGTTACATAATGGTAATCAGATGAGGTATGGCCTAGTGCTTGTTGCATACACGTCGAAAACGGTTCTAAAAACAAATAACGTTTTTTTTTCCTGTACTGACGAATGGAGGCGGGGTATATGTAAATGATTGAGTATTCAGAATCGCGACTTTTGTGTGTGTGTGTGTGTGTGTGTGTGTGTGTGTGTGTGTGTGTGTATTGATACGCCCGTCGATCAATAGATTTATATGTGTGTGTATAAACGTAAAATGTACATCGCATGTATCCATGACTAGTAACTACACACACATCCGCGTGGCACATGCCTAATCATTACACCATATAGAAGATAGTAGTAGGTACTAGTAGTATAATACAAGTGTATCGTCGTTGGGTTAAAGAGATCAACGAAATCATTACTCTTGTGTGTGGCGTGTGTGGTCGCCGCACTGGCACTCGTCTATATAGATACTATATGTCTAAGCCCCCTGCCATCCCTACTACAGTATTCTTTTCTGATCGAGTGGATCGTTTTTATTTATTTTTTTTTCGCTGTCGCCGTCTTTCTCCTTTTCTCCTTACTTCCTTCGACACGACACAACGGCTAACAACCTTTTGCAGAGATTAATGACACGCCATCGCCGTCACATGTGCACACTTGCAGCCTGTCGCCACCGACTATTTGTTTATTCATAAGTGTGTACTTGAGGTCCAAATTTACGAGATTTGTATATTAGTACAACGTAGGATATTGTGGCTGGGGAGTTTTGTTTTCTCTTTTGTCCAATCGCAGTACCGACTAAGATGCCCATGCGATCACAATACAGACGTTTGTCTCGAAAAAATAAAAAAAATGTCGTACGAATATTATTTACTTTATTATTACGCTTACCTACGCTTAATTAGGTTTACGGACTCTTATGTGACTATATTGAAAGAGTAATAGATTTCATCTGGCTCGTCATATGAATTATGTATTTGGATATGAAAACAAGATTTATTATGAAAAAAAATTGACATGGGTTATTATTAATATTATTATTGTTATAGTATTTCAACTGTATAACGATTAAAACAATGTATAATTATCATAATGGAATTTACCAACTCTTGTTGTATTTTTTTTTTTGTCATTAAACGCAACAAGTTTTTTTATATACCTCATCTAATTACATGACATAAATTCGTGTACAGTTCAAAGCAAATTTTCGGCATCGAAATTTTTCATCCGTTGCATATAACTATTATGTTCCTAATCCATTTTTATAATTTTTTTTCCAACTATGTTGATTAAATATTTTGTTATTTATTACTTGAATGTTGTTTTACATTTTTGCTAATTGTTTAATTAAAATAGTTTTATTTTAGTACATTAATGGATTTTTTTAAGCATTTAATAAAATTAAAATAAATAAAAAAAAGTTTATTTTGATTTATTATTTTTAATAATACAGTTTTTTTCTTTTTCCATTATTCATTTGATATATTTCTTTCTTGTGATATTATTTCTTTTTCGTTGCTAATGACAAACACTGTTGCTTGCATAATAAAAAACAGAAACATTAATGGATTTTCTCCCTTGCAAGATTTTTCAATAATATATCGCTACGATTTAAAATTTTGTTTGAATAAAAAAATCATTTGGTTTTTCAATGAAATTGTAATTAATATTTAGATGGAGAAAAAATGTAAAATAATTAAATACTCAAAGAGGCGTACCTTTTTTATTTTGTTCACATTCAGCAATGTGATTAATTAAACTTCAAGTAAACTTTCCTTTTCCTCGAGTTGTAAGTTATTAATATTTCCCTTCGTGTTTGTATTTGCGTGGATGCACGGTTTTCCACTTGAAACTTTCATGTTTTTATTTTTATTTTTTTTAATATTTTTAAGTTGAACTTTTCAAGTAGGTACAAACCATTATTTATAACGAGGTTGGTAAGTAAATAAAAGAAGAAACACAGTAGTTTATTTTACCATAGAACACATACCATCACTGATTTTTACTAGGTTGATATTGTTAATAAGCTAAGATTTGGTGCATGCACACGTATACCAACAAAATGTATTTTTTTTAGAACTATTTAATTGAAAATACAAAAATAAGAATAAAGTACGGAACTCTTTGTAAAAAAAATGTACGTAAAGAGGGAAAAAATAAATATTTTTAATGATTTTTTTTACCAAAAATTATGTTAATCCACGTGTGTGCACACTATACATACAGAAAGACGTGTATTCGTTTAAAATAAAAAATTAATGTAAACGTTTCGCACGTACTATTTTGTCTGTAACACGGAGAGTTTCATTTTTGTAAGTACATGTATATATTATTATTACCCGCGGTGTACACCTTATGGTGCGTGTTTCACTCAGAATAAATTAAAAAGCGATTACGACGCATTTTCTTTACGGTTTTTGAAAACCAATGTGTATACCGAGGCAATTTACAAGTGTTTAAATCAGACGAGGAATAAAAAAAAGAGTAATTCATCCCGGCAGTTGCCACGACAGTTACATATCAATACAATAAGTAAACACAGAGGTCGAGATGGAACGAAAAACGGTGCGTTTACATAATTTAAAAAACAAAAAACTCATCTCTATATCGTTCGTCATTGCGCTGTGTATCAAAATAATTATTATTAATATTACATTGTGTCTCGTGTGTGCCGGGTGTAATTAAATAGCTTACGTATACACATGCGCACACGTGTTTATATACGTATTATAATATATTGTGTACATAAAACACGATGAATGATGACTATAACGACGAGTGTTTATCGTACAATAAACAATAGCAATAATTTACTACGGCATTAATTACGTGCGCCGTTCTAGTATTTAAGACAAATCCCCCGTAAACTCCGTTCAATTGGCTGTCGCTGCGGTACAAAAATAATACTAATGCAAGCGAAGTATTTTTTTTTTCATTTTCAAACAACTCTTTGGATACGCTGTCCGTTGTCACGAAATACGACGAATGATTTATTATAAACTGAGTGGACTAACGTATTATTATAATATTTGTTGTACAGGAAACGACAACTAAAGCGACAATAATATGTTCTTTTTACGTGTACGCGCGACGGCGGACGTGTTACAAGACAATTTTTTATTTATTTTTTTTTCGTTCGAAATTGATATACACACAGATCAGCAGCTACAAAGTTTTAAATCCATCGTGATCCTGGTATAAGTATAACTACGACGAAGTTTAATTTTCTAGCCGTCGTATGTGTAAAGGTGTTATCCGATGTTAATCATAATTATCGATCGTATCTCCGGTGTTTTTGTGAAAATTGTAGTCCAACATAATATCTAATCTACGGTAATAGACGCATCGTATGCTGCACAAAAAGTACGTCCGTTTATATAGCACCGACCAATTTATTAGTAGTGCCCACTCGTTTTCGGCGCGACCGACTGTTATTATTATTATTATTATTATTATTATTATTTCGCACCGGCGCTAATGCTACGTGTGATCGCAGCGGATAAGCGAAAATAAAAACAAGATTATACCTACAATGTAATATTATGGTGTAGGTACTTCGGGGGCTGTTCCCGTGCGATCGTGTAAATATGCGTCGATTCTTACAATGTTTATAATATAATTATATATTCCTATGTATACGAGCGCATCGTGACGGAACGGTCGCCGAAACGTATACATATAATATGCACGTGTGCGAGCGTACTCGTGTGTGTGTACATCTATCGTTTGCAAAGCTTCCAAATACCAATTTTTCCAATTACTAGATGTTCGATTTTTTTTTCCTTCATGATTTTACCTCTCAGCCATACTCATAAAACAAATCGCGTATTTAATACGACTACACACTGCAGTTAAATACAAATATAGTTGTAACATCATTATTTTCACGCGCAGGCTGGATATATACTTAAATCTAGAATAAACATCGACTCACCATCTTCTCTTGTTAAATCTAAGCCTCGGGAGCTATCGAAAACTCATATTTATGAAGTGTAAGATTTCTATGTTGTTGTATTTTGTTTGTTTTTTCCTTCGGTTTGTTATGCAAACAAAACGATTTATTACATTTCATGAGTTCCAGGCTGTTATTTATTATACAACAATATTATATCGATGTGTAAGATGCTGTAATAAAAAATTATTTATGAAATCACGTGAATTGATATATCGTCCAAAATACATTAAATTGTATAAAAAAAAAAGTTTAAAATCTGATGTTCATCTTATAATTAAATTTCTACCTTTACCAAATTAGTTTAATATATTTCTATATTTAATCATTTGATAGCACAGTGTTGTTACGCAAAAAAAAATATTTATATATATGTATAAATTATTAGTATTTTGTGAAATAAATTATTTTTCTAAAAAATTATGACTTTTTTAAATATTTAAATCTTATGTTGATTTACGATTTTTATGAATTTAATAATTATTACCATGAATGTAGAAATATAAAATAAATAAATAAAATGACTATACATTTAGATAACTTAATTACAATTTATACAATAAATATACTTTAACGTTTTATGTACCTAATACACTTTCTCTTTCTCTTTCATATAAAGAATTTCGTTAAAAAAAAAAAAAAAAAAAAAAAACACCAAAGCCCTGTCGTTTTTATTCATCATGTACGTATAGAACTTTATTGTTTCTTTGAATTAGCTGACGTCGGCATATATTATCCCGTTAAAAGTTTTTATTCCTGTACCAGTCACCATTTCTCTAAGTATATATGATATGCTTTATTAAATTACTTGACCTGTGGTGAAGACACTTAAACAAGAAAATATTCTTTATTTGTTTTCGACTTTTCATCCCAATTAAAAAATAACAATTGTAGATCTGGGGAAAGAGATTGAGAGAGAGAGAGAGAGAGACATGAACACCGTGAGAACGTCACGACCCAGTCGTTCTCCGATATCTCTTCCACAAATACGCGCTCCGTATACGTACATCTCTCTTTTTTTTATAAATATATATATAATAATAATTTAAATGTAATTTGTACTGCAAAGTCCGTCGCAGTTTTTCGATGAGGTATACGTGTGAGATTTTTTTTTTTTAAAGTTAGAAAATTGACCAATCTAGGTTGATTTCTGGAAGAGCATAAAAAATATTAAAGTAGTAAAAAAACCAGCGTCTTTCGACCGAGGGCTTAAATGGCTTTTGACCCGCGAACACCCCGTAGTGAGAAGACGCGTAGATGAATGTCGTCGGTTATACATATACATATAAACTACGGGGTTATATTAAACGGCCCTCGAGCTTCTAAATCATGCGAGCAACATCTGGTGACGAGGAAACTCTCCGGGCTAATTTTATCGTGTTTTATTGCCGCCGTACGCCGTATTTCCCGCGCTCGGCATACTACGCGCGCGCGCGTCGAAGAGATTGAGCCCGGATTTTGCTCCTCGAGAATGATTCATAAAGCCCGGTGTAATTATTATTATTATTATTATTATTAAAACCATAGTGTGGGAGGAGAATGTGGAGTAACACAATGGAAGGGGGAATGTATAGCTGCGGTGTCGAGCTTTTGCGCGAACGGTTGTTGTGTATTTATAATAAATCACTGTAGCGAAGTACAAAACTGTAACAGATGTACTCTCGTTTAATAAACAATCCGTCGTCGTCATCGTGCAGAAGTGTACACGCGAAACAACGGCAAAAGTAGTAGTATGTACTATGTATATTTGAATTTCCTCGGTGGCAGAACATAGGGACCGTGTTGATAAAAATAATTATTAATTTGTTCGGAATGTCGCCCACCTCCTCCTCCTGAGATAATATAATTTTACCCATAGTTCAATGCAAATATTGAAGTTATTATAAATTTCAAACGAAACAAAACGGTCATTGCCCTTATACAGGATCTTCCGGAAAAATTTGAAACAACTTTCACACATTAGTAATAAAAACGTAGTTGAATCATTTTTGTTATTGAAAATACAAAATCTATTCACTTTATAATATCGAGAGTGGAAAAATGATGAGAGATAACTGACATTCCTAGTTTTGTTGAAACTAGTTACCGTCGGTCGAGACACATTTTCATCATAAGAATTTTTACGTACAAATTGATACTATCTTACGAACATCAATTTAAGATATGACATTTTTACCTTTGTACCTTAATGGCAAATCATTTAGATTCCGTTGTTGTCAATGAAAAAATAAATATTATCTTACATTTTTACGATTCTGAGGCAGTGATTTCAAATTTCCCCTTTACTCTTGAAGACCCTATGTTATTCACGTATCAAATTCGGAATTCCTTAGGGGTTGTACAGTATATGATATCAAGTCAACTGTTTAAAATATTATATAGTTTTATATTCACAGTTCATTGTAACTATTATATATAATATATAAATAGGTCGAAACGCGATCGTGAGTCGCTACCTCGTGCAATGGCGTCCACTGCTATTGCACGTGAACCGCACTCGAGTAAAATATTTGTCTATTGTGAGTACGTATACAGAGTATTGTCTCATCACTAAGAGTCTGTGTACATATACTGTAGATTGAACGAGAGAAAAACTTGTTTTCTTCTTTTTCTTTTTTTTTTTTTTGTATGCTTCTCAAGTCGAGGATGGCTTCTGCACATCACGGGCAGAATGACAATAACAACCTCGAAAGTGTGAGATGCTGCACTAAAAATGCGTATTATTTTACACAATTTTAGATTGAATATTGTTTTTTTTGATTTAAAAATAATACGCTTGTTCTTTGCAACTAATACACTCGTTTGCAAGATAAATATTCACGATAGTAAAATAGTTTGTATAACGTTGTAACGGAATGTCGAAAGTTCTACGACAGAAAAAGATTAATAACATCCATGATTATAATATATTATAAAATAATAGTAAATTACAATATTATTTAGCTTACGTTTCAGACACTCGTTTCGTTATCTATATGTGTTATATTTGATCTGTTGTTTATAGGGCTATTATTTCGCCGGTGAAAGCCAATTATTACCGTCCAAATTGTTGTCTTATTATACGATACGGAATATAGCTGTGTGATATTTTGTATGCGTTTTCATACCTCGTTCGAATAGGACCGTTTATTAAATACATTCAGACATGTATCATCACCGTTGTACTGAGTCCAGTTTACAATTTTCATGTGTAAACGGTTCACGTTATTTTTATTTACGAAAATTAATCTACGTGTATTTTATTCGTATATAGCCGGGTCCCACGATTGGCGTACTTGACAAGTACGCCAATAATCGTATACTTGACAATTACGCCAATACTTTTATACTTGTACAAATAATTTCATTTATGAAAAGTAGGAGTATGCTAAAATATCTAATAATAAGATGGGATACTCGGTCCTTCTCCCAAATCAACCAATTCCTTTTGGGTAAAATATATGATGTTTATATGATCATATAAACAAATATTTGAAATGTAAAATAAATTGAAAAATATTAAATTATTTACATTATATGAATGCGATTGTACAGATATTAATATAAATATAATAAAATAAATTGATATTAAACAGTATGTATTTAATCATTTTCGTTCGTAAGCTACCGTTTTTCTTGACCAAAGTGAATGAGTCGTGGGATCATTATTACAAGTATGCTTGCTGTTCCTTTGACAATTACCGGTATTGTAACAAAGTTTAGACAATGTTCGGAAAACTCACAAATAATTTGGCAAGTACGCCAGTAGTAGGAACCCGGCTTATTGATGGAGACCAAAACGCAGGTTTTCGTTTAACACGTTGATCTAACGGAGAACAAATTACATACGATAACAAACACGTGAATAGATCTACAAGATAATATAATTACTTATGATCCGTGATAATTTCCCGTGCGGTCTTTATCTACACACATATATCTCGAAGTTTTACCTGTATGATTCATATCTCAGTTTCTTTCTAATGAAAACTATAACCGAAGAAGCTGATAATTTCTACAAACTTCATAATCATCCTCAAATTCACTCCAACCCACTTATACAGAACCTCCACACCTATGTGATACCTGGCTACAACCCTAAGAGTGCCTAAAAATGACCTGGTATCGTGACCTGCTACAAAACTAATAATAACATAAATAAATAAATAAAAAGAGAGAAAAAAAGGTAGTATTATAGATAACATTATTAAATTCTCAATCAAATATCACTTGTATGGATGGCTTCTCGATCAAAAATAAGATGTCAATAAATATATATTTTTATTGTGCTACTTGTACAGATTATGTATTTTTAAATCTAAAATAAAAGATACCTATAATGATATCTTTGTTAACAATACCACTACCCGAATGAGGATATATACCCAATGTAATAATATTACAATATGTACTAACAGTGCTCCCCGAGACTTACATTGTAAAACGTCATGATACAAGAAACGTTCATTCTAAGACGTATATATGGGATTTCCTCCCTCCCCCCGAGACGTCTAAAATATAATTGAAGTGCATTATTTCGAATCAAAATCTTTACCGGGTCGAACAATGATATTATTATAACGAACGATTATTATCTCATTAAATGTAAATTTTGTCCCATACAATATCCCTACTAGCTTTTAATCGAAAAACCATGTTTTATATATTGATGAATAACATAACGTTTAGTTAACTCGATCTGATGTTACGTCAGTGTATTGCAAAAAAAAAAAGGGTAATTTACGAGTTAAAACTAAATACTCGATTACTCAATTTAAATGTACGCCCACTGTTCGCGGAAGTCATTATAAACGATGGGGATTTGACGTAATTTTTTTTTCATTTGTAGATACTGACCGGTAACATCAACACGTACTTGGAACACAAACAAGACCTGAATCCTCCAATTTGGGCGTCGAAAATTAGATTCTTGCCGCACAGTTACCACACCCGACAGGTGTGCATGCGAGTCGAACTCTACGGATGTCCATGGACAGGTTAGTATTAAATCGTAATGCTGCGGTTCTCGAATAAATTGTTCATTTGATGGACATTTTTAATTTCATCGCATTATTATTGTTCAAATCGATAACTTGTATGATATAATTTTATTTTACGTATGCGCTTAGACGGAATTCTTAGTTACTCGATGCCGCAAGGTGATAAACGCAGTACAGAATGGGAGTTCTACGACTCCACGTACGACGGATATTGGGACGATGAACTGCAAAGAGGCCTCGGTCAACTCACCGACGGCAAAGTCGGACCAGATCATTTCAGACCGGCATACTACGATACCGAAAAAAGTATATTTTCTTTACACAATTATTGTCATTGATATAGCATTATTCTTAATTTGATAAAGTATACATTACATTTATTATTACTGTAACGATATTATATCAAATAGAAATTAATATTTCTATTGATTGATACAGTGATTGTGGTAACTCTAGTTAGTATATTCTATGTAAATATATTAAATTGGGTAAAAAATGAAATAATATTAGTATTAGACTTAAATAAACAACTACGTTAAGTCAATACCCAACAATAGCAATTACAATAATGTGAATAAATTGATTTACCGTATTTCTATACTGTCGTTGAAAAGAAAAAGAAAAAAACATGTTATCGCTTTTATAAATTCTTAATGTTTGTACAGTATAAGTAAACATTTTTTGTTAATGTGAAAATTTCAGGACTCTGTATTTCTAATTTCAATAACGTAAAATAGATATGTGATGTGTATTTATAAAAAATAAAACATTGGTTTGTAATTTATTGTTAAAGTTATAACGTTCAGCATTACGTCGTAGTTAAAAATAATGCTGAATAAACTATTTCATTCGTATAATACCGAATTTTTAAACCCAAAATATATTCATGGGACAAGTTTTCGAAGTCGGTGTAAACATTCCATAAACCACAATCGTTATGTTTGCTGCGTATTTCTAGTTTTCATGAATAATTCAATAAAAGCTTCTTTGTCGGAAAAGGAATCGACCACTTACTGCAGTGGTTGAAATAATTTTTCTTTTTTTTTTTATATATATATATGTAACACATTATCTATGTCCACCATAGCTAATGGACCACGGTAAACGATCGCTTTATTTTCAAATTATGTGAGAGGGTAAAAGTTGATTTTTCCGAATCATATACTAAGTTATTTATTCTAGCTAATCACAAAAATATTATGTCCATACTACCCTTTTACAACCTTATAATCTTTCTTATTATTTTCAATACGATTTAGCTTTTATGATTTATTCAAAAATACGCATATGAATATGATAAATAGCTTACGTTTTTCATTTAATTTGTATTAAATGTCATGTCTTGCTCTATAATATTTAATACTTCAGAGTAAAACAATCTTATTATCATATATTTATTTTAAATAGTTGTAAATACTAAAATATTGTTTTTTTATTTAATAAATAATTAATATGTTTACACCTTTCAATCAAATCGTATAATCAAGGATATTTATTATTTTTTATATGAAATATATGTTATTATTTTAGATCAAGGTTGGGTCGGTTGGAGAAATGATACAAGAGGTGGTCAGGCAATCGAGATTAAATTTGAATTCGACAAAATCCGAGAATTCATTGGAGTTCATATTTATTGTAACAACCAGTTTCAAAAGGATGTACAGGTAAACTCGTCTACAGTTATATAGTAACCTAAAATGTATTTTCTAATTTTAGTATTTTAAAAGTATGTGCTTAAACAATTATCTGTACTTTTTCAATAATGTCGCGTATCCTGAACCCATTAAAAAGCACCCTTTAAGCATGCTATACGACACAACGGTAACGCAATTATTCATCGTTGTCTAACCCCAAAGTGGAAATGAATTCAAAAACCTGATTATAAACCGAATCTCCCCGGAGACAATAACAGACGAAGAGGACGGTAGAGAGATAGTTAGAGTGGGATATGGGAGGGGGAGGGTTAAATCTGCAAACGAATGCAAATTGCGTCTCGAAATTATTAATAATGATAATAATAACATGACGAAATTATATTTGATGGTAAACCGGTAGCGGGCTTTTGGGGACGGCTGCGAGTGGGTCTCCTCTTTCGCTATGTCTAATAACAATTCGACGTGCGCACGACTGAACAGATTAATATTGTGAAAAGTTTTTGCATTCGTTAAGCTGCTGATGGTCTACATGGCCGTTACGTGCACTATAAACATCAGAGGATCGTCAAACACAATAGGAGAATGTACCTTATGCTGCAGTGCGTATGCGGAGAGAAAAAAGAGGATTTCGTGTGTGTGTGTTACTGTATACACGTTGAAACGCGCGCGATGGCCGTATGTGTATCGCGCGTTATATAATATGGTGGATGGGCCGGTTCGCGGAGGACGTTATTGCATTGAGTTGTTTCACTAGGGGATATTACGATAATTAACAGATAAAAATCTGTTCTTGCACCCGCACGTCCTGCACGTGTTACGTCGTGACCATTGTTTTGCCGTGGAAATGTTGAACGCACGTGACCAATAGCACATTCACCTTTTTAAAATGCATTTTTTTTTTTTTTTTTTTGTTTTTAACTCATTACGCCTTACGTATAATTTCTATAATTTCCACTGTTCATGTCTTAATTACAAATTCGAGTGCAATCGATTTACGGTTAATCGCTTTGTCCATTTGGACACACATTTACGAGTACAATATGTATAACATTACATCTAGTGGCGTGTATTATAAAAAAATATATAAGGAAATTCTTCTGACCGCATTACAAACTGTTTATGCCTTTATAAGTGAAAAACTAAGTTTCTAATTACTGTTGGGGTTACGCAATTATAATATTGTCTATACGACACTGTATCATCGGTAATGTATGAAAACAACTACCGAAGACAAATCCTGTACGGATGCGTGTACAAATATGACGAATCGATTAAATTATTAATTAAATCCAATCGTAGGACCGTATTAATTGTCGTGCTTTCGTTTAATATTAATACCTATATTTTACAGAGAGCTATTGCCAAATGCTGAGAGTTATATATACATTTCGCATAAACTAGTCTTAACATTTCCCCTTCTGCGCTTAAAAACGACTTAAACAAGTCGCAAAAGTTTTTTGTGTCTCTAATTGCGTTATATTCATTCCCCGTTACAAATCTGAAAACTTTTACGGGCTATTGGCCAAAGTAAACTTCATGCTTTACAGATCCGTGTAGTACTGTCCTAATATCAGACATTTTTTTCTTGAAAACTAATTTCTTAAAACTTTCTGAGGGTATTGGCTTTTTTCGCAGTACATAATTTAATCAACAGCGACTCTCGTTCGTAATCTTAAAGTGCTTCTTAAAATAAGAACACCTCGTGCAGTATTATCTTTCCATCATTTTCAATTAGAAGCGAGTTTTGCTAACTTCTTTAATTTTACACGTGTACCGAAATGAGTTTTGACAAAACATTACCAAACCTTATCATGCGTGTAGTTGGCTCGCGGGATTTCTGATAAAACAACACTGATGCCGTCAACACGATATTAACAGGATGGGGCCCAATCGGAGCGGCGTAGTAGTTATAATAGAAATAATAATAATAATAATAATAATATTCTGCGATATTACTAAACAATAGAATCCCGCTGGGACCAAAAACTTCGTAATCCCATTATTCCTGCCGTTCCGTTCCTGTGTTTGTTTTGTAATCATAAACTATTAAATTTGATCGACACAATAAATTCACTTAAACACGCGTGCAGGTATAAACTTATAGTTTAATAATAAACAATTGTTTTCATATAAACTATAATATGCATAAAGAACTGGAAAACTGGTGTTATAAATATGTTTTGCGGAGGGCACGATATTAGTAAAACAAAACATTAAATATTTATACTCCGCAGAGGAGTTTCCCTGACTAAAAGAATTTCAAATACACAATGATTTACGTATTATTTTAACCAATGTCACGTGGATGCTACTAAATCTTCAATGATGTGTTGACACTACGTCCGCCGGTAATGAAGATTCATGTGTTACATTAACCGAAACCGTCCTACGAGATATTTTGATATAAGAATAAAGCCTACTTGCATAGACTATTAGCATGTACGAGGCCAAAACACGCGATAAATCACCGTATACGCTTGAAGTTCCTTTACAGACAATGTTCTGTAATAGACATTCGCGTTGTCACTTTTCTATGTGTACAGGTATTATTGATTGGTGGTTGGAAACAGGTCGCGAAGTATAATAGTTGTGAATCGAAAATCGTCTTGTCTAATGTATAAATTGAAAATCGTTATTCCCTAGACAATATGCGGCGTTGCGTCATTCTTCTGAAGTACAAAAAAAAGTGTACCAAGCTCGAGATATTGTTGTACAAACATCAGTAGAAAACAAAAATAAAGCATTTTGAGATGAAAAATACTTGTTACCGACAACTAAACGTTTTTCTGTTATAGTTAAAAGTACACAGAGGTTCTAATAAAAAACATTGAATTTCAGGTGTTCTCCGAGGCGAGTATTTTATTCAGCGTAGGAGGCAAAGTATACTCGTCGGAACCGTTGACTTATACATACATGGAAGATAGGATATTCGAAACATCTAGGAACGTCAGCATCAAATTACACAGGAGAGTCGGTCGATTTGTTAAACTCAGATTGTCTTTTGCTGCCAAGTGGATCATGATCAGCGAAATAACATTCGATTCTGGTAATTTACAATTATATTTATAATACTTATAATGTTTATTTAATAGTATATTTTTTTAACCATATTACAGGACATTTTTAATAACTCTTGTATGAAACAAGTATTACATCACGCTGATTTTTTTCCTTCTTATGTAAATAAAATAGATCCCTTACATTGTACATGTTTGTATACATAAACATAATATATATATATTACACATATACACTCATATTTACGTACCCATTATACATGGTTTCTTAAGCCATGGTATTTTTAACACCTATTATTATAGTAAGCTATTACGCTCGACAATTCAGGCCCATCATATATTACTACTTGGTGGTCGCATTTAAAACGCAGGATTGATACGGTCTGTGACTTTTTTTTAATCCTAGGGAATTTTTGGATTCTGGATTTTTCCTTGCTTCGCGTTTAATCAAATAGTAAATAAAATGGTGTATATGCCGGGTCGACGTACCAGAAATAACTCGAGTGTGTTAATCGAAATCATCCGACTGGAAACATGCTTATTTATACCTGCACGAGTACACATCTTTCCCTTGTCCCATAACTTCCCCTATGCATTCTGTATGAACACAGCACTGAATATTATTTAGCAAAAAAAATAAAGACTTGCATGCGGCCCTTATATTTTTTTAAAAGAGCGATGAATATACATAAAGGCAATAAAGTATGACTACATGCGTGAACACGCATAACGCGTTGCAACGTAACATTATAAAATCAAAATGAAATCTTGACGAACGCGTTTAATATTTAATACATTTTTTTTTTTTTTCATAATATGACTTCTCTTCTACTTTGCGTTGTACAAAGTAACATCATATTTTAAATTAACTCACTAGAAGACTTATCCGAATCACAAAACATTTCTGTAAGTCTAATACGTTTGACTGATTACAAATTAAATGATAAATGAATACAAAATATTGGTATAAGAATATATTTTTTAAATAGATGCCTATATGACTATTTTTTAAGAAATTAAAAAAAAGGTGTTATATAACTACGAAATATGACATCCCTTCATCCCACAGGGAACAATAAGTAGTCGAGAAAATGGAAAAAATAACATAAATCTCGAGAGGTTACGTATTTATTTTCATTTTCCATCTACTTTTGTTTTTTTTTATGCCGTATATATATATATATATATATATATAAAATATGTATATATTTTTTATTACACTGTATAAGAAGATTTATAGTTTACCTGAGCGTTTTTGGTAGGCAAAAGCAGTAATGGGAAAATCGTCTGGCCCTACCGTATGTCTGTGAGAATATATGGTGCTGTCGGCGGCAAATGGGAAAAACTGTTCAGTAACGGAAATATATAGTTACACTGTAGGATACAAATCCCTCAAAGATACGCACATACACACATACGCTATTCACGAACATATTACATTACGCACATACATAGTGAGAAAACAAAATTGTGCACCAACACAAAGAATACAAATCATTATCTAATTTATAATTTTTGTAAATGATACGTACGAATAAGAAATTAATTTAATTTTTATTTCTACAATACATAAAATTTCAATAATATTTTAATATTTTTCCTATAATATTCAGTATTCACTCAACAATGGAATAATATTTAGGTAATATATTTTTCTTTTAAAATCTGTAATTTCAACTTATATTATTTAAAGTTAAAGAATTCTATGTTGTATGTGTGATCTTTGATTGTGAAAGTTTTATATTCCATCTCATAAAGTACAAGTATTTACTTATAATACTCCGCTAAAGTTTAAAGGTTATTATTGTGTTAGCAAAGAAATTATCTTTCAATTTCAATTCCTATAGCCAATTTTATGAATTAGTTTAACAGCTTAAGTATTATACCACAAAGTCTGAGATTTAAGACTGTAGACTTAAACTTATTTCAATTACCGAAACAAAGGTCATAAATGTTGTTGGCGTCTTCATTTGGACACCCTTAGAGAGACAGATGTGTATAATGGGTGGGGGAATGGTTAAAATGGCTCGTTGAAACAACCTTTTTAATATCGACCCTAATAACAGTTTTATTTTCTTTTTCCTTATTTCACCCCTGCAGAGGATCCAATGAAGGGCATTTTAAGGAAATTTAGCCCCGCATGCTCATAATATTACGTAGTAGTAGGTTATGGCAAGGTGTAGATTTATGAGAAAAGTTTTGCATAAATATGTTATTAGGTATGCTATTGGAACACTTTGATCTGCTTGTACAATGTGCGCCTTACATTATCCACTTTAATGTTTTATGTTGTATGATTAAAACTAAAATCTTAAAACAAACGTGTTAAATTATGTAAGAAGAGCAAGAAAAATTTTTTTTTTATAGAACACATAAAACTATTTTGTTAATATACCAGAAAGAAATATACAATAAAAAATTAATATTTTTGATTTGCCACTTATTTGTTCATTATAACTATTCTTATTACTTTTGTATTTTAAATTAAAAAAAATTAGAAAACCGTTTTTATCGCATTCTAGGATATAATAAAAGAGTAAAATACATTTTTTTCACGTTCCTAATTTCTTATTCACTTGGAAGCAGCGTAACTATATTACTGTAATTATTAATTTCTAGGGTTTTAGCATTTTATTCTTATATTTTATAAATTTTGGTCTTCATAAAAATAAAAAAAAAACGTGAAAGACGCCGAGCAAGTTTTTTTTAAAGCATCGAATCGAGTATTTTTTAATTAAGAACTTTTTATAAGTTGCCTGTCCACTGGGATAATAATGACAACGAAAATTGCGAGACCCTTAATTGCCGCGGTTTTTGAGGTGTTTTTAAACAATGGACCTACGTAATTGCTTTTGGGCCCTTCAACTATCTCCATTCATTTTAACTCGGTATACAGGCTTTAAATTCGTTGCATTTTAACTGTGAAAGACATTCGTTATGTCATGGCGCCAACACATCATTTCTTCTGTTTTACCCTTGCCCATATGCAAATGAATCGCCGCATATAAAACTGGAAAATAATCTAAAACCTTAAGATATAATTAAAAATATACTGTACGAATCGCGAAGTAAAAATAAAAAAAGTATTGTTATAATCAGTTCGGATTAGGTACACAAAAATAATAATTGTTAATTGCTTTTATTTTAATCATTCGTGTTTTCTTATTATTTATATAGTCATCGAAGTTCATATAATTATGTTCAACTTCCGTTATAATTTAATTCACTATATTAATTTAACACAAGGAAACCAAGCAAATAATATAGTGCATACATAATTTATTATTATTATTAATTTATGAGCGTTTTATATTATAATTGAAACTTTTGCTTTTCGTAGACGTTGCACAAGGAAATTTCTCCGAAGAAATCATTTCACCGCCAGACTTACCGACTCAAAAAGACGGATCGGCTGCAAAGGACCAGAACCCTCTCAGACCGGAACTTTCAAGTACGGTTACATAGAACGATGAGTATAATTAATACACGATGAATATGATGTATTAATCTCGATATGTTTGTTCTGTTCCGCAGTGCCTACGGCCAAAGACGAGGACCAGACGTACATGGCGATCATAATCGGTGTATTGATGGCCGTTATCATATTGCTGGCGGTCGCCATTTTCCTGATCGTGTCTCGTCACAGGCAGAGGAAGTGTTTCGCCAGCCCTTTAGTGGGCAAAAGTGCGTTGTCCAACGGCGGCAATACCGGATGTCCGGGCATGTCGTCCGGAAGTAGCTGCGGCACAGGCGGAAGTTACAAGGACGCTGGCACGGGTAGCTCGGTTAGCCATCACGGCAACAGTCATCCGGCCAGTTCCGTCAACGGAGGCGGAGGGCACCTGCACGATATGGACAGACTGATTCAGCTGGACACCGAACCGTACCAAGAACCGTATCACGCGCACACGCCGTTCTACAGCTATAGCACGGTAGTGATCGGGCGCAATATGGACTCGGGCAGTGAGTAAACCGAAATTATCATGCACACTTCAATTGGGAGGGGAGGGGGTGAACTTTGATTTTTGTGAATTCGTTGCACGCCACTTCAACATTTTTTTTAACCACTTAAGTATATTTTTTTTAGAAAGTTCCGTTACGAGAATGTTCACTGTATACTAATATACGGGCATTACGCCAGTCGAACCACGGATTTCATTAAATTAACAATAATTCAATTATCTCGATCATATTTTCTTTGCTGTTCATCGATAACAGTTTTCCTCTGTCTTTTTCGAAAAATGCTTTTTCTTCGGGTCACTGCGCGCGTATATCGAAACAACGACCATTCAAACATTTACAACATATACTCGTTACGTCGTGTTTAAAATTTTGCGATTGACTAGTGAATATCATGGTATCCACTTATTTTTATATACTTATGTCCGTATTATAAACATAATTTCATAATTAAAATCTTATTTTCCCCTGAGCCGTTTTCACTCAACGGAAGTATCGAAATATCAAACGATTTAATGATCTTGTGATATTCTACTTGCATCGAAGATGACTTACTGTATTGTTTACCTTTCAGATTCTACGTACGAATATGCTGTGCCCGAGACCGGAACCATACCATTACTCACGACTTCACCACCGCCTCCGCCGCCCCCGTCAGCTCCTCCTGTGGCTCCTGTCACGACCGACACGTTTGCCAGGAACAAAATGTATCCCACGGACGAGAGCAGAAGTAGTAAAAAAGTAAGTTTTAACATGTGTTTTCGTAAGAGTGCCAAGTCCATGCACATAAATCCACAAGTGTTCTTGACTTGAGGCAGAAACTCAAAAACAGTGCCGACACTAATGTCCACTTGGAAATAAACAATGCAGCAATAAAACTGATTAAATTATTGGAATTCAACTAAACATGTGTAACTGCATAAACCTCAATAACATAATTTGTCGGTTAGACGAACAAGTGCCACATAAATTATATTTTCCCATTTTTGTGATAATACATACTTATGCATTCTTAGAAAGACTAAGAATATTTTTATAGTCGTTATAGAACTATAACTGAAAACGTTCATAATATGAAAAAAAATGATATGAAAAGTTATACCAGCATTTTTTTATGCATCTATCTTTTTAAACGTTCCCTTTTTTCTCGAGATATAAATCATGTTTTATTAAATTCGGTTATTTTATCTATAATATTGAAGTGAAAGGAATATTTTTGGGAGTATGATTTTTTTAAACTGTAATTATTTTCTTTTAACTCGGTTTATTGTGAGAATTAAATAATTAATTTGTCTAATTTGTTATTAATTATTTCATAATAAAACCACAACGTAACAAAATAATATCCAAAGATAAAATAATATTTCGTTTATACTACTCATTAAAATGAAAACCTACATTATTTTTTTTACTGAAATAAAGGTTATTTTTAAAACATCATAAAAAGCCATAGCAAATAATAAAAATTGTAACAAAAGGAACAGTCCAAAGTTCTTGATCTAAAATGGAAATAATTAACTGTGAGAACTCCAAATGGATTTTCTGTGTGCTCAGGAATAATTAAACATTTCTCGACGTAACGTTTTAAGCGTAATAAATAAAGTAAGGCATTTTTAAAGGATTTTTTTTTTTAAAAAAAGCAGGTAGGATGAGAGATATTTCTTTTCTCCCCTTCTAAAATCCATTTCGGTGCGCTCACGTACGAGTTTGCGTGATCTTGTATGTATATATTTCGTTTTCGTTCTTACCCCACATCCTCGGCCTTTGGATTCATTTCGCTGAGAGATGATTAATACTGCGGTGGACTAGCCGAACACGACAAGACCCGCTCTCCGTCGCTTCCCCTGATTTTGTCCCCCCTTGTTTTGTCGTTTCAATAGAAAATATTATGAATAATAGCCTCGACACGACATGTCACATGTCTCCTTGAATAGTACGTGTTGACTTCGCTGTCGTACCTAACCTGTATTGTACGTCATACAGTACACAATATATATATATATATATATATATATATACTTCCTCCGTTTGAGACTAAAGTGATTGATACAAATAGCAATAGTAATGACGACACTCACGCACCTCGTTTACGTTTTTGGGCCTACATTTCCTAAACATAAAAACGGTACCTGTATACAATACCTATTGCTGTTAAATGTTAACTAGAATACAGAATTCGTTTTTTTTTTTTTTTTTTATGCGTGAAAACGCTGTTAACGACCGCTATGCACTACTCCAATACGGACACTCGTGTATCTAATAATACTATGTTGTAGTATTCGTTTTAAAAATGTAAAGTCGCTTATCTAAATCTCGAGGAACACCATATTGGTAAAATTATACTTTGTTAAAATAAACGTGTACAGAATGGTTATTAAACATTTGTCAATTGGAGAACAAATTCTAAAATTCCTCAATTTCGCACGATACACTATGTGTAAATGCACATGTATATACTATGTAGCGGGAACCGTTTGACATTTTGATCGGCCGTCGTCCATCTCCTCTGCCTATTGTATATGTATATATTTATTTGACCTATTAACATTAACGCTTTTCTGTACGTCTATACGTTTATTATTATATGTGTACTTATTTTTTTTTTTTTTTTTTAGTCTTCGCAAAAACAAGAATCTCAGACAGCACTAAAACGCCGACTCGAACAAACGCCTGTACCCGAATTCCCACGGCATCGTCTGCGTATGCTGTCCAAACTCAGTGAGGGTAATTACGGAGCGGTAAGTCGTCATTACTCGAAATCTAGTTTACGATGTGAATATTATTGATTTTCTTCCTGGAGGCTATATCAGAACGTGCTGTTCAATCTATAATAATGTCGTATGTTATGGTATAAATAGCTTGGTGTGATCAAATACATAGGTTTCGACTTTTCATGGTATAGAAACACAAGTTAAGTGACACGCCTCACGTTCATTTTTCTTTTTTTTTTTTTATCGAATGAGAGTGTATGATTGAAATGAAAAATCAATTTCTAGTTATAAGAAATTTGCTACACAAGTAAAAATCCAATTAAAATCTTTTATAAAGTCGGATTTTTTTAACTCTTTGAAGATAGTTTAAAAAACAATAAATTATTTACAATTTATATTATTTTTTTTTAACAAGAACATTAGTGAAAAGGCATGGTTGATATTTCAATAACGGGCTCACCGATCGATGGTTCATTTAATATTATATCTATTCTGAATAAGGCCTTACTTCACAAATTCCAAGAAACATTTTGAAAATGAAAATCTAAAGTTCTAATTAATTTAGTTGCGTTCAAGAAATGTATTCCATTATAATACAATTTATCCATTATTATTCTGTTAGAATAAATAAATAAAAAAAAAAATAATTATGATAAAATGCGATTTTAATATATGTCAGGATTATTGTTTTCTCGATATTTGATCCTTTCGTTTCTTTTTTGCTTTAAGCAGATAGACCCACCATTTGGAAACACCGTAAGATAATACTTCAAGTGGCAGTGATATTCGACCCCTAATATAGTATATTCAGAAATTATGTTCTGAATAATATTTCGCAAAGTTAAGCAATACATGAAATTTGTTCATCAAAAGAAAAACTACATCAAGCTCCAACAGTCAATTCGAATTCATATATGAATACATGTTTTACATAAATTAATAACATTGTTACGTAAAACGTTAAAATCACCGATTGACTCATTTAAAATTCTAAAATACATGAATTAGATTGATTTTATTTTGCTATTTTTATTTTACAATACAATTCACGTATAAGTCTTAGTATATATGTGTGCACAAAAGTATAATATCCATTATTAAAAGCTAACGAATAATTTAGATTTACGTGGCCGAAGCAGACAGCATCAACGAATACAACTCGAATATGACACTGGGCAAGCGACTGGTGGCGGTAAAGTTCTTCTCGCCAGCGCTATCGGAAAAAGAAAGGTATGTTTGATGTCCGTCCTGATCGTTTAACCTGATTTGGCGTAAACTTATTCTCATTAAATTGCGTACTCGTTACAGAGCCGAATTGCAAAACGATGTAAGAATTTTGGCTGGTCTCGAAGACCAGAATATAGCTAGAGTGCTGGGTATATGCTCCATTGAACAACCGCTGTGCGTAGTAATGGAATACAGTGAGCACGGTGACCTGAATCAGTTCCTCAAAATGCACGTGCCCGTCGAAGCTGCTCGAAATCTTCCACCTTCTGTGAAGACCCTCAGGTATTATATATATTAAATCTATTCTATTCTTGAATCCCCGAATGCACAATGATGTCGAATAGTCTTTCTGATTTCAAAGTTTGAAATCAAAATTTATTATTATGTCTTCTCCTCATAAATAATTGTTCGGATGTAGGTGTATATAACTGAGAAAAAACTGAATCTCATACATGATTTAGACTATAAATCATCTATAAGTACATATCATTATTTTTATATGGGTTTTTTCCTTTTTTTTTTAGTTTTCAATGTCTGCTGTATCTCGCTACGCAAATAGCATCCGGAATGCGTTACTTGGAATCGTTGAATTTTGTTCATCGCGATTTGGCCACCAGGTAAACTTAAGTGACTTTTATTCCTCTCGGCCATTTACCTAATGACGTTTATTGAATTTTATAGGAACTGCTTGGTGGGTAAAGCGTACAAAGTGAAAATTAGTGACTTCGGTACTGATAACGAATCTTACTCATCTGACTATTACAAACTTGACGGGAAGATCGGACTTCCCATCCGGTGGATGGCGTGGGAATCAGCTTTCTTAGTGAGTATACTACACGTGCCTTAAGACCTTCATTCTCTGTGTACCTATTACTACATACTAATGAATAACACGAAAACCGAAATGTTTAAAGCATAACAATTATGTTGATTAATTCCAATACGAATACCAAAAAGTCAAATATTCAGATTATTTGTATCTATTTATTTGCGTTATGATGATTTTAATATGTAATTTTCGAGTAACTCAGTAAATAACTTGTGTTCTACAATATTCAACGAACCAACAAATTATTAGGATTACAAATTTATTGATAGTTGATATTTTATTGCAACTAGTTGTATCAGAACCATTTGAAGATAATTCGGGACCTAAATAATGAATACTGTTATTTAATTCTAATCGATATAATTATAAATAATGTTCTCGAGTATTATGTACGGATATCGATTCGTTATTTTCAACATAATATTATGTTGAACAATAATTGCAAAGCAATTACGATAATAATTATTATTGTAATCATTTTTCTGATGGAAAATTATTGCTTTCGTAAGAAACCATCGATTCTGTTATAACAATCGTTTTTTTAATTGATTCACTTATCAGACTTGGTTAAACGTGTAAAATACAACAATAGCAATTATAATAACTAAAATAGTAAGCCCAAAGAATGCCGTTTTAAAATTACGAATCGTTCAAAAGACGGCAGTCAAAACGAACACTTCTACCCTACTGCCCACACTCGCACACGCCCACCCCTCTATCATCATGTTGTGTTTGATTCGAACCACATTCATTTGCCACGTTTGCAGGACAAGTATTCGACCAAAAGCGACGTCTGGTCGTTCGCCGTAACCCTGTGGGAAATCCTTCACTTGGCCAAGTCGCGGCCATACGAGGGCTTCACGGACCACCAAGTGGTGGAAAACCTGTCGCACATGCACGTGGACGACGGTCTGTTCGAGTACCTTCTCCGGCCGGCGTGTAGCCGCGACATCTACGATCTGATGCGCGAGTGCTGGAAACGACAGGAATCGGACCGGCCCACGTTCCGGGAGATCCATCTGTTCCTGCAGCGCAAGAACCTCGGCTACGCCCCGGCTGCGTCATGACGGTCGAGCGCTGGCAAACGTTCCGAGTTCAATCGGGATTGGCCGTTCGTCCTCCGGGAAAACGCGTCTTATCTACCTCAGAGGGAGTCCAACTGATCGCCGTCAATCACGCACACTGCCTGCGCCGCGTAAACGATAATCGGTTTCACCGGATCGACTCTATCGCAAAACAATTGCGTATAATTCAACTTTACTAATGTGAACTACGGTCATGTACGACTGCTCATACGAGTCTATCCGGCGCAATCGATCCTTTTCTCCTGGTCGCCCGAAACTGTTGGTCTGATCGCGAACACCGCGAGAACATCATATATATGTATAGTGCATGTGTGTGTGTGTGTGTGTACACATACCTATACATGGATAAAATGTTTTGACAATCTTTTTTTTTATTTTTTCGATCTACGTGTGTTATCGTTGTAGAATCATGTAGCCCAACACCTCCGTAGAAATCAGTCTCCTTCGCTCTTGCTGTTAACTGAGTTTTCGCAGAATCGTATTATTGAACTTATTTACGAAATACTCCGCCGAACCTTTCAATAATCTCACGTAGTTCGCACGATATTGATTTCATTTCTGTCACGTGTAAATATAATACATAATATATATATAGATAAATATATGTATATAATGTACAATAATATTGTAAATGCTCTCTTAATAGACTGATAGAAAAATAGGCAATCTTTAACCGTACGAATAGGGTTCCGTGTTCAACGTCAGAGTAAAGACTTTGATCGCGTATTTTCGCGCGCGTGAAATAATACAATAACATATTTTTTTTTTTTTGTCGCGCATGATGGGAACTGTACCCGTCGAAATTGTGTAAAAACCGTTTTCTGTTCAGACACAATATTTAGTGTCAGTTGTACATTTATACTGTTGACTTATGTAAAATACTGAACGTGTATGAATTAACATATCCTCTTGTTTCCTTTTCAATGGTGTCGAAACGATATTCGTGAAAATGTAGTTGGCCAATATATCCCTTTGTACGTCGCAAAATACGATACGAATTCAGTGGATCGTCATAGTAATAGTGCTCATTGGTCAATATGTCCCTTTCACCCCTTCCCCCCACAACCAGCCACAGAAGATGTCGTTCTCGAAGCGTTCTGCAAGGACGACCGTCGTCAGGAACATAATAATTGCAATAAGAGCTACGTACGTTATTTTTAAACTTGAATCTATGCATATTGTACATAATATACATACATATATAATTAATATATAAAATTATAAAATAATTTCAGTAATAATAACTAGTCAAGCATTTTTGTATTTTATTTTTAACTCGAAATGAACGTGTACATAAAATATTATCTCGAATAATGTACAATATATTACACTTGTTTAAAGCGTTTTGAACCTGTATTTTTATTTATTTATTTATTTTATTATTATTATTTTTTATGTGTAGATTGTGATATTTAAATTAGTTTAAAACGTGACACTTTTTATAGTATGCTCTAGCTGTAATATTATACCATTATTATATTATGTGTAATATGTTTATTGTTAAATATTATCCATCGGCCCGTTTATGAAAACTTTGTATATTTAATTATGATTTTATTTATGAAAATGTACACGACATTTATATTTCAACATATCATTTATTTTTCATTTGTTTTTGCGAACTTGTTCTAAAACAAACCACCGCTTCACATTGTTTGTTTCAAGTAAAACCTTTTCCTATCGCAATAACAATACGTATATATATATATATGTATGTTATTCGGCACTGTCTAGTTGAATTGTTGTTTTTTATAACTATAAAATAATGTCTAAAGACCTCTTTAATGTGAAAAAAAAATGGATAAACGATAATTTCGATGTTATAATATTATACTATTATACATTTTGTTATAAAATATTAAATGACAATATAATATAATATAGACGGTCGTTTGTAATGACAGTATTTGTACACCATAAATTATTATCATCCATCGTCAGGTTATTGTCTACAGACGATAAAGTCTATGTGTAATATTATTCGTATTGTACGTCCGCGTATTCGTTTTAACAATTTTTACAATCGATGAGCTTTAACTCTATGGCCGAATACACATGTGAAACAGATTAACTAACACAAAACTGTTGAAAGGCCTGACGTTGAATAACGGTACGAATGTAGTGCATTAAAAGAAAAAAAAATTAAATCTACAATAATAACAATAATAAAATAGTGATGATAATGTAGAATAATATTGATATTACTACATTGTTATTACAGTAGTTGCGCGTAAACTAACAAAAACTGCAGTACAGGGTCAAGACGATTTAACGGAAAACCGACGATCAGTCTCGACCGAAAACATTAAAACGCGTTAAAATCAAATGAAGAAAAACATAGGAAAAAAAAATATATATATATATATAAAAATAAAATAGACGATAGTTTATAATTGACAATGTATTGGGTCGATACTAAAACGCATTCGACGGAAAGCCGTGCGATGGTGGCGTACAACGGACGTTTCCGGTACGTATCGTTTCGGAGGAGACGCTACGCGCAGCGAAAGACTTATCGGTGCCGTCTCGCGAGGGTGGACGTCAAATAAAGCTGTCAGTCATCCGACCGTTGCCGGATGTGCAGGATCAACGGCAACGTCCTAGTCTTGATCAGCGGCATCATCGGCGGCGGCGGCGGCAGCTGCTGCTTCCTCTGATAGAACTGGTGATGCCGGGCCACCGTTGGCTGGTACACGTACCTCCACGTCTGCGGCTGTCCCACGGGCGGCGGTCGCATCACCAGCAGGTTCTTCAGGTCCTGCCGACTGGTCAGCTTCCGGGCGTGCTTGGCCCTGTTCGGTCTAACCGCGATCTTTTGCTTGTACTGCTGCTGTTGTTGCTGAGGTTTGCTCGCCGTCGTCGACGAGCTCACCATGTTCTTCTTGTTGCTGTAGTCCTTGTTCAGGTCGTCGAACTCGTGTACCTAAAACAATAATGACGAGGCCATCAATCGGGATGGCGGGAGGACAAAAAAAAAAAAAAAAAACGTAAAAAGTGTCCAAATGACCAAAGTTCCCGATCACCCTCGTCAATCTTGTGGTCACGCGATTAGGGAGAAGGAGAACCACTTTACCGGTGCTCATGTTGGTGTTTTGGGATTTTTCCTGAGCTCATATAACATCGAAGTTGTGATTGCCAACGAATATCGATCCGCCCAAATGTGAAAATGGAATCTTTTTCACGCGTATTCTCTGAAATTAGTCGTCTAACTCTCGGTTTTTTTTTTTTTTTATTATTTTTTTCTAATGAAAGTGTACATCGTGGAACAGGTTTTAAGTTTATTTTAAATTCTATAAGTAAATTGAATGATAATTTAACCCACGGCGCAGCACTGCAAAAACACACAGACGTAAGTTGTCCCACACGATCAGGCGTTTCCACTGTCCGCTGGCTGACGCCGTCATATCGATACTTGACACAAGTCGCACGGTGATCGGGGTGGCGTTCTTATCATTAGGCATACATTTATTTGATAAAAAAAAAAAAAACGTTTTTTAGGTTAACCTAACCAAACCTAGGTGCGGTAGCGTAATTCGGATTCAAACCTAACCGTTGCGAACAAAAAACGTCGTTTGGTGCAACAGAAATTCAGCACGGAGGAAACCTCATGCCGACGTCCAACGTTTAGAATCCCATTCGGCCTGGATTTTTTTTTTACCCGATGATCCATAAGAATCAAAGTTTCTACAGATATATTACGTGGGCGACTCGGAGAACAAAGTAAAGTTCGTACGTTGCTCCAAACACCCGTAAACAAATATTGTTTGATTTACAACAGAATTCGCAAAACGACGATTTTTTTTTAATTTTTTTTTTTTTACTCGCCTATAGTAAGTCCTGTTTAACCCAACATAAAGAAAAGCGTTTTATTTCCATTGGCGAAGTATAAAGAATATAACGGCGGCACATCGCCATCCCCGCGTCCGCAACACGTTGTCGAGCCGGCGATAGATAGGCAATACAAGTGACACGTGTGCGCTGGTTGCCAATAACCTGGTGGTTTGAATTCAAGGCGCGGGACTTATGTGTACAAGATTTGATCTTGACATGTTTCATGACGCAGTGTTGTTACGTTCGATTACTACTTTGTTGAATGCTGTGAGTGGTTTTCCACTTTTTTCATTGGTCACGATAGAACACAATAATAATAATATTTATTCGCATCGCATTGCCATGCGGTACGCCGGTGACTCCGACAACGAGGACTTATAACGTCAACGCATGTACAAAATATAATTGATAATATATGTTATCAATTATATACATAACTACTATATAATAGTATTCTTCACAAAAACATGGTTTCAGACCTTTCGAATTGTAAATGAAATAACTGACAAACTTTGTTTCTAGTGAGTTCCGTGGCATATCTTGTGCGTAGCACACACGTATATTAAATTATTTAAAGTGATTAGATGATCGGTTGATTTGAACGTAAACTCTCTCATCATTTCACGTCGAAAGTAATCGACCAAGCGAATAATAATACAATTTCATAAGAAACATCAACATTTTGATATGATGACACGGCTGATTTGGAAATGTCGATACGTTGTCGACGACGAACATCCTTTGAAGGTTACCGCTACTCTGCCGATAACGAACATTTGTCGCCCGAAAAGGTTTATGACTATGTTATCGATAACGTTTTAAAAACATACTCATAAGTTTTGGCGAAGCACATATTTTTGTTAGGGGCCATGCCCGTTTCCACCAAAAGTAGACCTTTTCCTTTTTCACCAATACTCGTTTCCACCAAAAGTGTATCATTCCCTTTTCCACCAAATGAGACAGTGACCATGTTTTTACCAAAAAAATTGTATACTACGCTTAAATTAAAAGGTATAACACAGAAATAACTTTATTTAACTTACTATTAATTCAATAAATGTAAAGGCATTATATAATATATACAATATAGGTTGGAAAATGTTAAATTTTATTTAAAAAAATGGTCAGATATAAAAAGATGAAAAAATAATATATTATGATATCCAATACCTTAATTATGTAAATTGTAACTATATATAATTAGTTGATATTTGTTAACTGATCCAATAAAAAATGTAATATTGTTTAGTACTAGTGTTTTATTTTCACGTTTACTTTCGGTAACTTTAGCCATCATAGAATTATAAATTTTAAAATCTACGTTTTATTTTAACACACACGCAGTTGTAATGCACTATTTAAACTGTGTTATCTTTTCACTTGTTCTTAAAGTATTTGATTATTTAGATATTATAATGGTTAATGGACATAAAAGTACATGCATAAGTACGATAACGGTTTAACATACAATTAAATATAATCAATGTGCAATATACATTGATTATATTGTATATATATTTATATATATATTGTACATCGATCCGAAAAACTCATGAAAAGTACAGGTTACACATCGGAACACCCGAGTTGATTGTACTTGCGCCATTACGTATATTCGACCCGCCCGTGTCGGTTGTCGCACACCGTACGATAAATCATACTTCTCGCGTGTGCCGTCGTCGCATTTATTAATTCATTTTATATTGATTTATCGTTGAAAACACTGACGTTTCGCAAACGCGCGTACTCGTCAAACGCAAACGTTCGCGTCCAAACGGGAGGGCCACGTATACGTATATTATCATAATCGGACAGTCGGTGTGCACGGATCACGCGATTCGACGGATAGCCGGTCGTCGCGGTTAACGAACTATCCCCTCGTACTAGTTGTGCGAAAAACGCGTTTATTTCCCACACAGGTACTCGGGCCTCGATGCGTATGCTCGTCGTTCTCGGACCAACCGATCAATGGCACGCTGGGCACATTCCATTGGATAAAAATGTCAGTCTTCGGAAGTCCATCGGCAACGCATATGCGATTTTTCGTTTGCCACCTGATGATGTGCGGACACTTGATCTTTGACAACCTCTCGGTGCCAGATCTATCTTAAAAACGAATGGTGAGAGAATTTCGAACGAAACATTTCGTCTCCGCCGTAAGCGCGTATCGTATGCATTAGCGTTAGAATTTGGACGAGAAAATAAAAAATAAATAGGTTTGACCGTGAGCCGTTAGTGTCCGGTGCAATCGTTACACGTTCGAGACCGAAGGTTTGACGAATAGTGTTCACGAGCCGGCGATTAAGTCTGATGATCGTGCGGTCGCCGAGACGTACATTGTCCGACGAAACACGCACGAAGCCGCGGGGCCGTGGAAGTGTATCGTGTATCGACCCGTGTGAATGCAGTTTGGAACGGGCGATTTTCTTTTCAGATTGAAAATTCGCTTGCCAAAAAGAAGTGGTGGTAGGATGATTATCGTCAACGTTGGAGGTACCGGGAAAGCATACACACTTCACGGATCGCATATCCGGGTCAGATCATCACGATATCGTAACGCGCCATTATTGCCGACGGAATCCAGAATGTACCTGACTAACGCGAGGGTAGAGCACTGCGATCGGGGATCCCCACAACCCGTTCACAAAAAAAAAAAAAAAACCTACAATATTAATTCGGGACTTTACTTTTGGTCGTACCAGCCACACTTTAACTATCAATCGTGACACAATTTACGTAGCGTGCATTATGTTTAATTCTTGAATTTCAAAAAGCTTCACTTCCATTACCTTAATATCAGCATTTCTGTAAATGATATTCGTTTATCGGGACCTACCCGTCATGTCATATAGTGTATTGTCGAATTATAAATCTGCGTACCTCTAGACAGTTAAACTAGGACCCTCTTAACTTAGGACTCTCTGGAAAACTAACATCCATGTAGGTTTTTAATTTTACCAACTGACTATGGTTGCGACGTGCTAGGACAGTAAGGTTAATTACATGGGGGGGGGGGGATAAGCCAATGGCTAGACGTACACGATAATAATATAAAGTTATCGCGCACCTGGTACTGATGCGGTTCCTCGACTGGTACCTGGTTGGAACCAGGCACCTCGTAGTCGTGGTTGTTGTTGGAATTGTTGTCGATCGCGTTCCCGTAATTTTCGTGCAAGTCGTGGTGCACGTGCTGCACGGCGTCCTCGGTGATCGTGTAATACGTATTCTCACCCGAGTGCCCGTTAAAGTTACTGCTACCGTTGTCGTGTTCGTTAACGTCTCCGGTCGGCGTATGGGATTCGGCGGCTGCCGAAGGGCTCTCGCCGGGACCGGAAGTGCCGGTTGCCCCACTCGTGCCACCGACCTCGCTCGTCTGAAACTCCGACGACGAAGACGAATCAACCGAGTGATGGAGGTTTGGGGACGGCGACAAAGACCCGTCCTCGACGGTCGAGTGATAGTTTTTCGCCTCTGTGAAGCCGGAAGAGTGTACGATCGGCACGTAAATATGTGGTATCAGGTGCAAGTGGATCAAGTGGTTGTGCTTCTTGGCGTGTCCTGCACCGCTGCCTCCTCCCACTACTGCTCCACCTCCGTTGCTGCCACCATTGAAACTTCCACCACTACCACTGAAACTTCCGTCGCCACCGTTAAAACTTCCACCACCACCACTGAAACTTCCGCTGCCACCGCTTCCGCCGCTGCTGTCCAATCCGGGAGTTAGGTGCTCAGAAGACTGCGCCACAGACTGCAAGGATCGCAAGTGATTGTCCACTTGTTGGCTCATCAAGCTCCGGTACCGTGAGTCTACCTCTTCGTGGAAAGCCTCGTGCTCCGGGAATTCGGTCTTCAGGATCTGCGACGGTTTGAACAAAGGTCTCCACGGTCCTAGAGGGAAATAAAAATAAAAACATTTTAAAATTTTCCTTCTTGTCTGAATCCTTATGTGTGACAAAATCTATGGACTAACACGGAAATACAATGGTTTTCGAATGGTCCGAGTATCGTTAGAAATGAACATTTAGCAAAACGGTTTTCTCGATAAGTATGATTTGTCTTATACATTTGAGTTTGATAACTGATTCAAAAAAAAAAATCCCGAAGAAGAATATTTATTTATTTTAATACTTCAAATAGTTTGTCTCAAATGAAGTACTAACAAGTATATAAAGCAGTCAACCTTTTTAACAATACGGTACACTTGATCTCCAACAAAATATTCGCGGCACACCAATCCATATATTATGTAAAACATATTTTATACATATGTACATATTTATACGTACATTGTTTACAATCTACTCTATTATAGGGTTATGTATTGTGAATATATTAATATACAATCGATCGATCGAAACGACTGCGATGGGCATACTTACAATAAATAATATTATATGTATCTACGATTAGTTCGATCAGTTTTCATCGAATATCAATAATAAGCTGCTAAATACATACTTATAAAACAATTTATAGATTTATCGCGGCACACCGGTTGGGAAACACTGATATAAAGGCTGATAAACTGTCAAAAGACAACGTATAATAAATTTTCTTGGAAGAAACAGAAATATTTTTATTTTTATTTTTTGATGTCTTCTAGTCTTCTAAAAAAAATATTTTGTGGTTTTCTTAATTATTTACAGTGACTTAAAATATTGAGGTCGGAAATCACCAATTTTCGATGAGTACGATGGTAATAATTATTCTAAAAGATCGTATTGTATAGTTTGGATCCAAAAATGAAATGGAGCGTGACATCAAGTCAGTGAGTTATGATCATTTAATTTACACTTCGATTAACTGGCAAAAAATTGGAGAAAATACACTATGGTTATTAGTAACTTTTATTTCTTATAATTTTAAAGTGTTAACATTTATTATTTAAAAATTCAATAATATAATTGTAAGTATAAAAAATGAAGCGACTATTATAATGTAGGCAAAATAAGAATACTGAAATACCGATTTTAATAGATGGAAACATATAGAAACCAATAAAACAATATGTTTATGATTCAAATACGTAACACGTTTCAAATCAGAGGTATAGTTCAACTTAAAAAATATATCATTATATCCATATGAAAGTATCGAATAATAATAGATAATTTACGTATGGATTTTATTAGCTTATATTAATTGTTGTCAAATATTAAAAACGTAAACTTTGTTCTTAAATCTCTAAAATTATACCTGATATCTCTCGACATTTATAATTTTCGATATTTAACAGCGCAGTTCATTGTCATGATAAATTAGTAATTTTTCAACCCACAAATTTGATTTTAGTTGTTTTTAATGAATATATTGTTACGCGGTTGTACCTACATTCATATGGTTCAAATAAAAAGATATCCTATGAGAGTATAATATTTTTATCAGTAAGTGTACCCGTATGAGTCATACCATACTGATGTGAGTAATATACTATGATATAAGCATGGCTTGTTGTGAACTTATTGGTAATCCATAAGTAATTGACTGTTACTTCGTGTGGCCGTATGCGACATTATAATATAGAAACAGATTGTAGAAAAAACTTAAACAGTTTAGAAAAAATGAATTTTAGGATCGGAAACTAATCGAAGTCATCGCGATACGCGTTAAATATATGTAATTCAATTCGGAGCTAAAAACGTCTAACGGACCAGAAAAATATTTTTGATTATGTAATACAATTTTATTTAGCCTGACGGCGCCTTTAGTTAATACACAACTAGTTCGATCAATTGAGCAGAAAACTACAACAGCTTACGACGTTAAAGTCCACGATTCGGTTCGACTTAATACCGAAGAAATAATTAGTTAACAAAGTTAAACTAAGTTACAATTAGTAACGCGTGCCCTACAAATATAATGGTATAACGATGTGATTGCGTCGGGATTGCATGGGGAGAACGTTGTGTAGGACGGAGGAAAGGAGAACATTACTCCTTGTTTTCCCGATCTAACTTATCGAACGTGTTCCGTTATCACGGATGCTGTTCAGGAACGAAGAAGAATATCGAACAAGAATTTGTCCATGGGTTTGTTGCGGAGGAGACGATCGAATACGAGCACGCGCGTGTGACGATCGTCAACCGTCAAACCATCATAACGCGTACACGTAATTACAGGCTTGATGATGATTACTAGGGAAAGGAGGGAGGAATTAATAAATATATATTTGTGCGGCATGAGTGTGATTCGTCACATAGCAATCCGTCCGGAAACTATTAGATCGAATTCGATCTATTGCGGTGTCTTTATTAAATAAAAAGAAAACCGTGGTTACGTCGAATGGCGAAAAAATAAAAAATAAATACCGACCGGGTTCGCGAACGTAATTACGTGTTGGCACGTGCGCAAACGCGTGCGTACTGCGACGAAGGTATTGACGTGGCCATTGTACGGGGCCGTGAGCTACAGCGGTCCGCAATTATGTCTGGGACGAGACTCGACTACGTATGAATATTCTGTTTTGAAAATCGTTCGGTACTGTATCGCAGATATATTGCACTGTTGTTCGTCATACTTTTTTCCTCCTCCAACGCACGTTAGGATACTTTGTAGACTTGCAGACTTGGTTCGCTTCACGGATGCGCTATGTAATGTCAACTTTGATATCGCGCCACCGGTCTGACAGACGCGCACGCTTAAATCGTGGACGAGTCGGAGCTGCCGTGCAACGGTGTACCGAATTTTCAAACGCGATATTTAGAAAATCGTTTTCCCGAACTATCGAATTCAGACGGATTATAATAGTAATCATATTAACGTAGTATTATATCCACCGTTGGCAGTTTACTGTTTTATTCTTATAACGTTGTTCGCGCGTGTACTGATACCGTCGTCTTCCGTTGTGCCTATTACATTATTGTTATTTCCTACGAAATTTCCTGAAAATCGATCATTTTATTTGAACTTCGTGGCTGTTATTTAACGCAGTCTACTTGGGATGACTTACAGAATTCCGACAAAAAAATACGATCAGCAATCAAATAGATGCAGATTTCGGTGTCGGTCCAACTCGGCAAGTTGATGCAACATAAATCTTTGATCATCAACATAAGGCGATCATTGCATTTAAAAATCAACTCAATTCGATATGATTTAATTAATAGAAAATGGATGTGTACGTTATAGGGTAGTAGACAGATGTAATCGATTATATCTAAATTTATTATTCACTATCATTTGAATTGATTAAAAATTATTTTTACTGGAAGTCATTCTAATTATCAAATTCATTTTTTTTTCGTAAATTAACCAATGACGGCTTCGACTGCGGAAAGTATCAAATGACTCCGGACAGTGGCTTGAGGCAATGATTCTGAGAAGAAACTCCATGTTACGACTTCGAGACCGGCATTTTTATGTTACTAAAATATAATATTTTATATTCGTTTGAAATAAAAATTATCTTTGCTAAATATGTTTCGAATTAAGATCGCAAAAAATACTACGAAACACTATGCTGACAATGCATATCGTACTATATTAAATACTATTTAAATTTAATAAATTGTATCGACACGTTGTATAATACATAAGTAAGACTTGGTTCAAGAAAAGACAATGATCTATCAAAAAAAAAAAAAAAAAAAACCATTCATAATCATACCTTAGTATAAATAATATTATGTCCTGCATGTTTTATGACATAATGTGCTGTAAAGGGAACATTAAAAGAAAAAAAACCACTCATAATAATAACAAAATATTATATTATCATATCCATGATATTGACGTTATGTGTCGTTCGTGACTCACTTTTATAGACATATATTGTGACGACTACAGAAGTTTTTTTTTTCTATACGTCCGTGTGTGTTTGAATTAATTTTTTTCGATCGTAAGCTTTGTAGTGCGTACGCGAAAACAGTGCTAGTTTTAAAAAATAAACAACGTAGAGGTAAATATGATACCTGTCACCGTGTTGAACATTCCATACAATAAGTTATATATGTATAATAAAAAATAGTGATTTTAATGATTTTGTAATGGTTTTTTTTTTTTTTTTATGGAACAGTTGGACGATTCAGTGAACTTTTCGGAGATATCTTAAAAGGGATGTATTTTAAGCGCTGCAAGTGGTTGGGTGACCTGCCTCCATTTTTAATCCTGCAGGACGCACGCGTACCCACGTTAACGTAATATTATTTTACTGGAATTTTTTCTCTATAGTATGTTTTCCATCGTTATACACACGCATACCGACTCGGATGCTTACACGCGGTTTATAACACGTACGCGTGGTTTGCGGTCGTGTTAAATTACTACCACCCACACGTGGTGCACTAGTGTTGTTATTATTTTTATTGCGTACTTGTATTACACGGTAAATGCGTACGGGCCACGTTTTGACCGGCTGTTTGTTTCATAAACGCGTCAAAAGCCCATAATATAAGTATTGTCTACTACTGTATTACGTACAGTTTTATTACCACGGTTATCCTATAAATACGTACGAAAATGCGCGCGTTACACGTACACACTATTAAATATGATCAGTGGCGGATCGTGGGTACTGATGAAGGTAGTGCGACAATATGAAAAATTGTCTGTCTGTTCCTGTACCATTTATTTTTGATATTATTATTTTATTATTGTCCAAATACTAGCATACAATCGCAGTTTAAAACACACGCGATAAAATAAGACACTCCCATAATCGACAATTCCTTATTTCATAATCGAAAACCGTAATCCGCGGATGAACTGTTCAGATAAGTTTGGAAAATATAATCATTGATATTTATTTATTAGGACGACGCGGTGTGTCGTTCATACGCTTGCGGAATTAGCGGCATAATCAGCACGCACGCGTTCACGTAGCCTAACATGATATATACAATACTAGCTATTTTCTTAATTTTCAGTCGGATTGATTGCTTTGAACTTTTTTATAGCTTCCTTAACTTGGTTGCTTCGAGTTATATTTGTATATTTAGCACGGCGACTCTTCTAATTTTTATCTGAAATTACATTTTCTGTAACACTAATATCATTAAAAATAGATAAATAAACATCAAAATTACCGCTATTAATAATTTCAGTTAGGCGCAATATTTTTACTGAGAATGTATCCACACCAAATTTAGTCTAAAAATTATTATTATAATAAATTTAAAATAAAAATGGGAAAATATTGCCAGCCGCAACCAATTCGCAACAACCGCCGTAGACAGTAGGAATGACCATTTCACGAACATAATCCTCAGCAGTGGAAAAGTTGTTCCCATTTGAATTGTAAGATATGGTAATAAAGTTATTATTTCGGATCTCCTAGCATATTTTTTGGTTATTAAACAAATGAAATAAAAGTGAACGGAAAAGGCAGGCACCATCACCGAAAAATGGTACAATTATTTGAGGTGTCAATATTCTATCGACAAAAATGTCTTCTGAAAAAAGTATTCTAGTAATTATATTCAATATATATGTAATAATTTAAATAATTTTCCAACATGTTCCGGGTGAATATTTATACATAAAATAAATTAATTCCTTAATTGTCAAACGAATATTTATGGTCCTAACCATACGTTGCTCGGATAATTGTTTATTTTGTACTTGTGCAACTCGAGAAAATACATCATAAATATAACGGTTGCAACCGCGCTGTAATACGTATGACTCGTATTATTAAGATACATAATATGTATTATAATATTATTATGTTCATCATAACATATCAGTACAATATTGAGCCGTAAATAGACAAATAAACAGTCATAGTGTCATATAGTAGAGACTGTGAATGACGAAGGAAACGCTGCAGCAGCCGTGGCAACGCGTGATGGTGGGGAGGTCAGTAACTGCACTCACGCACGCGCATGCAAGAAAGGAACGACAATATTTCGATGACGATAAATCTGTGAAACTCGACTCGTTGCCATAAGAATAACTTGAGTGCGAGAGGGATACGCCAAAATCGCTGTAAAATAAGATAATATAACATTTATAAATAATAATTGACATTTCCCCAGCTCTGCGTTGATTATTATAGTGTACATTTTCCTTTAAAAATAGAGATTAAATAAAGTAGCCTGAGCGACGACGAGTTTCGTCCGAAAGCAGCAGGTAGCGGCTATCGCCCAGCACTCAGCATTGATGGGTTGATACGCATGCGGCACTTCGTACTTACGGCATATGCACATGGTAACCACTACGATTGCACTCGATAAAAATTATAAAATTATTATTTAGATTATTTGAAAATCACCATTTTAGTATTTTAGATATTAAATAATTTAATAAATTATTAATAAGTTTACTATTACAGTCAGAATTATATCCCGCCGTCCAAGCCACCACTGAATATATGAATACTACACACATATGCGTAATAAATATATTTTACTAGCTGTCCCGACAACGCTTTACTGGATAGTTCCTGCCTGTGAATATTTATTCACTTTGGTAAATATAAAAATGGATAATCTTCATGTAATCTATTATCTATATATTTTGTTATCGAATAATGTGAAAAAATGAAAGATGGTTCATACTGATTTTACTATCCGATGAAATACGAGTATAACACATTTTAATATAAATTCAATTAATTAATAACAGATTTTTTTCCTATTCATTTTACTAAGGTACCAAAAACACCTATTGTAAAATGTCAGTTTTTGAGGGTGATAATAAGGCTATCGAAGGATTCAAATGGCTTACTATAAATTATTTCCAAATAACGCGGGCAATTTTACAAAGAAATGCGTAAGAATCGATCAAGAGTTTTGAGTCCATTAATCTCAAATATACTAACATCCATTTATAAATACAGAAATATATTATTCTGTGTGTGTTTGTGTGTGAGTATAATACTATGTAATGATGTGCATCATTCGATTGTATAATACTGCACAAATATTTACAAGATTCAGAGGTGCACCGTAAAAAAACTGTAAGAATTCAAAAAGAAACTAAAAAACTAAAAAAAAAAAATTAATCCAAATTTATATTGATTTTTGGGATCCTGTAACAAATGTAGTTTATATAAAGACCACAATATTTTCCATGTGCAGAATAAACTCGGTGAAACGTTTTGTAACGCCACTGTGAAGAGTTGCAAAATGTCCACTATATAATGGTAAGTACTCCAGTTTGAGCGATCGTTGGTTAAAAATAAAACATGATGACAACGGAATCTGCAGTTTATCAACACAGTGGTCATCGAACAAAGCTAGTCAAAATCCATCCGATCATTACGGTGAACTTTGTATAATGTACATATTATACAGTAGGAGTCGGGTGAGTACAATCGCAAGGTAATATCCACATCGCAGACTCATCCTTATTCTTTTCCACACGATCCCGCTTCGTATTTTCGAGTTATAATACGCTGTTTTAATGTCAAGAATAGGATTTCACCGGTTTATTTTTTTCAATACATTTATCATAATATATATTCCGCGTCGAGTCAGTCGTTAACCGAACAATGATTTCGTTACGTTAATATTTGGCACCGAAACGTTATAAAGGTTTTCGCCCAATTCAGCGAATGAGAACGCTTCTAATGGAAAATCCATACGATTCAGATTTAAATATTATTCATCCTCTCCTTTTCTGTACTATGGGTACATAAGAAGATAGTACATAGTTATAGGTACTTGCATCGCTTGAATTTTTTTTTTTATCTTAAAGCGACTTTTCAATGAAATCTAGTCACATTTATGATGCTCATATTTCATGATCGTTTTTCGACTGAAGATGGTATTCGATAATCCGAGACGTTCGAAACGAGGCACAATATGCGAGTGCTCCATCATCAAGACTTATTACTTTGTTCTTTCCGAAATTCCGTTGGGTTCGCGAAATGAGTTTAAAAACATTATTGTTTTGATTCCAGTAGTGTGTTGTAATAATAATTTGTCAAAGTTGTTTTAATCCATGAGTACGTCGAGTAAATCATTAAAAACCGCAGAGTCTGTATCGCAACGTACACCATCTACCGCATCATATTTTAAATATACCTTCATTGGGATGAAATATAATACGTGTTCCTGATTCTGTAGTTCAAAATTTTGTACGGAAATCGGAAAACCAAGTGAAGGGATTGATATTGTTTCTCTAAACTTGATCCAATATAATTTTTATAACGGTTTATGTGAAAAATAATACGAATTAAATAACGAAAATTTCCCGTATTCTTTTCTCTTATTTTGTGAATTATTGTCACCTATCGCTCATATATCGTATTATATTTTTCGTGTACTGTATTATATGTTAGTGCTTTGTAAATTCATAAAAAAAAAATAAAATATCCAAATATTGTAATATAATACCAGGTTGTGTGTACATATTATGCATTTATTGGAGTATGAATGATCAAATGACAATAAAAGTTCAATATAACAGCGACGCCATCAAAGAAATATACTATATTTCTAACTGTGGTTCTACGAATAAACTATACATGAATAAAGACTGAAACTTTTTTTTTTTTTCTTTAAACACGCATATAATACGTACTTAGATTTTAGATTTAAGATTATGTGATGATTAACATGAAAACTGTACACCGAACATATTTCAACAATGATGTAGTTTTTATTCACATAAAAGTCACACTGTTACTCGTAAGTAATAAAGATAATATCTTAGTGTAATATTATAAATTATTGCCTATTAGTACGCCGATTTACATCGAAAAAACTTAAAACGGAGCACAGATGTTATAATTAAAAAATGTTTCCAGTTTTCCACTTATATGTTCAAAACGAGTATGAACAAGAGAATAGAAGATCATTCGGCTGATTCGAAGAAAAAAAAATCACATCTAAAATCATTCCAGCTACAATTAGTTGCACGACATCACGACGTGTGATGAATTCATAAAATGTACCGACTGAAGAGTAAAATGAATGAACCTATCGAAATAAATAATTAAGACCACTGTGTAAGTCAAGTCACGTTGATGTGTTACGAATCGCGTGCTCATAATTGAAACGAATCTTATATTTATTTTATTATGTCATATGCATGTTACGAAGTAATAATTTTTTTCGTTTTTATTTCATCAATATGATCAAACTAGATATATTATTATTTTTTATAAGGTTTTCAAAATAAAGTCATTTTTTTCGATCCATTAAAATTATGTTTTTAGAAGTGATAATTCTAAATTTTAATTTAATGCTAATTTTTAGGATTCTATAATGTTTAACTACTTAAAACCAATAAAGAAATAAAATCACCAACATTTTTTCTTAGTACTTCAGAATGCACACTTAAAATATCAATATTTATATATAAAATGCATATTTAAATCAAATCAAAACATCAATTAAACTCGATTTTAGTTTAAATCAATGAAAGAAAAATTATTACCCTTTCCTAAAATCATTACTAACTTGTATTCTATGTTAAAAAAAACTGGTAACGATTAGTAATTAAATATATTTATGTTTAATCTATCTTTTAAAAAATAACTATTATTTTTTTACTTTCTAATGTGTTGAAATACATTTACTACATGGTCCAAATTAAATAAGTGAAATTAAAAATTGTCATAAATATTAAATCCACTGATTAAGTTTTTAAGTTATTTTCATCAGCTTTCCAGCTGAATTTAAATTTTTTCATTATTTAGTAACCAGCTTTCTTTATAATGTATCAAAGAATAGGGCTAAAGGTAATATAATTCCAATTTTAAAACATCAATGTGCAGAATACATCTTTATGGAAGATTCCCGCGTTGTATGAGGAAATTATGTTTTCATTCTACGAATGAAAAGTGAATGCGTAAAAGACATTCTCGAATCTTCCTCAATGTGGATCAGTAAAATATAAATACCTATAGATCTAGCGTTCACCGTTTACGTTCACAGCGGGAATTTATTGTATCATCAACAGTTTTAACTACTTTAGCTCAAGCAGTTTCATTCAATCCAAGTGTTATTTCTAACAGGTACCAAACAATAGTTATCATAAATTAAGGCAACGAAACTTTGGTGGACTTAAGAACGGCTAGACGATGCGATTACCATTTTTTACGCTTAAACATTTTTCGTCTTACATTGCTTTAAATTATTACAGCATATACTTTTACACGAGGTAGAATATAATATATTCTAATTATTCTAATAATATATTATAAAATAAAATGTATTATACACGATAAGATACACATATGACGGGTTTGTGTTTGTTTTTGATATCTATATATTATTTGGATATTATTATGAAAGGAATTATTTGAAAACTGTTGGACATTTATAGGCACAATTTAAGTGTCGACAACGACCCTTATATTGTCCACTAACAATTTTTTTTATTTCAGAAATATCAAAAAAAAACGTACTACTAAGGATAGCGATTTAATCAGACAAGACTTTTCTTTCAAACAATATAAACATCAAATTTATATGTTTATTATGAATGTGCACATGGGAACTACAAGAGGGGTTCAAGGGGTGTATTTTTAACCAATTGGAAAAATAGAATAAAATTAAAAAATGAATGATGGATTATTATTATCGAATTTTCTAGTAGTCTTCATTACACCTCTAACCGTCGAAAAAAACGAAAACAATTTTGTATTGTTAAATTGCATTATTAAAAATAATAAATAAAATCATCCATATGAATGGATTTGGTATAACGAAAAATAAATGATCAACAACTCTGGACAAAAGATCTGCGCAAGTTGTTGAATAAACTACGAACGAATGTTTCGATTATCATTTGGTACATTGAATGAAATATTACAAAAACGTGTATACAATAATATTTAACCATGTAATTAAATGAATACAAGTACGTGGGCCCGATGTGTAAGTATGCTCGACCTATTTCGGTTTCATCAAAAGTGTTTACGCTGCAGACGCGATTCATATTGGCGTTCAAATCGAGAAACAATGAATGCTTTTCTTGCTACTAGATGAAATCACGTAATGAAATAACCACCCAAGAACACAAAATATAAAATCAATGCAATAATCAGGACCTTGTAAAGTGTAATAGTCGTGATTAGGATAATTGGAACGTAAACGCTATAAATTATGTACCTCGAATCACCTAAATAAGTATTGAACATACTTATATTAGAAATTCTGTAACAAATTGTCGTTTCCATTTTTTCAATTGATAGACCAATTTCAAATACCAGTGTTTCATATACTGGATTAATAAATTTAATTACGGTATCGTTCTTACTACTCTGACGACACTTTCATGCGCAAAAAATGTTGTTTAATGTGAAAAACGTTACGCGACGATTGTGACGAATTTTCGATAATACTAAATAATTTCAACTATCGACGCTAAACGTATGTTACTTTGATGATAAATAATAAATAACACAATTGAAATAAATTAAAATGATAATACGGTTACTACTTAAAGTGCCCTAGCCTAATCTAGCACGATATTTTTCTAAAATAATTCAAGACATTCGTTAGCGAATATAATTTTATTTATACGTTAACAAAAAAAATTAAAAACGAAATATACATGTAATAAATGGGCAAACTTCTAAAGTCACAGCAATCTTGTAAAATATAATTTTAAATACATTATCCTCGAGTACATGAAGAGTACATAAATGTTATCAAAATAATAAATTAACGTTTTTTAATCGACATAATCGTAGTTTTTTCTGGTAGGTTTGCGAAAAAATAAGGCCTGCAGCGACTGGCTGTAATATTATAAAATAGTATAACACTGTCAAAGACAATGAGATATGATCAACAGGTACATTCCACTAGCGATAACCATCGACATATACAATTATTCAACGGTAGACAATTAATTATGAATATTGATTCATAGTAGCACTGATAACCGTCATAACAAACTAGACAATACAAATGAACTCGAAACGCATCGAAGTCGATCAAACTTCGTGCACCGATGGAGACATATCAAATTTAGTGTGGAAAAAAGAAAAATTGAAACTATTCGATCGCAAACAGTGTCATACACCTCGTAAGAATATTGATCACGCAGTTTAGTTTGAACACTATTTACCCGCGTGTACCCTGTAATGGCTTTGGCTATGCGGACTGTAGACTTATTAAATGAATAACTTTGGTTAATAGGTCTATGATACGGACCGAGCAACTGACTACGGTCAGTCCCTCGGTCGACCCTCACACAAGTTACGATACACTACTGTGTACCTATTGCGTTTGTATTATATTTTATGCGCACGTGACTGCTTTGTACTCGAATAATGCGATTGTATTGTGAAAGCGCAGACGGGTCGTAAACAATACGTTAACGTGGCGACGGGATGCTGCGGCGGTCGCGATAATATGGCGATAATATTACGATGACGGACGGAGAAACGGACGGAAGTTAGCCCAGATAGAACGAGCACGATGGTGTTGGCGAAAACCTCATCGTTTTTCATCTGCAAACGTCAACCCGGAACCCGCGGTATACATTTCATAGCCGTGCGAACCACCGAATGCGCGTCGAAAAAGTTATTTCCAAAAAGAATTTTTCGTCACCGTCGTTATCCGTGTCGGAAAAAAACACTACGATTCGATCGCTGCTCGTAAGCCATCTGCTACATCTCTGAGAACCTAGAATGGTCACGCAAGTTCCTGAGCATCTGACTGAACGGAACAGAGATGACGATAATTATTTTTTAATTTTTCCGCGTTCGAATTAAGAATTGCGATTCTGATCCTGTTCCACCCCTGCGTGTTTTAAGTACACCGATCTGTATGGATAGTAATATATTTTTTTATTTTATTCCCTTTTGCAGATTAAACATGAGTATAAACCTGATTTTAAAACGGCAGACAAATAGTTCTTAATTTATTATAATTGTTTTTTTTTAATTTTTGAAAGGGATATTTTTTCTGAAATGATCTCCATATATAAATACATCTAATATCAAACAAACGAGTATAATATGAACACAACGGTTTTCTGAACTAAAATTTTCTATTTCAGGAAAATAATCTCTATTGGGATTTTAATTTACCTTAATAATTTAGTGAAAATTTCTCAAACTCCAAGTTAATACAGAAAAAGAAAACAATACCTATAAATAATTAATATTCGTTTGGTCGTAATGGTATTCATGTTAAAAATCTTTGAAAGTATACTTATACTATTTTATACATATATTTTTAAATTGTACGTGCATACGTTATGTGCACTGCTGCGACGAGTCAACAAAATATTGTTATTATTTAGTATTAGTATTTATAATAGGTTACTCGCGATAATATTCCTATCCGGCTTGATTACTGTAATTTAACATATCACCCTATGCGTATTATAATACTCGTGTATCCATTAGAATATTCATTCTAACGCGCACGTATGTACGTAAAAACTTTTGACAATCTGTTTCCATAATTATTTATTATTATTTAAATTTCGTTCACGTATACGTCTCGAGGCTATCACGGATTCCAAAACATTTATTTGACCGAAAGAATAAACGTTTACATGTGTTTCGGAATCATAAAGTTTTCGACATTTATAACAGCATCGCAGTATGATGAATTGATTCGAATTGGAAATAATTTTAAAACATTTTATAAAAATAATGATTAAATGAATTAAAAACACCATAGCAAGTTTCGACAAGATTATCGATTGTTTTCCAACAATTGAAATAATTATACCGAAAATCATCGTCTGAGACGTGTACAGACACACATTAATCTCAATTACTTTCTTTTTAATCCGCAACTGTCCCGAAAATAAAAAATATCCATTATAGTTATTACGTAGCGATGTGGATAATAGATAAAAATAAAATAAGCCTTTGCACAACTCAAATCTGGAGTAATTTAAGTAGAAAATAATTACGTCACAGTGATAAAGAGACTTAATTCTAAAGATACTTAGATTAAATTCCCCGATAGACTGTAAGTATTCTATTATTCTGAAAAAATGAAAGAAAATGGCTCATTCTAAATAATATAGATACTGCGATATAATATATATAATTCGTTTTTCTCATATATTTTTATATAAATAATTTTAATTTAAATATAAAAATACAGTTTCGGAATATTAGTTGAGATCTACCGAAAATTATGAGTGAATTACTACATGAAGTTGGGTATTTTAATTTAATTGATAAAAATCGGCTTATTCCGTAAGACTTTTAAGATCTGTGATATTGTTATGTGTTCGGAAACAAAATAATCAAAAGCTATAATTTCACTAAAACGTATTCCGTAGATTGCACTGAGTTTCATAATACAACTACTCCTTGTTATCCGCGGAGGTTATTTTTCAGCAAAGTTTTACACGGATAAATTACTTTTTTGGTTTTAAAAATCACAATAACGTTAATATCACTTTCAATAACACTGCATTTAATTGTTTCTAAATTTTTAATTATTTTATTTCTGGAACACTAGATTCGTTTATTTCGTACTTTCTGGCAAATTACGCTTCAGTATCAACACTTTTTATTTGATCAAACATTTCAATCAAAATTTCACAAATATCAACTGACAACTGAACATTTGACGATTATTAACCGTACACGTGTCTGCAATAAGTATACGTGTGCATATATAGTTGTATAGTTAAACCAGTGATTTTATAGTATTTTTAAATTATCTACAGTACTTGTATAATATCGATAAAATATTATCGTATTAATAATATTTTATCGCTGAGTCAACCGCATACAATCGAAACTGCGGTTAAAAAAATCCATGGATAACAATGAATTACTGTTACGGTAGTTTTCGGTTGACCGTTGAAAAATTCAAAACATTTCTTACCCAAAACGTACCACCGACAATTTAACGTGCATATTGTCAAATCGAAAAGCGCAAATTTACAAGCATTTCTCAACAATTTAGTTACCTACCCGTTTCGTCCGAATAAAACGTGATCATTATTATAAATAGTAACACGTATATCGTTCGTTGTATAACACACAACGGCGGTGTATGTATACATTTTACCCACCGCGTATACCATAAATATTTTTATTTATTTTTTTTTTTTTTTAATCGAGACGAAAATGATTCACTACAAATAACATTATTTACCTCTAAATTTTGGGTACAACCGTTCAGCAGTTCATTGTACTGTGTTATATATATTACCATGCTATTATTATTAATTCCATTGCTATAAATTACACTCGTTATTATCTACCGCGTGCTGCACTGCTGCCCAACACGGTGGCATTGTTCCGTCGTAGAGACGAACAATTTTTCAGTTCCCAATGTTTCCACCAAAACGTTTATTATTATATTCATTAATGTATCCATCATCACACGGTGTTTAAATGTATGATTATTTGATTGAAAATCACTCGGTTTTATTGACGCGTATACCCAGGATAAAGACGAAATTCTTCAATTTCCCGGTGTCGATGCCCGCCATCCAGTATTATTATTTATTTATTATATAACTACTATTATTATATAATTAGGTAGAATATTTGGAAAATTTAAAAACCTAATTTAACCAAATTGATTTCAACGAAGGTTCAATTTATGGTAACATATAGAAAATATAGAAATAAGTAAATAAAGTCAAATTAATTTGTTTTTTATTAGATATTTAGTTAAATTTAAAAGTTGAACTGAACTTTGACTAACATATGTTGTCCCGTTAATTTCGAGTGAATATACCGTTAACGACCGTCATTGTTGATATCGGTGACACCGATTTTTTTTGTCGGTCCAACACGATTTCTCGTACAGAAAGTTGATATCGATATCAATAGGAGGATATAATTACATTAGCCCCGGCGATTGATGTCGACCACAAGAGTCGTCGACATGAACGTGGCGTCGCGTTTTCGAACGTTCAAATAACGCGTGTATCTGTCGTACGACATTCAAACCGATCGAAAGGTTCTAACCTTCGCCAACGCGATATGATGAAAAACGACAGTCCGCTCCTATGTTGTGTGTACACGCGAAATATGTACGCGAGTGCGTGATGATAACGATTTGTGGGGTACGATCCACACCGCAACGGATTACACATGCAACACAATAAGGCGGTACACGTGGTATGAAAAACATCTTCAGCATTACAATACAGTTAAAAGACATTATGTTTGAAAAAACATTAACAGTTTTTACAGCAAAGAGTGTAATATAAATATATATATATTACCGGCAAAGTGTTGAATCCGGATTCTACGGAATGCCAAAAATAAGCAGGAAAGGTATAAAATTGATATAATGACTAATTATTTTATAGAATGCCAAACTTCAAGCAAGCAATGTATACAATTGACATGTAATTATATTTTAGTGAGTATATTTATATTTTACACGCATTTAAATGTTCAACAATCATATATAAGATATTACAGATAAGTTGCTTATCATGCCATTTTGTGAAAATATGTAAAATAATGTTATAACATAACTGATTTAGAGATAAATATGTGATGAATTTAATCAAATCCAAATTTCAATTCAGTGTTCTTAGATTTCTTGTTATACAAAGATGTCGGAACGGTTTCATACTGAATTAAATAAAACCAGAAAAAGTTCAAAAAATACTGTTTTTCTACCAAATGAGAAATACAATGAAATATTATATGAAGTTTCTCTATTTAAAAATAATCAGAAAAAAAAGAAAACGTCACGCGATTATTGGATGCTTCAAAGGTATTTGTCTATTTTTATCAAGTTATTAGCTATATATTACAATTTTATTAACAATTTGTAAATTTTCTTATTTTCTTTATTTTTAGTTTTTATTAGATACGATATTTTAGTTATACAGCAAATTAGGAAATTAATTTTTTGTGTAAGTGGAGAAGGCGAAGTATTATTTTACGTTAATGATGGCGAACTATATGAAATTCTAAAAGCTACACATGATACTATTGGTCATGGTGGTCATGACAGAATGATTTCTGAACTTTCCTTAAAAATAAAAATATAACTCGGAGTGAAGTAGAAATTTTCTTACAATCATGCGAACCGTGTCAACAGAAACAGAAAGGCATAAAAAAAGTAGTAATGGTCAAACCTATTATTTCACCGGAATTCAATTCCCGATGTCAAATTGACCTGATTGATTTTTAGTCACATCCTGATGGAAAATATAAATTTATTTTAATATATCAAGATCACCTTACCAAATTTATAATTCTTAAACCACTTGTATATAAAAGAGCAGAGGAAATAGCTTTTAACCTCAAAGATATTTTTACGCTTATCGGAGCTCCGTCTATCTTAAGGTCCAATAACGGTAGGGAATTCTCAAATAACATTATTTCAAATTGAAAAGACATGTAACTTGAACTTAAATTGTTCACGGTAAGCCAAGGCACAGGCCAAAGTTAAGGTAGTGTTGAAAGGGCGAACCTAAACATTGAGAATATGCTTACAACATGGATGCAGACAGAGAAAAATTCTCATTTGAGTCAAGGATTGAAATTCGTTCAATTAATGAAAAATAGGGCCTTAAATTCTAGAATTAAGATGCCACAATATGAAGCATTGTTTGACTGCAAAGTTAAAGTTGGCTTAGTACTTCTAATTTACCAAAAGAAGTAATCGATAGTTAAGAAAACGAAGAACATTACTAGAAGTAATTGAAAAAAATGAAGTTCAATATTACAAAAAAGATAATGTGATGACCATAGATAATGCAAATACTATTGAAAAGTTAGAAGATCCAATATCTACGATTTAATCAAATAATGAAAATGCGATAGAAAAGCAAAGAGAGGCTAAACTAAATCTTAAAAATCAAGCAGTTAAAATGAAAACATAGTCAGATAAAAAACTTAAGCCTGCAGACATTGGTGCCTACAGTTCGAGTTTCAGTTCCTGATGTGGACAAAGGTCGCGGAGATGCTCGGAATAATTAGTTGTTGTTATTGAAGTAAACATAATTTATGAAATAATATATAGTTATTAATATTTTATTGTTTATGATTATATTAATATGTTTTCATTTTACTGCCGATGATTATTATCGTTTGGGAACCCGGGAAGGCTTACTGAAATCTTTATATTCCAGATCTCAGTTCACAATTTGCCAAAAAAATATTATTGAGACACATGAAGTTCCAAAAGAAAACACTTTAGCCTTACGAACCATAGCAACCCAGAAGTCAACGGGAACTGGACAAAGTTTTTTTAAATTTACATGCAAAATTAAATTTGAATTGTAAAAAAAAAATATTTTATGTAATTCAAAATATCATGCATCAAGTGTATGCTGCAATAAATAAATTAAAATTATAAACATTTTTTGATTAAATACTATTTTAAATTCATACTTTACCTAACGTAGCATTGGCATTCTATAAAAATCCTAGGAATTTTATAGATTGCCTAAGCATTATTTAAAATAACATTACAATAATTGTAATGTATTAAATTATTTAATACATTGCCAAATGGTACAAGGGATTCTATAGAATGCTTATACTCAACACATTTCCGGTAACATATATATATATAAAAATACATGCCACAACATTAATTTTATAAACTATTCAAAACTGAAATTGATAGTTGGCTATAATGAAAACTATCAACGACTACGACTGCAGAGAACTAACGACTTTCAGGCCATACGCATACGTTCTTTTTTACGAAAAGGACAACGAAAAAAGAAACAATAAAATTAAACGAAGTTATAAAGTTTTATTTCACTTTTTATTAGATTTTATCAGTTAAGGTTATACGAACCACTAGACATAGTATAATAATCATCAACAGTCGAAAAATACGTTGACACCTGTGCGCACTGCATTTGTATAGTTTAGTTTCGAGTGAATAGCGATAGTATTAATATCGAACATATTCAGCGGTTAATTGCTTCGTGTACAGCATTAAAATGCGGTACTTGCAAAAATATCTTTCACCGGGCAAATAATCTTAATCGTCCGTCTACAAATACTTACTGTATATATTATATAGATATTATAATATCTTAATGGCTTTGATGTATTAAATACGCGCCTCCGCGACCTGCAGTTCTATAATAAATATTATAATACGTCTATGTGCGCTGAGAACACATATTGTATATACGTAATATGTGTTCAAGTGCGCTGGTGGGTAGGCAAATGCCTGCTGCACCCCTGCAGTTGTATTTAACATCATAACTGTCATCCGGATAATATCTGTTAAAAATCGCTTGCGCGATTCGATATTCTGAACGTAGCCTACCACCACCAACCTGTCAAAGCTATTCACGCTCGACCGCCGTCAACATAATATATCGATTTAACCGATCGTTATTTTTGCCCGTCAGAGATACGTATTACAGTCATTTAAAAAGATTTTTTTTCCATTAGACTGCGCGTGTAGCATATAAACGCGTACCCATAATACCGCACTCGCAGTGGTTTCACCGTTTTTTCAACGAGTTTTCCCGTCGTCGCCGCCATGATTTATTCGCGAATTAACACTTTGTTACGACACAAGAAACAACAATTAAGAAAAAATAAATAATGGCGATAAAAAACATTCTATACATCTTTGAACGTAATTTATCATCTGAAAGCTGTCTATAGATACACTATATTATGAACAACATATACTGAGATACACGTGGTGTACTTTAAACGACTATAAAACGCCGGCACGCCTCATACAACCCATACAACCCTAACCCAACCAAACAATATAATAAAGTAGGCCAGAAGCCTATTGGCCTATTAAAATACGTATTCGACTTTTTGGTTCTAAATGTATCCAAGTGTAATTTTTTCAAACATTTTAGTCTAAATCGACAGTATCTGAAAAACATAAATCGATCAAATCAATAAAAATAAAAACTACATAAAATGTACAGCGAGATGAATACAAACAAAAAAATAATAATCAAGACTACTTTCGATGTGCTCGAATAAATTAGATATTTTATATATAAATATCAATTATTTTTCTACCATAAAAAATGAGGACCCATGACCGTGGACCATTTAAAACGTGTTCGCTCCTTTCGCGTAGCCATTCGTCCAGCACTGCAGCACAATATTATACTCTCAAAAGTATCAAAGACGGTTACAGTGTACAAAGGAATAAAAAAAATCTTTTCCAAAAGTTATTTTCCCGTCGTTGATCGTGACACTTCAATCGAAGAGGGTTACGCAAAATCACGACGAACAACTGTGGAAAAAATAGTACGTCGGTAAACGTATATTTGACACTATACGGTATCTCGCGACAGCAATCGAATTGGTAAAAAAAAAAAAACACATTTTAAAAAGTTTACCGAGAAAACTAGTTGATTTACTTCCACTACAGTAGGCCGGGCTCTAAACCCCGCAGCTCCCATAAATACAACGTGACGTCTACGCGCAATACGTTAATAATTTAATCGCATACAACACGCTATATCTTGTCGCGCACAAAATATTATATAAATAAGTACGCACGCGCGGATCTAAATCATTATTTTCGCACCCATAGGTGTGTGTGCTCAATTTTACATTAATATGATTAAGTGCGATACAGGAACACATCACTAAACTTCTACTCGTGATTTTCCGCTCGTTAATCCACGTCTCGTAACCCGAGCAAGTTAACGTACGGAACGCGCGTACTCTCCTGCAGTTTTAACCGCACAACGTCTAGACGACACGGCGCATTGAAATGGTACCGCGGACAACACGGATCATTTCCGCGTTTCGATTTATCTATTCGATATTATATTATAGGCTATTATTTATTTGATTTATTTTATTCGTATACACACATGCACGCACACGAATACAGACACATACGTGCATATGAGTATAATGTAGTCAAAACTCGTGTATTGTACTAGTTTTTTTTTTTTTTTTTTTTAACAGGAAAATACACGGCAAATTAGAGATAATAGATAATATGAGGCTATATGACTATGAGGCATAGTCTCCTGTTTGTTTGTATTCATGTACTTTTGAAGAAATGCCATTAAATTTGATTACATTTAACATTTTCAAACAAAAGTCGAATTTATCTACGATAATATTGTTGTCTGATACGTCTTTATAAGAAAAAAACCTTTCGTCTAATGCTTTAAAATCATTTAAATTATTTTTCAAACAATCTAAAATTAAAATAATGATTACTGCTTAATACGTATGACACCATTTTTCGAAATTATTAAAAAGAGGAAAAAAATCAAATTAGAAAAATGTATATTTTCAATTTAATTGAAAATCATGTATTATAGAAAAACTATCTTCAAAAATGCCATATATTTAATTGAAATAAATCGTTGGTAAAACAATGATTAATATCTGTATAATCGATGAGTATTCCCATTTGAAAAAGGTATAACTTCTATAAAAAAAAAAATCATTCCGCTCAATTAAAATTAAAATATATCGTACAAGATTAGCACTGTCTAATGCAACGGTTCCCAAACTTTTTTTTCAGCGGTGTCTTTTTTTGGACCTAATTTATCCACGGTGCCCTGCTGTGAACTACAATACAGAACAAAAAAAAACCTATTGTTAACCAATTTTATTAATTTTCTTAAAATTTAACTTAATTATAAATTAATGCATTTTTAAACTTAAAAAATAAATAAATAAAAATTATTGTTATTATGATTATAATTATTATAAAAATTATTATAAGGTTAAAATGAGAATATCCGAATATACAATAGAAAATATTATATTATTTGGTATAAAGTTTTTACGAAAACCATAAGGAAAAACAACTTTATACATTTTAAACTATTTGTTATGAACCGTACGTAGACCGCGGTGCCTTTAGAAAATGTTTGTGGTGCCCCTAGGGCACCGTGGTGCACAGTTTGGGAATCGCTGATCTAATGGAATACGATTTAAAAGACGTGTTTATTGTTTAAACATTTCACCTGAACCTGAAAACACAATTTAACACACTAAAACAATTCCAGTACCGCATGTGAAAACCACGCAATACATGAAGTTTATCAAAAATTCCTCGGACAGAAGTTGTTAATAACAATTTCAAGTATAAAAGCAAAACTCGAAACAATTCGAAATGTAGTAGACAATCAAGTTGCGAACATTTAGTGTAAACGATTATTATCTCTTTTGAAATATTTATCATTATAAAATCAAACCGCCCTGAGGAGAAAGTATATAACAACCCCATTCAACTATAATGTCAAACGTACCTAACTGTTGTGGGCCAGCTATTACAATAACTGTGAGTTTAATCAAGAATAAACAAAAAAAAAAAATGAACCAAACCGTTTTAAACCGTTCGGGTGATGGATTTTTCAAATCCTTTTGGTCTAGCAGACCATGAAATTATAACAACCGATTAATTACGTCGTTTATAATGATTTTCCCTGCAATTTTATGGACATTGGTTTTTCGATACGATTCAATGATCAGTGTGGTTCAACTGCAGCATACTGGACAAGAACTTCCAGGTTCGATCATTCGATCGAATTTGTGGGTTTGAAGTGACTGACGAGATACCTATTTTGTTGCAGTATTTTTTTATTTATTATTATTATTATTTTTTTTTCTTTGAGTACCCAATGAATGAAAGAACTTTAAAATATTATGAAAATGGTTAAACACAAATCTTGATTTACCGCTATACACTGCCAGATGGCGCGCAACACACAACGTCCTGTCGATATTACCACACCACACGCGTTATCGTAATATTTTCAATAAAATATTAAAAAATTTAATTAAAAATTAAAAATTATCAAATGGTTAATCCTTGAAAATAATATATAAATAAATAAGCAAATAGTTTATATATAGAAATAAATAAATAAATAAATAAATAAATAAAAGCTTAGTCTGGAGTATTATTATTTTTGTAAAGTACGACTGGTTTCGAATTAAAAATGCATTATTAATTTTGTATACGTACACAAAGTTAATAATGATTCGAAATTGATTTGAAATGTGGGCATTTTGTTATGTGAAGTCGTGTAGATTCTAATGTTGATTTTTTTCCATAATTTTGCTTCTTTCAGTTAGTTCAGTTAGTTTTTAATTTTAACGCTTATTATTTATTTACCCTTATGGTTATTGTATTTTTTTTTCTCATTGATCAGTTTTTAGTTTTCAGCTTAATGTTTTTAAATATTTTGATTAATTTTAATTATTTTTTATTTTTTATTCAATAACCTATAGAAGTATAAGCTTAGACTGTAATATATATTATTATGTACCTATAATGAACAATTGACAGTAATCAAAATATAAAATAGATATTTAATAAAAATGAAAGAAAAAAAATGTTATTTAATTAAATATTAACTATACACGGATAAAATATTTTAATTATGTACCAATCTAACAATATAATAATTCGTATTCAGATTTGGGGTCTCGCGTTTATAATTTGCACAGGGTCTCCCAATCATAGTGCCGGCTAACCTAACCGGCAATGCGTATACTTAATAATACATTTTTAATTCAAAGCCGGTCGTACTTTACAAAAAAAATAACACTCCAGGTTAGGCTTTTATTTATTTCTATACATAAACTATTTATTTGCTTATACCTAATAATATTTCCGTTGCGAAACATATGGTTGGTAAAAATATAAACAACGTACGCGGAAAATCGACACTGAACGGTTTGTTTTTATGAAAAATTAATTATCCATGAATACCAGTAGCTTATAAGAAAAACCCTCAACTGTTCCTGCGGATCGCAATTCATAATAAAAATACGTACAATACTTTCGATCGTCCAAACACCCGACACTTCTTCACTACTGACCTATTAGCCTGAAAACGTTATTTTTACACCGCAGCCGGATACGTACATGATTTTTATTTTATCCATAAATATATTGTGCACGGTTTCCATTGCACGCGATTCCGTTTCTAACGCCTACAGTAGAAATCGTTCGTAACGTCAACGGTGGTATACTACTTACAATCACGAAATACGACCTATATATAGCGTTAAAGTGTACGAATATTCCTCTGACAATGCTGTAACACGGAAGACATGAAATCATGTTTTTAAATCGAATACAATAATATTAGCTTGTATTAATGGGGTGGCTACCCAGTTACGTCTTTCGGTAAAAATTTGTTAAAAATTACGGACCTAGTTTTTTTTGGGTAAGCACATACGAATTTTGACCCGATTTTTTTTTTTTTCTTTTGGGTGTAGAATTGCGGCCCCAGTACATATTAACATTTTTTTAATGTAAAATACATTCTAAGCTTATTTTTTTCCGCCGCTCACATATAGACTTAATACTGTGTATAGCATTAGTACTATACTTAAATAGGTAGGTTTGTACTTAATTTAATACATTTTTTACAATAAATTTTATTACAACAATTTTATGAGCTATAAATCGTTTATATAAAGTCTCAACCATAACAACTATTATCAAATAGTATATTTAAATACAATATTTTGAGTTTCACGTTTTTTATATTTTTTTTTATATATATTTTAATAATTTATATTATAATGTTTTAGATATAAATGAACACTCGACTTATTCATTTTAATATTATGCATATACTCACAACGATGAAACATTTTTGAGATTGCGTGTAATGAAATATTGTAAATAACGATCTAAACTGATATTTTGCATAAAGTAATAAACACTTTCCAATACGTATATACTACACCTAAGTAACGAGCACAAAGTAAAAGTATCATAATGACTAATATGTACATCATTATTGTTGCACGGAAATAGAAACTATGATTTTTCGGTTTGTTCCTTGAATATTTCTGAACCAATACAATTTATAACTGTGTACATACATATGATACATATAATATATCATGATATATATATATATATGATTATTCCAAATACTCTGTACGCTTGAATTTTATACAGGTTATCGATCTGAATCAGTGTTGAAGTTTTTTCAAATCGTATTAATTTCAACAAACTCATTCTTTAAGCTATTTTTTAAACTGTGTATTACTTTAAACGGTAACTTCTATTTTTCATTGTAAATACTAAAAGAGATAATTTTTCTAATATTTTAAATTCACGATCAATACGAATAAATATAGAGTTTACATAGTTATTGAACTAAAGAGTCCTATACATTTCAATTTTCATTCAAGAAATTTGCGATTTTCCGTTACGTAAACTCTTCCACTGAATGAACCGTAATACGAATATAATAGAGGTTTTCAGATATAATATATTACATTAGCCGATATAACAAAATCGATGGGATAGTCAACATTAAGATAATACCCTAGTACAGGGTTGGACTAGCTTTATAGCTCGGCCCAGGCAATATAATTTCGAACGGCCTCAATGGAACTTTATAAGTAGGTAGGTACCTGATAAAATTATTGTTTAACTGAAAATGTGTCTTCGTAACTCAAAAAACAATATTCACACAAGTACATTTGAATATTTTCAGATTTAATGTTATACCTTAAATAAATCTAGTTACGCATAATATATCTTATCTATAATATTGATATAATGACCTACCTATTAAGATAAATTTTACACCATTTTTAATTTGTGAATGTGGCCCAAAGTCCATTAAGGTTTGAAACTAGTAACAGAATTGTTATTGACTAAATGTCAAAACTATAAAAATATTTTTAAATAAAAGTCTAATAAATCTTATAAAAATTATTACTATCGAAAAACAATTTCGTTATCGCATATCTTGCGCGACAATGTCTACCCATACTATGGTCTTAGAAAATTAATCTTCTAAGACCGTAACCCATACCAACATTTTATTTTAATAAAATTTTGTTTGAACACGAACGATACTTCGTATGATTAACATATTGTACACATCTTTTGTATTCAAATTTCCTTCAATTTTTCTATTTATAAATATTCTGATGAAATCATTGTTATCAATTGGCCTATCGCGACATTAAATATATTAAATTTTCAAACTCCGAGTTAACTAATCCTATGTCACCGCATCCATTAGTAATGCCATGTTACAAGACGATATTTTTTATTTTATTTTAAGAATAGAAGATAGACGCATTAAATTAAAAACAAAAAAATCTAAGTAATTTTATTTAACCAAAATTACAGCAGCCCACCAGGGCATGCCCCGGTGGCCTAGTCCAACCCTGACCTAGTACTGGAAATCTAAGCTGTGGAAGGCTGTCAGGTCGGCAAATCAAAAATGGACACATGAAACTTTATTGCGAAAGCAATGTTAAATTTTTTTACTTCTCCGGCCTATCCATAGTCTCGAATGCATGTTTTCATTCGCATACTTAGGTGTAATATACTCACCCTGTCCGTTACAGTCGCAAATAGCCATGGCGTGCGCGTGCTTCCGGCCATGGAGATCCTCACGGATTTGTACCCTAGCCCCGTATCCATTGGTGCCACCTTTCAACATGGATATCCTGGACTGCGCTTTAATACGCATTGGCCCTTCCTCGTGACTGTGCATGGCCCGTGATTCGGTTTCATGATTGGAACACTGCACGGCAGCCACAATCACAGCAGCCATCATCTGTGCAAATCGGGAGAAAAAAAAATAAGATTAGTTGAATGTAATTACAGATAGATTATCATATTATAATATCGTGTTTACAACGGCGTGCATTTATGTAAACGACTTTAACGGCCGTTGACAACATACGCGAAATGGACGTAACGCGCCACAACTGACCGTATCATGTGTTGTGGCAATAATAACTGCTCAAAGGAACTGTGACCATATTTCACCAGGGAAACCAATACAAATCTGGAAATATTAAACACCCTACCTGAATGTCCACTTCTACATAAATTATTTGTAGAATACGGTTACCCGTTTCCTACCAACTCATTTGCGTGGCTAGAGGATTTCGAGTATATTCATATTTTACAACAAGAAAAACGAATTCCCCCACCTAGGCATATTCTATTTCAAATTGTAGAATTGTATTCTCAGACGACAGGCTAAACCTTACTAAAATAGTTTCAACATGATTCAACTGGGTAACACGTGTTTCGGTTGAACTAAATGATGAGAAGATAAATTCTAATTCTGTATCATCTATATTTATCTTCAGAATACCTGTCAAACCAGCAGATTTTGTAGTGACAGCAAACGCTGAAAAAATAAATATTGGACTATCGGACACTCGGTTAGTTCAACTAGAAAATATGTAAGTACATTTATACTAACACATAATATACGTGTATTATCAATCATGCGTAGTGTAAACATATTATTTTAATACTTTGACCCATTTAACGAGTTGATCATTTTGCGAGACGATATATTATTGATATGAAACCATAACATAATGGTTACGGATGTAATTATTTTTCAAAGAAAATTAATTTTTTATTTTGTCATTCAAAAAGTTCACCACGGTTGCAGAAGTACGGCATAAACGTACATAATAATAAGTACTGATTTTATCAGACGTTTGAAGAAATATTACGAGTGATTTAAAAACTATCATTAATCATGTTCATGTCTGTACAAGCAGTAGAAATTATAAAAATAGAATAACATTAAGCGCAATAATTATCAATAATTTTGCTTCCATGACTCAAAACAAAACGTGATTACAATAATTTAAAAGAAAGCGTAACTTTTTTTTACATGTACTTCAATATGGCGCAAAAATTCGGTGTTAATTATGACACTTTTACACGATGTAGCATGAGCGTCAAAACGCAATAATTGCATCTACTTAAAATATCCGTTTGGCGTTTTATTTCGAACCCCATAATCATGGAATGCGGTTGCGTGATCATCATGAAAATAGATTGCACTAAAATGATTAACGTATAAATATAACGCAGGTTGACACTTCCTCGAAAGCAAATTTTCATTAAATTTTGTGGTTAGTATGATTTAGCATAAAAAAATATAAATTATAGCTTGTGTCCGTAAAAAAGTATAATATATATTTATTTATATTTATTGTTATTTATTTATTTATTCATTAAATAGGATACTGTTTCAAACCAAAAAACAGTAAAATTAAATTATACACCCAAATGTGGTCTTTTTTTATATAGTTGATGAACAAAACACTTTAAAAGGTCATTTTAATTGTTTTATAAGGCAAATATCGTCTTTTTTTAAATAGATGCATTTTTTTAGGAAATTCGTATGGGTCCTTGAGGATATAAACATTCTCATCCTGGTTATAAGTTAAAATTACTATAAGCTTTTCTTTTCCGTCCGAGAAAATTGAAATTAATGCAGGTATTATTTAATAATTACTATTCTCTATATACAATTATGCAATATATTTCATATGATATTTACGTTAAAAAAAAATCATGTTTTCAAAATAATTGATTTTTTCGATTAATAAAATGTATTTAAAAAATATGGATGGTTATCAATAATACCTTTTTTGTCTAAATAATACGTCTGCTAAATATTATTAAATAGATAATTTTTGTGCTCCCGCATACCAATAACATTTTAAAAATATTGAACGAAAAAAATTAGTTTGGTAATTGTGATAAATGAGGACCAAACATAAAGCTCTTCAATTTTATTAAATATGCAATAATATTCAGAGACATGTAAAATAAAAATGTAACATAATAATTTATGTTACTATGTTTTTAAGAGTTAACAAATTTGTTAATTATTCAGTATCAAAATGTACCTATCAAGTATATGAATAAAGTAAAATAGATAAAATAATATAAAATAAAAATCTAGTTGTATATTAAACGTAAAATAAAATAAACTCTAATGATTATTAAATAATTTATTTATCAAATTTACTTATGGTAAAAGAATGCACGTTATATAATAAATATTCTATATATATTTTAAATAAACAAAACAAAAAACAATTAGTATAGATGAATTATCTATATATAATGTATTTATTTATACAATGAAATTAAGTTCCCTTGACCAAATACAATATATATGTATTTTTAGCAATATATTTTTATACATTGTAGAACGAATGATTTGCATGCATATTTTTTATGTGTCATATATTTATCGTACACATTTCGTCAATTTGTAATTATTTATATTATTTATCAATTTAAAATTTAGTTACAAACGCTTTTGCTAGAGATTTAAACTCGAGCAATGCAAAATTATAATTTAATTTATCTCTCCAATTAACAAATGTCGATGGTTTGAGATATTTGGACAGCAGACATTTTTATTTTTATGGGACTTTAGTAACTTGCAGAGATCGTGGTAATCATAATAACGAAAATGAATACGAAATGATGGAGAACTGAATTCGAAGTCACGAGAAACGCAATGATAATTTCGCGTATTTTTCGTGTTAAATGTTTGATTTCAACTGCTATGAAGTAAGAAATCATTACGTTATGCGTACCTAGCTATTTCGATAATATATTACATTGGATACGATAAATTTTACATTTCATATGTCAACCAAGTTTCTAGTTTATATAGTGGTGAGAGTCGCCGATAATGTGTCATCATGGGTTTGACAAATGGATTTTTACGTGCGATATTGTCTGCTCTTATGACGATTATTATTATTATTTTATTGTGCCATCTGTCACAGACGGAATAAATGAAGAGAAGAAATGACTGCCAGGAGAAAAATTAGTAGAAAGTGATCCTCGATTACGATATTATTTATACGCATAATGTCCAGATGTGGTATACCAATTAATAATTATAACCATACACATATTTATATATATACAGTATGAGTACTATTGTATGTATACCGAAAAACGAATAGGAAACGATACACATAACATAAATACACACGGAAAACAATTTTCATTAAAGTCTCCTGTACCCATTGTCCGCATCCGGTTCTTCTCTAATAATATCAAGTTGGACTATTCGTCCGAAACGCCCGTCGAGTCTGTTTCGTTTACATACTATATTCAATTAACCGGTTTTATTCGTATGCCACCGAGCACAATGTCACGGTTGTAGACTGCAGTCGCTGAATACTCGTAATCAATTCGAACGGTTTTACATTCGTTTCGATATAGTATTATAATTATTATTATCATATTATTACTATTATACGTGTGTTCAATTATTATAATCATCGTCCGGCGTTCATATCAAAATTAATTATTTGCAACATATGCAAATCGTTTGTTGTATCAATCCGACGCCGCAACCTATATCGCTCACCAACATTTTCTCTCTCTCTCTCTCTCTCTCTCTCTCTCTCTCTCTCTCTCTCCGACTATACTTCCGTAACGTTATAAATTGCATACATTTCGTTTCAAATTAATCAATGTCGTTTGCCCTACAAACATCGAGGGTTGACTCATGAATCCGAGATTAAACGCATCTGAAATACGTCCACACATCAAGGATAATATTATGTATTAAGATAGAGTTTGTTCTGGGTATATACAAATAATGCCATTTCAATCCTAACTACAATTAATACGATGTTGCATTTTTACTCGTGTATGTATGTGTGCAACTCAACTGCTGCCGTTGCAATCAAATACGTCGACTTCGTTAATATTATACTAACCTTATAATTATAATTTATTTTAATTTTATAATAGTTAACCATTATAAAATGCTCTTTTGAGAATAAATTAAACAACATTCAGTATCCGGTCGAAAATTAAAGATTTAATCCCTTACTGATATACAGTACTACTACAGATATGTCGAAAAAATATGTCCAGCACTACACAACGAATAATTTTATAATATTATAATATTTTGAAGTTGAGCGTAGGTTATTCAGAACTGTATAAGTCTTAGGCGTGTTAGATTCAAATTTTTAAATTAACGAGTTATTTCAAAAAACGTACTGAAAAATGACTATTATTGAACTCAATAATGTAATGCAAATATAACTGATAACATTACAAGAGTAGAACAGAAAATTAATTATATTTAAATGTTATAAATAAGAATAAATATATTATACATTATATAATTTTACTTAGCATAAGATTATATATTTTAACTGAATGAATGGATACCTATAATATATAATTAGGAAGGTTGTAATTAAGTTAATAAAACATTTTAAATCACAGTGATAATTTTAAAACCATGTTGAACACATTAAAATGTAATCCAACTTGAGTTTATCAATTTTATATTTTTATTTTCGTAAATTTTGAGAAAATTAAAAATTTAACTGATCATCAAATACAAAATAAACTGTTAATTCAATTCAAAATGATACAATTTACTATATTAAATAATGTATATAATAATAATAATAATAATAATCTTTGAATTAGTATCAATGGACTTTTTTATTTATTATTTAGTTCATATTTAGAATAATATTATTAATTAAATGCTCATACTGTTCTTAGTTCTTAGTTTTAATATATAGATTGTATTACTCATTATTTTCTTAATGATAAAATAACAGTTATTATAATAATAATGCTGTCGATATATAGTTTCATAATAGAAATTATATGTATATCATAACTCAAGGTAAATTGGTTAATACTTTAATAGTATAAAAACTTCATATTTTTTTAGGAAAATCTGTAAATTTAAAAAAAACATCCAGTTAAATTAACAATTATTATAAAAAATATATTTTTCTAGTTAAATAATCAAAAAAAGTTTATATTTTAAACAGAAGTACAGAAAAATTCATAGTTTTCGAAGTTTTCAAATTTACCTTTTGTTTGATAACACTTGATAACACTGCGTGAAACTTAATTTTCCGAAAATATTTTAAAAGTAATTGAAAAATAAAGTTATCAGATTTTTGATATAAATAAAAGGCATTAAAATCGTGATGAATGAAATAAAAAAATTCCGATTATAATTCAGTGCAGTAAAATTTTAAGATATGTGTTATGTAAAGCTTATCATAGTTCTTTCGTGTTTTTTCTTTTTGTAGATTTCTATACCTATTGGAAAACTAGTAAAATGCAATTTTAAAAACAACCTTAAAGAATATTATCTGTAATTTGGTTTAAAATCAATTAACAATGGCATTTGTGAAACTTTTGAACACTTTAACAGGTGACCTCATCCTTACCAAACAATACTATTCTCGTTAATACAAAAAATATTGTTATATTTTTACCGTTTCACCAAGGATCTAACACTTCACATCCACATACTAAGTATTCACATAGATGTGTAATATTTTTATATTTATATAGTGTCAGAACAAAATAATACTTGTATTATTAATTACGATTATACTTAATTATCATAATGCACACATCTCGCGAAATTTAAATAAAGTTACAGATTAATTTTTATGAAATAAAATATATTATTTTAGAGCAATCTCATATTATTACGAGTTTTTCAAACGGAAATATTAATAGGACGCCACACCAATAGATTCGTTATCTTTATGTTTCACGAAGCAGAAACATGTTCATGCAGTTCGAACATAAATCATTGAAAAGTGGTTTGAGAATTATAACTTCAATAACATTAAAATAAGAAAACGACATATTTATGATCAAATAACAAATGCATTAGTCTTATATTGAAATATATGTATAAAAAGTATAATACACAATTCGCTTAAAAGTGTTATTTTATTCTAATAATATCGGGACTTAGAAATCATTTCACCCAAAATTGATTTTTGCTCGTGATTTGGTGCTTTATTCGTTAACAAATTGAATACATAAAACGCAATTTGAACGTATTACTTAATTTAATCGCATATTGATAGTTTGACGTTCATCTTTTATCATAATAAATTTATTCGATTATTATTATAACTATTATTATTATTATATGCCACTTTATTATTTTATTTCAATTGAAATATTATATTAATAAAAAAATAAATACAAAATAAACATGAAAATTATAAACAAATAAGATCGAAATTTACACATTCGTCAATACAAAAATATTTAAAATTACTATACAGGTTGATAGTACCTACTCAACGTGTAATCCAATTTTATCATACTTCGATCAGTGTTATAAACTAAAACGTTAATCATGTTTCATAATACTGTCTAATTTGCCGAACAGTTCTAATCATTATCACGCACGTAAAGAAATAACAATTTTCTTCTAACAGTAATCAAGGCACTACAGCGCAACTAAATAATAGTTATTGTCTCTGTTTTGGAAAACGGGTAAAAGATTTCTAAAAGAAGATAAATATTCCAAAATTTTAATCCGTCTTGGCATTAACTCAAGCACAATTAACTGTTTTTCATTTTGAAAACGAAAAGCAATTTCGTATTGTTGCTTTTGAATTCATTTATTCATGACTATTACAACGGAAAATAATTTTTACCACTCAAATTAAGAAATGTACCAGAAATACGTCGAATACAGTTTTAAATATTATCCACCTAAACTCTTATTCAATGAATGTCACGTAAAACATTGTTTATGTTAACTATTGTATTCAAATGTTATACGAGTATTTCCTCACAAATTTAAAATCATGTAATTACTAGACTTGTAGTGTATCTTTGCTCTGAAAGGGTCAATTTTTCAATCTTAGAATTGAGATTTCTAACTCATTATCGTTGAGGCAAACTTATTAATCGTATTTCACACTGATAATTTAATATATATATATATATATATATATACAGTTGTCCTGTAAATCCCGTATCACCCTTAATATCTCCACGGGAAATCAATATATTTAAACGCGGTTTTTTTACAACACTTAGATTGGAAATTTTGATCGAATGGCATAAAATTCAATTTTTTTTTAAAAAAAATTCAAAAATTCAAAAAAAAAATGTATATGCATTTAACAATTTTAACAATAACCATTTTCTTGAACATATTTTTTAAAACAATTCAAAAAAAAAAAATTAAAATTGCATAAAAATTGATCAAGTTAGAGCAAGTTATGTTTTTGAAGAGTTATAACAAAAAAATTAATTGTTTCATATTTGAATAATCCAGTGCTTTGGCCACCTAGGTCGCTCGACTTAACACCAATGGATTTTTTTTTTTTATGGGGTTATTTGAAAAATCATGTGTATCTGTCTTGTTCATTGCCTGATCTCCATGACAAAATTGAACAAAATATTCAAAATATTTAACCTGAGACATTAGAAACTGTTAAAAACCCTTGGGTCCAAAAACTTCAGCTCTTTGTTACAAATAATGGAGTTCACTTCGAACATAAATAAAAAAAAATGTAATGCAATTAATAATGAAATATTTAAAAAATTATAAAATAATAATAAATAATAAAATAATAAAAAAATAATGATTTTCGTTTTTATGTTATAAAATATTTAATTTTTTTTTTTTAACAATCAAGTTTAAAAATATTATATGATTTTTAATTTAAATGTTCCTAAAAGCTCCACTAATAATTAGATATTTACAGATTGCCATAAAAAAATCATCGTTTCATTCGAGATTGATTAAATCGAGCAATTCGTGTTTTTCTAGGTAACAACTGTTATTATAATTATTTAAAAACATAACTTGCTTTAACTTGGTAAATTTTTGTAGCATTTTAAAATACATTTTTTTTTTTTTAACTGTTTTAAAAAACATGCTAAAGAAAATGACTATCTTAAAAATTTTAAATTCTTAAATGCATAAAATATTAATTTTTATTTGAATTTTTGAATTTTTTTTAAAAAAAAATTTAATTTTATACCGTTCAATTAGAATTTCCATACTAAGTGTTGTAAAAAAACTGCCTTTAAATATATTGATTTCCCGTGGAGATATTAAGGGTGATACGGGACTTATAGGACATACTGTATATATCTACACTGATGGACTTCATATAAATAAAATGTGACAAAAACGAAAACTGTACTTTATATTATACGTACTATACTGTAAACTTTTAATAATAACTTAACATTAAAAGCAAAATATTTTTAATTTACAACTTTATTGCCCAGAACTTAATGTTTTATAATATAATATAATTATAATATAATATAATTATAATATAATATAATATAATATAATATAATTATAATATAATAATATTATTATAAAATTAAGTAATAAATATTATTTTTTTCAATAAAATAAAAAAATAACCAAATATATATTTTGGTACTTGCTAATTAAAATTAGATGAGACAACAATAATTTACATGGTTGGGGAATATATTTTAACGACAAATCATTTTTTCGAATGACTTGCTAAATCATTTTTATTTTTTAGTCCTGTTAGTATGAAAGTAATTAACTTTGAACCAAAGTATAATTTTTAATTGTATTTAAAAACATTTTTGGACACTATACATTATGAAAACCCTTCATTAACGAAAATTATACAATATTTCAATTTAAAAGTTAATTTAATGTTTTTTTATTTTAATATTTTTAATGAAATATTGGCATCCGTATGAGGTTTAATTGCATAAGGACTTAAGTGATATAAACCGTGCGCTTAAATTGGAAAAAATAGTATAAGTATTATGAAATATGATTATGAAATTCAATCGTAACTTTACGAAACATCGGAGTCTGTACCTACTAAGTATTTTATAATAAATGAAATTGTTAAAGGAAGTACAAAATAAATATTGTAATAATAAGCACAACGAAAGACTGATATAATATCGCCAAGAATTATGTGGACATTACTAATTAAACAATTATAATAATAATATTGTAACCCAATCGAATTTCGTTCAGGTTATTGCAAACAACTTAAAATGTTAATTAAGTGCAATTTCTGTTTGTTCTTTGTTTGTGTAATATATATTATTTATATAATGAGGTGTTATTGTATTTATATCGTACACTGTAAAAGCGTGAATCACCAACACCGCCTCCTTCCTCCGTCAATATAATCTTATACTAGCGTATGAAATCAGAATTTTCACACATATAACCTTATAGTTATTATTAATTTATCTTTTTTAAACAAAAATTTTCAGAAGTATTTTTTAGCATTTGAAAATAATCTGAGATAGTCAAATTATAAATCTGATTTTAAAAAAATATATATAAGGTTAGAATTGCTTTATTTCATAAAGTATACTTAAAGTTTAATAGACTTTAAATATTTAAATGGAATATAAAATACATAACAAAAAATAAACCTAAGTAAAAAATATAGAATTAAATATTTACAAATGGCCAAAACAAAATTATATTAATCGATAGGTACAATAGGTAGCTCAATCGGTGCCCATCAACGCAAAACTAAAAAAAAAGAAAAACTGTGTTCGGAACCAATACATCGACGGACTGCAAGGACTCCATTCGTTAGGTTAGGAATTATAATTATTTTGACCGTGAAAACTGTAACCGTGGTCGTTATTAACAGCGGTATTTCCTACACATACACACGTTTGACTGCTACGGTGACATCCTTTTTTCACTCATCCACCGTCCATTTGATGCTCCCTCTCATGTGCACACGTGTAGAAGATACCTGATACAGTACATACTGTTCACGTACCAGTGAAAGTCATTCAGATCATATTTTATAATTCACATATTTGTGTTCTCCGCTCGAAAAATGGTACACAACCAATTTAGCTGATTATTATTGCTATCATGAACTGTACCTGTATAATGTACAGTGGTCATGTACGTACGGGGCAAAACATTTTCTACAAAACGAACGAAAGAGAAAACCATGCAGCGCATTATAAACACTGTTGCACAAGGATCTCGACTTTGAGGTGGATACGTGTAAAACATATTACACATATGGTGTTATTAGGATTTTTTTTTGATGGTGATGAGCGGACCGAGGGCGCATTTGCATTTTAATCACAAATTCGACCTGTGCGTAGTGACGAATTTGGCCATAACCTCGTTCATTACATATGACATGGCGCAAAATACAAACAGTATTTAATGGTTTTGGACCTGTTTTCCGTGCAAGCTGAGGTACAGTGAACTCAAGTACAATTAACTCCCGAAAAACAATTCTACGTAGATTGTGACAAATTGTAAATTGTAAATTTGCTTAAGCCGTTGTCTTAATAGACACAAGCATTATACAATGAACTGTTGTTATAACAATTTTCAACTACTCATAGTTATCAAATACAACCGTATGTTATAATAATATTTGATCGTTTCTTGATTAATTGATATTTATATTAATATTAATTGATAATCGAGTAATAAAAAGCGTGATTATTATAGCTTTTGCTGTTTTCAGCATAATATATACTTTACGCCAGCAGTTCCTAACCTTTTTAGTAGTGCAGACCACCAATTTCGTAGAAAATGTTTGAGGCCCACCAATAGTTATATATGTATAATGTGCATATACGTTAATAATTACAATTCATTTATTAAAAAATAATTGTTTATCAAAAAAAAAAAAAAACTTGAACCAGATTATTCAAGAGTTAATCAATATAATGTAATTTTGGATTGTCTTCCACAAGAAAATCAATATCTGGATTAAAAATGAAAAGTTTTAGCCTTAAATCACTCAAAATTCAATTTATTCCTACATTTTTTTTTTTTTTTTTAAATTAAAGTAGAAAAAGTTCGTTCACACATATACACAGGTTGTCAAAATACAGTCCATCAAGTTTTTAAGTGAAATTTTAGAAATTGCTGGAAAGTCTTGCAAAATATTTAACTAGAATGGTAATAATGGTGTAGTTTTAAAAAACGATTTTAGAGTCTGATCACATGAAAGTTCAATCAACGAATCTTCTTCACTTGCTGATATTTAATATTTTAAAAATGTATGTAAGTAATGTTAATATAATATGGTTTACGGTCCAGTACCACCTTTTCGCGGCCCATGGGTTGGAAACCGCTGCTTTACGCGATTCGACATGGTTAATAAACATACTGAAGTCCCAAAAACTGACAGAAGAGAAGAAAACATGTACGTAAAAATAAATTCCTATCACGTTCAAACCTTACATTTATTGTTTATTACGGAAACATCGTAGCAAGTAGTAGTTTTTTTTCTCAATGACACGGTTTTCGATTCAAGCATTCCGTTCAATGACGAGTAAACTTCGAAAAACTATCAACGTTATTAACTGATAGATCGAAAATTCATAATCACCGCGATAAGTATGAATGCTATCACGATTATTTAGTCTGATTTATTTATCCATGATTAATCATATGTTTGTTTGATCAACATTTTTATTGGAACTTTTGTTCAACGTCAAACCGTTATCCTGAGTAATCCTTTAATGATTATGTTCTATCAAATTATGCACATTTTTCGCGGGTCATTAATAATTCCGAATCGTTTAAAAACCTATACATTTGTGTATACACCACCGCATTGCCTTATTTTTTGGGTTAGTTGTAAGAGCTGAAAGCCGTTGTAAAACGATATCGTAAGTATAAACTTAGATGGGCGTTATTACACCGGATGGGCGGAGAAGCCAAATCATAGAGATCATGGGAATGGTCATGCGTACTAATTTTACATTTTTAATTTCTTATCATCGTTTTTGTAAGCAACTCCAATACGTGACCACCAATTGTCTAAAATCCTTCGACATAGCAATTTAGGAATCGAATATGCACTTTCGTCAGTACGATAATGCGTAGAATACAATTACGAACATTCCAGACCCACACCGAGATATATGAATAATAGAGAAAAAATACGAGTATAATAAATGCGTTTATCGTATGATTATCTCCGCAAAGAACAATTCAAGCAAAATGCAATAATATTAGGTGCTTACATATTTTAGATACCGATTATAGTATCCCACAATGGTTTTTCTTCTTCCGCGAAACACTTTTTCGAAAAACAAAAATTTACAGACCATTTCTACCTTTATCGACGAGTCCGGACATTCTAATACAGATATTTTTACATGCTTCGGTAATAACTATTACTTAGGTTATGAAAAATAAAACGCGTCTGAAAAACTGAGCATGCTTATTTCACTCAGTCTCGATTCTGGCATAAATCAAAGTATCGGTCTAATGTGTCTTTCGAATACAACAGTATGTCTCAGCTAATACATTTTTTTTACCTTGTTTATAATGTTATAATTCCATAGCTTAAGCGCATTCGACTTCTCAATTATTTTCACCTATGATTTTTGAGAAGATTCTTATTTATATTTTTTCAATATTTTTGTAGATGTAAAGAATACAATTTAGTTAAGTTTTTTAATTTCGAACCCCACTAAAACAATTATCACTCAATATCCGGCAATGGTGTTGGACGTCCCGTTATGATATAAAACGTCAACAAGAATAACATGAACATTAAAATCAAGTTTATTAATTATTTTAATCATAAGTATTCGGTATGATTCAAAAACTAAATTAAACATTTATTTCAAACTTGTTTACGTCTAATCCTATTAACGGAGATGCATAACGAAAGAAAAAATAATCCATTATCTTTTATATTTGATATCATTAATGGCGTGCGTCGGAATGGGCAAGATATGTACCATACATTCGGACGTCTGTAGTATCCAGTTATATACGCCTGTGTCTATGCGCTATACAATAGTATACAATTGTACTTATATCGGTATAAATTCATGACTAAAAATCTTAGTTATTGTTACTGATGTTTCTTCTACGTGTTTTATTTTTTACCATCTATTCGTATTTTGATGTAAAACGTTTTATATTTTTATATTAATTAATTGGACGCTAACATCGATATATTACTTTTGTATAGTGTATTATAATAATATAATAATACATATAAGCAACTACCTATGAATTTTTTCAATCTATCACTTTTTTTCTGTTCCATTCCATGAGTTTCTAAACAAAGACCATAATAAACAAAAGAAATGAATGCTTTCTGTTTGCATCATTATGTTCTTGCTTAATTATTATTATAATTTATAACTATCATCAATGTTTGTATTTTGAATCGTCATAAGCACTGAAAATATATTTTTTTCTTTTCAAATATACATGCGTACCAAATACCCAAGTTCTTAAAATAATAATATTTTTATACCACATTAAGTCATATTTATAATCGGTCACAAACATGGAAGTGAATAATTAAGTCGTAAAATATTAATTCAAAATGTAAATATAGACATTAAATGCATATATGTGGTACATATATCAGTTTTTCGAATATAGGTTTTATTTCTATTTTACGACTTATTATAAGTAAATTAATCTTGAATATCACATAACACTACTCGGTTCGAAAGAAATTGCATTTTTATCCGAGCGTTAGTCAAAAGTACCTAAGCGTCACCTGATAATCGCTATTGGAACAACAGTTTTCAAATAAAATTGAAACACGTCATGTATGGGTGCCAAAATTGTGTTATTTTCTGGATATTACTTCGACCAGTGATGGTGAAATAATGATCGTGCGTTTATTCAAATAAAAAAGTTTTGCATTTGACTGCATGTCGATCACGATAAATAATTCGTGAAAATGCTCGACACATTATTAATTGACGTTCGTTTGGTAATCGCTGTCATTTTTTATTTACACGAAAAACTCTTGATAACAACATGATGTTAATAAGAAAGAATAAAAAAAAATTGTGTCCGCGCGTTTACGATACATTATTAACCAACGACAGATTAAGTAATATTTACTTATATGGTGTGTAAGAAAAAAAATTGCCCCCTCGAAATGACTCCAGGACAATACAAGTAGGCACGTGAGTGGCCATATACTCACATATATATGGGTACATACAGAATTTATATATTGTATATATTATATGTTCACGTACTCTTATGTGTAAAAAAAAAAATGTAAACTCATAAATCGATTAAATATGCATCACGCGTGTATGATTCAATATACGTAACGCAGGTAATCATTTAATACGCATTAAACGTTGTTTTTTTCCCCGCTGCACACAAAAGGAGCCAACCGCGTGCTGTCTATTTAACTTCGCTGCTCCGCAACACGCGTAAATCGGTATACTGCGGTACTGTGCAGCCACGACACTATTCGATTCAAGTAGTGAAATATCATAATATAATAATATGGCGTTAACTAAAACGCGGTGCGATTATTATTGTTGTACACGAGAAGTAGACTGATCGGTTTCCGATCACTTGGTAATAATATAATATACAAAATCAGTGATTGATAAAAAGTATACACGTTATTACATTAATTATACGGTATTTATAAAATATTTCTTGTTGAACGTGAATAATACATTTTAAAATAAAACCTTGACGTGTATTACACGACAATAATGTAACAATACATCAAAATTACAATTTATACAATATCAGGTTCTGATTGATTGATGAAAAAAAAAGTTTGTTGCACCTGCAGGAGGTTTCGTCAAAAAAAAAAGAAAATCCTGACTAATTTCCATGTATGATGATTTATTTAAATAAATTGTCAAAATAATTTGAACAAGTTTGACTTTAAGTTGGTAATAATTTATCAATTTTCGATCATTTATTATTTTCATAGCTCAATGATAATTTCAATGTAAACACAAAACACAGTTTATGCTTAAGAAAAAGAAGATATTCGATATGCTTTTATTACATTACATTCTACGTTTAACTTTTTTGCCATTCATTTAACTAAGGTTTTACAGTCTTCACTGTACATTTTCGCTTCGGCCGATTATTTCTATCGAGTTCTCTAATGACTTGTTCTAGATTTTTAAAACTTTACCTTTTAACTGTTGAATTTCAGCCTTAAGTTTTTCATTTGATTCATTCCGTTTAATATTTTGTTCTTTTAGTTTTTTCATTTTGTTTAGTATTTTTCCTACTGTGATGTTAATCTGGTCAAACTTATCGCTCATGTATTGAAGTGATTTGGTTAGTTGTTGAATTTGACAGGTTTTTTCGTTACCCGTCTATGTTACCTATTTATTATCTCAATCGATCTTACAGTCATTGCATACCCATTTGGTCTTGGTGTTTTTTGATATTTTACCAAATCCCTATTAGCCTTAATGGTTTTGCCTTGACAATAATAAAATGATATATTTTTATAGAATGCGCAAATTATTTCGTCTTTTTTATAACCGCATCATGGCAGCTTCTTTTCTATAGCTCATTATTGATTATTAATTATTAATAGAATTGATTGTTAAATATTATATCTATATTAACAAAAACGCACAACCTCACTTGATCTGTGTGACTGATAGACTTTTACTAATCTTATTCAATATTTCAGTGCTTTACCTCACATAGTATAATTATCAGGCCCGTATTTACAAAAATTGCCGCCAGGGGCAACATACATTTTGCCGCCTCCCCCCTCCACCAAAAAAAAAGAAAAAAAATTACTTTATTGATATTACACAATATGTAGTAGTAAATAGGAGGTACATTAATATAAAATAAAACTCAGGTATAAGTTGTATAACTAATAACCAATATATTACTTAAAACAATTTTTGAAACATTCTTTAAAATAATATAACAACTTAAAAATAAAAATATTAAATTATAACTTCATAACTTTTTTAAACTTTTCTGCGAGATTGTTTTGATGCAAATGATTTAATAATATCATTGTAATCAATCATTTTGGTTATAGATGACTCTATGTTTAATATGGCTAAACTATTTAATCTTTCAGATGACATGGTTGATCTTAAATATGATTTAATTCTTCGTAGAGTGAAAAATGATCTTTCCGTTGAACAGTTAGAAGCAGGAGTACATAGAAACATTCGGAGAGCTATATAAACATAAGGAAAAATAGCTTCTATGTTTTTTTCTTTAATAAATTTACACATATTAATGATATTTGTTGGAGGGTTTTTAATTGTTTTAAGCAAGCTCTGAAAATGAACACACTCGTTTTCAAATGTTTCATCCAAATCATTTTTGTATAGTTTTCTTAATTTTTTTGCACCATCACGAACTTCTGAGGTTTTTTGTTCACTAATCTTTAAGAAAAATAAGTATTTAGATATTATATCATCATAAGAAATTTTTCTTTTTTTTAGTTCTTCTATTAAATTATCACTAATAATGTAAATGGTATTAATTTTGAAATTTTCGCGTCCGTTGAAAATAGCATCTGGTTCAATAGATTCATCATTACGTTTCTTACGTTTTCTATTTTTGTGTTCATAGTCAGGAATTAAGTCATCATTGTCAAACATAGTTTTTGCCAACTTTTCATAATCATTAAACATTGATCGTAAAGTTTGAACATATTCAATTAACGAATTATACAAACTAACTACAGTGCTTATATCAATATCAACAGATTGTAATAGAAGACTAGTTTTGTTAAATGTATGTAAAATATCACTCCAAAATACAGTCATGTATGCTGTTTCTAATTTATTCATTTGTCTAATTAAACCTCTGGCTTCAGACCGTACAAATGGTTTTTCATAATCATCATTTATTAGTTCTTCTAATACTTGTTTTATAGAACTCCAGTTTTTTTTTAAACTGTGGCAAGCGTCTTCTCTTGCTGACCATCGCGTAGTGAATAAACTTTTTACAGTTGAGATAGAATATTGACTTAATTTATGCCATCGATGTGTGGATGAAGAAAAAAATACAAATATATTTTGAATAAAAAGAAAAAAATCATTTGCTTCTTTACAGCAATTTGCAGCACAAGATCCAACTAAGTTCAAAGAATGCGCCGAACATGGTACAAAATCAGCTAATGGCGAAACTTGCTTTATTCTTGCTTGAACTTCTGAATAAATACCAGACATGTTTTTAGCATTGTCATAAGATTGACCTCTCAAATAACAAACATCTAAATTATATTTTTTTAAAACTGATAAAACTGATTCTGCTAGATTTTCTGATTTATGTCCAACATTTTTTAAAAAACCAATAAATCTTTCAATTGGCTCACCGTTCGATAGCACATACCTAATAACGAAAGACAGTTGGTCAGTGTGTGATATATCTGGAGTGGAATCTATGCTGATAGAAAAATATTTCGATGATTTAATTTCATCAACTATGGTATTAATGACTTTTTCAGACATGATTTTAATGAACTGTTCATAAGTAGAAAATGATAAGTAGGAAGTATTACCTTTGCCAGGGTTACCATACTTAGATACGTGTTCTGATAAAAGTGGGTCGTACTCTGCAAGTAATTCCATCATCATAATAAAATTGCCAGTGTTTGAAGGAGATGATCCAAATTTTTCTACATCACCTCTAAATGATAATCCATGGCTTGCCAAACTTTTAACAACCGAACAAACTCTGGTCAGTACACTAATCCAATTTTTTTTTTCGGTTTCTATTTGATGCATTAGTTTTGTATTTATTTTACTTAAATCTGATGCAAGTTCTTTCATTTTATAGGAACATAGTTTGTGTTCAGGTGAATTTTCATGGTAAGAAATTTTTTTAGGGTGTTTCCAATCTGAAAATCCTGTTTTTGAAAAATTAGTTTTATTCTCAAATAAGAGACATGGAACACAATAAATTGATCCAGTACTCTCAGAATAAGATAAATAATTTCTTTGACATGTTTCACCATTGATTAAAACAGTTTTGAAAAAATCTATATTCAGATATCTAAAATAGTTGCGGAAATGCCCTTTCTGAACAACACTGTACAATCTTTTTGAAGCTGTAAATTTAACATCTAGATTTTGACTAAATCCATTTTTACAGATATATTGCCTCGTTTGATCATTTATACACCACAATACTGTTTCCAATCTTAAATAAAAACAAATATGAAGTAAAGTAAGAATTTATTTTAAAAAAATAATTTGAATTAGTGTTTCAACTTTACCCAGGTATATCAGTAGAATTTGGTTCTAATAAAATATTTATATGCTCAGACTGTTCTGAGCATGAAGGGTCAGAATTCAAAAAACGAACAACTGTTGGGTCAATTTTGGATTGATCTACAAATTTTTCATTGATTACAACTAATGCTTGAGGATTAAATGTTTCAGGACTAGAATATAAAAGAAATTATTAAAAAATTAAAACTAGGTAGGTACTTAAATTGTTAAATATTACTTGACTATTTCACTAGATTTTGATTCTATGGAAATATTGTTTTGTCCGACATATAAAGGTTCAGTATCCAAATTACCACAAGAGCTATAGGGCTAGTTTGAAGTTGTTCAGCAGATTTATTAACCATACCTGACTCTGAGTAGAAATATATAATGGTATAATCAAAAATTATAAAAATACTAGTTGTGTTTAACCATAACTTAAGTACAATACATTTTTTTATTCAATATACATGAATACCTAATTCATATAGTAATAAAATAACTAAAAACTACCTGATAAGAAAATTCATATATTTTGAAGTATAATATTTAACTTTTAAGCAATTGTTATTTTTAACTATTTAAATTTCAGTAATAATATAATCATTAGGATTGGTTTAGTGTAATAATATTTAATTTCTTAAAAAAAAAAAAAATTAACCTTATTTTGTATTCATATAAATTTCATACTATTATTACAGTCAACATAAATAAAATACTTACTTTTGAACATTGTGTCGATTTTAATAGTTTTTTGAACAACTTTATTCAAATTAAATTCTTTGAGCATAGCTATTTTCTTGTATTCAGCCCCACTAAGCCTATTTCTTCTTGGAGCCATGACTAAATAAGATATAAAACATTATTACAATTATAAAATGTACCTACTACCTATCCAGAATGCAAATCCGTGACTTATATGAGAAAAATCAATTTCTTAAAAATAATGTTACAAGTACCTACTATATAATAAAAATATATCGTAACTAATATTCCGTAACTCTTAAGAACATATAGAATTAAAGCACAATTTAACATTTTGTAAATAATTAATCATAATAGTCTTTACTACAATATTATATTAATTACCATATTAATTATTATTATACTATTGGTTTTATAATATTTTAAAATCAATGATAAATTATAATACTTACCTACTGTTTTGAATATACACACGTAGTATAAAAATAAAAAAAAATTTATAGTTTAAATAGATTTATTAACAGACAACGTCACTGGTCACTGCGTCTGTACAGCACTAAAGCAATCGTTCACGAATAATTCACTAATAATTGTGTTTTGATTTTTGTTATCGATAATATTATAATAATAGCAGTGTAAATTGTCAATAATCGGCAGTCGTAGCTCCTTATATCATGACAATACCACAACTGTATATTTTCTATTTTTAGTAAGTACTTTTCATAGTCTACGATTCGTAGAACTAAATTCGAATCATATGTTTACAACATCAATAGTCTTATGTATGACCAAATCATTTTATTGACATTCGAGTTGATAACAAATAAAAACTTTATTAGGTACATTCTATATTCAAAATCTATTTTGGTATAATTATATTATTATAGACTAATAGACTATAGTTATTATATATTATATTTTCGTATCATACTCATTAAGTAAAATGAGCTACAAATAAATTTTACATTTTTGACCATTTCAATATTTTGCCGCCCCTAAACCTAATTTCAATATTGCCGCCAGGGGCAATTGCCCCTCCGAGCCCTCCCTTAAATACGGGCCTGATAATGATATCTATGTTTTTAGCAATAATTCTTCTTATAAGCTGTTTATACCGATGTTATGGACACCTAGTAAAATGTAATTTTTACAATCTTACTGTATCATGTTGGAATATTTTACATGGCGAAATTTTTCACTCACTACTCTAACTTGCCAAAGTATTGTTGTTGAATGGCTTCTTATTTTCAATTATTTTAAGTGAAACATTTTAATTCTTGTATTATTTATTTAAAAAATGACATGTTAATAATATATTAATTGTATACTACTATCATTGCCCAATCAATATCCATTGTACTATACTTGTACAGATTAAATCATTTTTGTCAAAAAATAAAAAACGTAAGCTCGTAATCTATTATACATCTAGAATTGTTTTGGAAATTTACTGTATCGTATAGTAGGTACTATAGTATGTTTTTTTTTATTTTTTTTTTAATTTGCCTTTTTTCGCACATTACAGCAACTATAGTATATTATAGTATGTTATATTTTTATTTTTTTTTTTAAATTTGGCTTTATTTAAATAATTACAATCTATACAGTAGTACAATAAGTAATATTAATAATTTATAGACATTAGCATTTATTTACGCGTGAAGAGGAAGTCACACATTTATGATACCTCGCGATAGTATTATTAATTTGTTTGTTAATAATTAGTATGTTATATATGCACATTTATAACAACATTGAATTTAATCGCGTTTACGTCTTGACTGCAGTTGTTATGACGTGGTTACACAAGTGAATATCTAAGTAACTATCTGTACAAATAATATATCGATTTTTTTTATTCAAAAAATTATTATACAGTAGAAATGGTCAAACATTATCATAGCGGCACCTCGTGAAATTTTAAATTGAAAATAAATCGTACGTCAAATGTTCGTGTTTGTTTCATACGCTCAATCACGTTCGTGTGCCAATAATTCACAGTGCACGGACAGCAAAATCGCGAATGTCTATTGAACTTAAGTGCTTCCTCTCTCTCTCTCTCTCTCTCTCTCTCTCTCCCACACACCGCTAACAGTCCCATTTATTGTCTCCACTATATGTCCAAATTATGCACACATTTCAATAATTTAATACAATATACTACCTAAAGTACCTATAAGAACCCGCGTATAGAATACGTGTTCATGTCAACAACGACAACACTATGGCGCGGTACCCATAACGCTGCTGATAGGAAATCAACATAACTGCACGACAAGATAGACGGTGTTACAAGTATCGTGTGTCGATTCACTCACGAATAATAAAAATCGTAACAAAAAAATAATAACGATAGTAATGTTGTTGTTGAGCTCTATTGGAATGATACCACTGTATTTGTACACGAGATGACAGCGGTGTTTGTGTAATATTGTGAATATTGTGTACATGGTTGTCTCATTATAATGGCAAATTTAGGAATTTTAAAGTTTCAGATAATTTTCCAAGCACATTTAAGTGGAGGGATCTGCCTCCCCTACACCCTCTAGCATTACTGAAATATAAATTTAATAAATTATAATGCATTAGTATAAAACTATTTTGATATTAATACTTGTTTAATTTTGATCATTAAAAAAAAAAACATCTATAATACAAAATCCAATTTTCTAGGACTCAATGTAAATTCATTGAAGATTTCATCAACATCTAGATCTATGTCCCGATAAATAGACATCATTACTATTCAATTTAGCTTCGTATACATACATGTGTACCAATAAAATTATATTGTTACATATTATAACATTAAATATTTCCAAAATGAATTAAAAAATTTCTTTATTCATTATTGATCTTGGATATGTTTTCAACTTTGTTAATGATGAAAAATATCTTTCATGTGTTGCTGTTGATACTGGCAATGTGCAAAATAATTTAACTATAAAATGTATAGCGATTCTAACCCACTTCTGATGCTAACATTTTTACTCTAGATAATACTTTTAAAAAAAAAGTATTATCATTTCCAACTGGCGGTAAATAAAACTCAACCATATTCTTAAAAGGTAACATTTCTGTATTTGTAAATATTTTACAAAATAAAAAAATACTCAAATCCTATAAAATAATATATATATATTAATATTAATATTATTAAATTTTCTATATATTATATAGAAAATATAATATTTAATATCGGTTTTTAAATTAACATAGATAAATCAATAACTATACTTTTAAATTAGTAGTAAATTGATATTTTTTTTTTTGCAAAATTGACTTTTATTGTTCAATTTTCAATTTCAAAAAAACTTATGTTTACAGAAGATATTCGACGTTTTACGTTAAAGCGCAAAGGCATGTTTTTACCTTTTCTACATGGATCTGAAATTTTAAGGTACCCCGACAAAATATCGCCCGTAAAATATCGTGTGACTAATATATCGTAAGGAAATAATACCGCCATACATTATTATCACGTATTTATTTTGCATTTAACTTTATCTTATCTAATCATACTCACCTTTTACCTAGGCAATGCATTCTTGTATACTGGTTTTTCATTTTATAATTTCTATTTAGTAATACTTTGTACTGTCACTCTGGTTAATGTTTTTACAGTTTCACACTTTTATACAGTTTTGTAGTTTAGAATTGTATTTTTATTTATTTTAATTTATAAATGGTTTGAGACGTCAACAAAACCTAACGGAAATCAAGATAAGTCAAGTATAGTAGGAAATCCAAATAAGCCAAATAAAAAGAACAAGCCAGTCAGATGGGCTGAACGAGTAAAGAAAGTAGTAGAAGATTACCATAATCGAGAGTTTGAAGATTATCTTTAAGGTATTTCATTGAATATATACTTCCATTAATCAATAAACATATTTAATTTTTTTTTAAAATTCTTATATCAATTTTATTAAATTATACATATTTTTATCATTTTTATAAATTATACTATATATTAATATAACAATATTATATGTTTGAAATATATTATTTACTTATAATTTAATTACTGCTATATTTCATGCTGACGATATGTATACTGGTGATATTTATTCCATGCGATATAATGGTTTCGTGATATTTTAGTTGCGATATTTTGTCGGTGATTCAAATTTTAATACTAATTATACAGCATATATACAGAACAATAAAATCAAAATATATCCGCAAGACATTTGGCTCGGCTTCCATCAACTTTCTTATAAAATATTCCGCTAAAAACGCTAGTTTATAGTCAGAATACTGGAAAAAGAAAAAACGATTTTGATGAACTTTATTTCACCCGATTTCTTTGAGTTAAACTATTATTAAATTGTTACACCGTATAGGTACTATGTTTCTTATACGCTAAATTTTCAAATTAAAGTCTTAAAATCTTAAAATACTATATAACAATAATATTTTTAAATATATTAAATTTAAAAAATAATTACATATTTTCTAAATACTTTTGCTAAAATCAAATGTACAATAAGCACAAAAAAGATATTCCTTTAAATTATAACACAATTTGCAAAAAAAAATGTCGGTCCAGAACTTTCACCTTAATTTGACTTCTTTCGCTGAATCGAAATCATTTTGTGATCAATATCTCTAAGAATGACCTTCCCCTTAATTTTTCTTATTTATAAATGATAAATTATTTTATTTATTTCTATACTTATTGTCTCCTGCAGCTATATTTCTCGACGCATATAAGGTGTTGTTTGTTACAATTTATGAGGATACATTTGAATGTTCTTAACTCGTCTAATCTGCGTACATTGTAATTATGAGTTTCTTTACATATTCTATTTAAATTTACTTGCATAAAAACTAATTTATTAAAAAAAATTCTAGTTGCATTTTAAGTATACTTTATTTCATAATATTCCATACATAAATTCAACATAACGAATTATTGTATTTATTGTTCATCAAATAATAAATAATAAATAATGAGTATGGACTGTAAAAATATCAATCTTATGCTAGAGATCGACATTGACACATAGTCGATTGGGCGAGTTCGTTTTCGACCAAAACCGTACCCTTCAATTTTCGGCCGATTCACTTTTTGACCAAAATCGTACACTTTCATTTCGGCCGATTCACTTTTCGACCAAAACAAATATATATATATAATAAATTTGAAATAATAAAATAATGATGTACAATATTTGATGATGATGAAAACTACTATCATATATATTAATAATCAGAGCTCGGGACTTATAGCACTTAAAATCATTAAAATAAGCGTTTAAAAATATCATTATAAGTACTAAAATAAGAATTTAAAAATACCGCGGCGAAAATGTTACCGCAAGATTGAGCGCGATATTTTTATTTATTTTTTTATTTTTTCACTTACCGCTGCGATAATCAGTTGTAAATTCCGAAATATGAGTTATCTACATATTATTATTAATATATTAATATTTATAGAAAGCTTATCATTACATTGTATGATATATTTTGACTTTATATTATGATTATGTTATACATCAAAAACATTTATCATTACCGATTATTCAATATTGATCGTACAAATTGTACAGACGTTCGAAAAAATCATGATATTGTTATAAAATATTTTATAATGTACACGCACATAAGTGCGCATCATTATTCAAAATGTATCAACTAACGTAATTTTATTAATGCTATTTATTATTGTTCAACTGAACTTAAGTGGAAAATTTCGATTTTCTATTTAACGAATTGTTTTCGAAGTTCCGTCAAGGTGGTTAAAATAAGATTAAACTGTAGTTATATATATATGGTCACGTGGATATATCTTCGCATGGCACGTATCATCATAACATATTACGCTCCACATTCGAAACACACATATCAGATTAATAACACATGTATATTTATTATATAGTACTATGTATTGTAAACGTACACGGTTCGTTATAACGCATTATTCTTCGTAGTATTGTCATCACAATAGATTATCCGACGAGAGTAGATTATTGCCTCGACTTGGACAGACCCTATAATATAACGTATGATCAGGAGCGTGAAATACAACCGTAAACACACACACACACACACACATAAACACAAATATATTATGTACAGTAAAAAATAATACACACGATATATCCGTATATATATTTGATTTTACATATTGATTTGGTGTACAGGATGATTTTTTTTAAAGCAAACTAATAGTTATCGAATTTAAGAAAATATCTACGATTCACGTTTATTTTTTTTTTCACGGATATGTTATTTTTTCATAACTAAAACTATTATATTCCCCCCTGTTAGTAAGTTAGTAAGTATCAATTTTCAAATCAACAATTTTGATATTGAGTTCTTATTAAGAGTATCTCATTAATTAAATATAAATACTATATTTGCATAGAATATATAATACATAAGAGTACATATTTATAATTAAGAAAACGTGGAATACTTAATCTCAGATTGACTTGTATATTATAAATCATTGGTATAATAATACCATGTTGTGATGTTGTATGTTTGGAAAAAATAAGAATTTTTCTGCAAGTGTTTGGTGTGGATAAGAAAGTAATATTAATTTAGGTTTATGAGTAAAATCATTAAATTATAAATTAAACTGTTTAAATTCTATTTCATATTTTGATACCACAAAAAAAAGTATTATACAATCGACTATCGAGAAATCGTAATAGCAAGGTTATTAATGTTTTGAAGTTGGACGGAACGTTACAAAACGTCCCATATTGTCATGTTATTATTGTTATCAATTATAATATGAATAATATTCATATTTTATATCAATCAGCCGTTTCGCGTGTTCAAGATAAACCAGTTTTTTTCTTACATAGAATTTGTAAAAACCTCATAAAAATGTAGGGGGGGGGGGGTTACAATCCTCAAACCCCATCCCTATTTGCGCAACTGAATAATAAAATAAGTCAGCGATAACAAGTGAGTTCGGTTCAATACTCGTTATCGTATTACATTTTTTTTTAATATACGCATAAAATTACAATTAATTTGTCAATAATAATTTTCCGTATCAAACTAGATTTATAACAGTATCCTTCCATTTTCCATTCTCGAACTTTTCTATCCAATAAGTTTATATTTATAAGTTTCGATTTATCTCATACAACGAATCATATAAGTATACAATAAGAGTAATAGTTCTTCTATCAGATTCTTTTTAAGCAAACTGTTGACAGAAACTTGTCTTGGATGAAAAACGTTTTTTGTCTCATTTCAATAATATTTCGAATATTATATCCGACAAACCATAGGGAACTTCAATAAAAAAAGAAAAAATTTATATTTTTTATCCCAATGCCGATACAGTTTTCACGGTATAATAATTACAATGCGTTCTACTCAACGGGGCGATGATAGACAATGTCGAATCCAAACGAGAGTGTTTAACTCACAGTAGACATGTCGTTTCGTTTGATGTCTCTATCAGACGACTAAGACAGCCTAGACTATAGTATACTCTACAATTTAGAATCCCGTCTCCTCTTTCGCAATAGTAGTTATTGTTATACCAAACATCAGCAGTCCAGACAAATAAAAGTTTTGCGATTATAGGTACCAACTTTTAGGTTTTAGCGAGGGTCTATGTCTACGATCACAAAATGAAAATTTTCGTATATAAAATATATTGAGTAACTTTGAGTATTCGAGTATTTACTTAAGTATTCTCAGTAAACCGAGTTTTTGATGAAAGGCTCGTCGAATTTGACTAAACACCGTTGATTTCGAAATATCTACAGTGGGTGAACACATGTCATTATGGACAGCTCGAAAATTACATTAGAATGAAGAAAAAGCGTTATCTCGTCTGGTTGAACCACATCGCGTATGGCAGCGATGCATTACCAGTTACCAGATACTACATTATTATGAACGGTGAATTATTTTTAAACCGTTTGTACCACTTGTAATACCGAACAGGAGTATATGAAACGGGAAAAACAAAGATTGATCATCGGATATATGAATAATATATATGATATAATATATAATCATTGAATATGTCATCATACTCGGCGTGGAAAACAAGCGTAACGCGAAACAACTGCGGCTAAGCCGATTATGAAACATTGAAAAAGTGCATGAATTTGTTATGCAATTCTTTGTAGTATAATATTTTTATCGACGAGTTTTTCGCATTGTGCTACGCTAAACCGTTAGGCTGGGGCTGTACACGGCGTTTTTCATCGCAAATTGTCCGCCACGTATTCCATCACGTTTTCCGTTGCCTCCGAATTCTATTATTTTAGATTAAAGTGGCTATACACGGCGGTTACGATCCGTCGCGATTTTGACCGCCGCGGAAACGCTATCTGGATATCGTTTTTATGTCTGAACACCGGAGCAATAAAAACGCGAACCTTCAATTTTATATTATTTTAAATGATACCTAGCTATATAGACAACGGAAAACGCAGTGTATATACCATAATACAATAATTAAAATAAATTTTAAATATTTAAAAATATTTTATGTAAATAAATTATATTTTACTTATATTATTAATTACTATATAGTCTATACTAGACTATAGTAGTAATTGACCTTTACTCAATCTTTCCCTCCCATATGAATTTACGGAATATCTTCTATTCACCACATATCGTTGTTCGTCTTCTACCAATGCTTCTATGATAGCAACAAGGGTAACAATTAGTATTTTTAGCATTTTTTAAATTTATAATAGGTACCTAAATACGATAGTATGGAATACGAGGTGGACAATCCGCAATGGAAAACGCTGTGTTTAGCTCCAACCTTAGTCTAATAACGGCAAAAGTCTCTCCCACGTATTCGTTCAATATAGGGTATATTTATAACCTATATTTTTCAGCTCTAGATAAGTAGGTGTCGGTGGGCACTTGCCGATATTATAAAACAATCAAAAATGATACATATCGAATTTATCGAATGGAATTATAGATTACGGTCACGGTTTACATTGTTGGCAAAAAATAGGTAATATATATAAATCGTGTTGTAACTGGTAGACGCGAGAGGATAGCCGTTTCGATCAATGAGTTTTAGTGAGAACTTCTGTTGACGCGTGTCTGCTCGAATTTGATTCCGACGAGAACGTACTATGTTGTTACGTATGATTTTTTCTTCTATATCTACCAAAATATTACCAAATCGAGTTTAACATTTTATTGACATTTTTTATTAAATACTGTTATATCTGTTCGTCGTGATCAGAATGGTGTTATCATGTGTACTCGTTCGTAAAAAACCAAAAAATACCAACTTTTGAATTTCATGTGGCACCTATTATAGTTTATATTCAATTTTGCTATGAAATATCAAAAAATACTATTGAAAGTGAATTTCAGTGTCTTATACGCAGTTTAAGAAGTATGCAATAATTGTTTATTAAACTGTCGGTAGCTGTCGCATTTCGACAATAAAATTAATGTTTAACCGTTGTTTGTCGCTGTTCAAAATCGATCACCTACGGATGTTGGCAATTTTCTGAAATTCCCACTGTTACATAAATTTATCCACGAATGAAACCGAGCAATTACTATCTGTGAAAGTCTTATCGATTTCTTTCTAGATCGTTTCCCATTAAATTGGTGGAAAAACTGTTTTTGAAGATCCGTGAGTTGTCACAGGTCATGGCCCGCCGACCAATGATGATGGTCGCGATTAACGATACGATAATATATAATAATTTAATGGATAGGAACTATATAGTCCGAGAGCATTTCGATGTGATTAAGTCGCAGAGTTGGCCACAAATTGATTGTGTGGTGCGAGTTTCCGTTTTGCGACTGAAAACGCTAAGACGTAAAAACGGACGACGGTAGCGGGACTCCATTGACACTGTACCCGGTTTTGGACCACTAGTTGTTCGCGGATAACCTATCTTCTTCGGAAACGGCCTAATAATATAATAATCGAGGGTGGCTACTCGTAGAAATAGTTCTGATTTATTTTTCTTAGTACGTCGCATTTAGCGATTTCTTCGAACACACGTGGCTTTGGAAAACTCGAAAACTGCAATCTCACAATCCGCGATTCGCTTTCCAACTGCGTCCGAAAACCATTGGCATTCCTATGTATCAGTCATGTGTACATACTTACAATGCTCGTTCAACAGATTTATCATTGTATTATATATGATAAATCCGTACTTCTGCATCATGTGTCTCACGTTGGTCACAAACGCATTCCGTGTACAAAAATAATCCGGATACAAGTCACCGCAAATGTTAACGAATACCTGCTAATTTGGCTGAACACGGGAACGGTCACCGTTTTCGTCGGCACGAGACGTCTTACCAATTAGTCACGGGCGACCGCAGATAATGTGCGCGAAGCAAAATTATCATACATAAGTCGATGGTAACGAAATTTAAAAGACAATTTTTTTTTTTTTTTACTTACATTAATCGTAAATGAATTAACCGAAATTATGAATTTTTCTGTAAATCTCCTTTAATTATATTCGGACTATGTATTCCTTGTACAGCTGCCGAACCTAATTTGTTAAAAATAATACACGCTGAAAATAATGATCTCAATTCAATAATCTTGATGATCGATATTTATTTCCTTGCGATCCTTTAGTACGACGTGAATTTTTCGATACATACAAATAGCTCACGCTAGAACCTGATAATTGCACCTAGTGTGGATGATTCACAGTGCAATATTCAAAACTGCAAGTAAAGCGTTCTCAAAATATAACATCCGATACAGTGTATATATTTTCAAATATTTTGACTTTTAATATTCTAAGTAAGTATACACCAACGCATATTATATACGTATAGTATAATTTGTAATCGCATTTCATTTGTGTGGCCGTTTAATAATAATTTTGCATAAATTAAGAATCCATGTAATTTGAGTGACCTTATCATCCTAGCCTAGATATGTATTTAAATGAATATTAGTTCGCTTCGGAGTTTCGTTCTAATGTCAGAAACGCATACATCTTGTAGGTACACACGGTTAATTACCCTACTATATTAACTGTATTTTTTAGGTGTGACCCGAGATGAAAATGGATGAAACGCAAATTGAAATTTTAACTAGAGAGTCAATTAAAATTTAGAATAATCAATCATTTTAATTAAGATATACAATAATTATCATTCAACTTACGCTGGGTATTTACGCGATCACGATAGCAGGATTTAATTATTATTTTTCATACTTCAAATTATTATAATATTATACATTATCCCCGACTACCTACGCGAACCCTTCGAATATATATATATATTTATATTTAGTATAGACTGTAACACCACTAACGCACGTGTTACAGCCAACACCGATATCATATCATATTTTTGTATTGTGTACATCTCCAATGAGCACATATTATTGAATTAATATATACCTTTATTATGTAAATGTAAGAGTTTGTTATTAAACTCATACATATTAATTATATTTTTATGGTAAATGCTTAAATATAATTATTTATTTTTTGTTAAATTCGACGTGTAACCATTGCGCATTTATCCGTGCTCATTTTTAGAAATTATACGTGACGTAAATTTTCTTTATTTAGCATAACTACTATAAAATAATATTATTATAATGTATTCATCTGATGAAAAAAAAATATCATCGCGATGTACCGTGTACATAGTACGTATAATTTACGTATCCTCGAGAATATTATGTTATGTGAAAATAGAACGTCGGTCGTACATCTTTGTTATATCTGTTCGTAAAAAATGTATTTAAAATTCTTATAGAGAGTGTAAGCAAGATATAATATGAAGATTGTAAACAGAAACTTATCATCATAAAATATTATAATAATATTATCTTATTTGTATGAAGATACATAAAACATTGAAAATTTCGTTTGTAGAAAGTGAATAGTGGATCCCAAAAGCGTCAATAAAATATAGATCAGCAAATACATTAGCGTTTTAATTTTTTCAGTCTAATTTTATATTACTAACTTTATTCATTTGCTTTTTTTTATTATTAGGGTAAGACTATCGAATGAAATTCCCAATGAAACAAACTAGACTACAAGTATCATACTTTGTCGAATAAAATATTTTTCTTGAGTAGTCTCACGCATTGACCTGTTACAATTAGTGGTTACACCAATTTCTAAGGAACAACTACTCATTATTTAAATAAAATTATAAACATGACATATTGAATCAAATATATATACATTAATTAACTATTGTATTACTGAAAATTGAATGAATATGTTTTTGGCTGCTTTTATGAACGACGTCAATCAAAAGTTGTTCATTGGAATACTCATGAATAGGGAACAAATTTTAATGGGAATTGCATTTATTTTCCTAAATGTCCGAAAACATTGTTTTTTTAAGCACAAAGTTCATTTCATATATCAAGGAATTAAAAAATATAACTTTTATTTTACATTTTTAAGATTTTTTGACATTTTTAGTGAATTTTTATATAAGAATGGAAAAAAAATTTGATGGTAATTTATTTAAAATTTATATATTCAATAAGAAATATATTGAATTCATATGAAACAAAACGTAAATGTATCTACTAAAATTGAAAATTCATTTTTTGGAAATAATATTAAGGGTAAAAAGAAGATAAAAGACAAATAATAAAATTATTCAAAAAGTTAATAAGAAAAAAAATGTATATAATAACAACTGCAAAACAAAACAATTTTTTTAAAAGTTAAAACTGATTAGTAATAAGTTAATTTTTCAACAAACAAATATATATTATGAGTGCATTAAATTGTATTTTTTTAAGGCATTTTTCTTGTTTTTTTATTTATTTAAATACATTTCCGATTAATTAATAATAATCACTAAAGACTCACGACCATCATACTGGTATAAAATACTAAACTGCCAATATATTTTTGTGACCTGTGATGTGAAATATAGTTAAAAATAAGCCTATAACTACTAAAAATCGATTAAAATGTTTCATAGGACTAAAAATTAATTTTGCCTGTGTTTAGTCATACAAACCGTTTATACGAGATTTGCGTCCATGTGAGTGATCGATTTTGTAAAACTAACAGATTTTATTGCACAATTTCAAATTTTGAAGCACACACTTTACGTGTTGTGCAACACAAGTTTATTCGTAGTATAGGTAGACAATTTTAGGACCTGGGTTGACACCGGACCGCGATGCATTGTCAGTGACGGTGGTCAGAGGCGAAATAATAAACGCAACAAATTGCGATTGTCACGTATAACGAACCGATCGAGTGGGCCATCGTACGACGTGCACGCGAATATAACGGGGAATGGATTTCCAGCCGTGGGTGGAGGTCGAATCTGTGCGCGATTGACAGTTCGTCCTAATACCGACCAATTCATTGTAGTCGTACACACGTATAACATACGAGTATTACGGGCAAGTGTTATATTAAATTATTTTTACTATCACGGTTCGGACCTTTTTGCGCTTGCTAATTAAAACACTGATGCAAATAGCAGAGTAAGCAATAAATTTGTTTTCCATAACAAAGATATTAAATCTAATAATAATAATAATAATCTAATACCGTGTATTTTTACATATTTTTAGAATTTTTAGTATTACGGTGTTATTTATCCTGTTTTCAGTGCTATAGTTTTCCCCTATGCAATTACCTTGATTTATTTTGTGTTTCTTGAACCCTCCTGATTTAAATTCAGACTGTAGAAAACAATTTTTCAAAAGATTAAAAAAAATCCTCATATTCCATTTTATTTTTATTTTATCGATATATTAATTCATAAATAATATTTTTTTCTCTCTTAATATTCATGTTTTTAAAGCATATCAGAGCTCTTATTTTAATATTTTTATCCATGTACGTATCACATACACAAAAGAGATAGACGATCGCCCGCCGATCGTAATTTATTTAAACGAAAAATTTACTCCTCAAAGATGGGTCGTAATACGGTCTCCACTCGGCAAACTCTATTCCCCACTGGAGACGGTCATTGACAAGAGATTAGTGGAATAATATCTCGAAATCGATTAAAAACGCCATCGTCTTCCTGTACGATTTAAGTGTGCGCATGTGTGTGTGTTCAAGCGCATGTATGTGCACACCATATGAAATCATCACAAATAGGTAGTCAGATAAAACGCGTTGTTTGTGCACGCACGATCATATTTATACGAACATATTATAGGCACATCGAGCAGTGATGATGATAATTCAAAAATAATAATAATAGTAGTAATACTAATAATAACGTGGCAGTACGATTTATCATCGTAATTACGCGTTGTCGTCGTCGACGAAAATATTGGAGAGAATGTAATCGCGATTCACGATTGGCGCCGGAAGGATTTATAGGGAAAAAACGCACGCATCATTTGTAAGTAAACGTGCAAATGCCATCCACGTGCCAAATTAAAAGTATAATAACAATATAACATCAATAACAGTTATAATAATAATGATGATGATAATAATAATCGCAATAGCCACGTCCATCAAAAAGAAAATATTTATCACTACTACGTTTCACTTGATTTCCGCGCGGATTTTAAGTCTAAATAATGAGATACATAATTCCTTCTTCAAAGTACCAATACAAGATCAAAATACCCCGTAATGAAGTGTCGGTTAAACCAAGAATAGAGAATGAAGTCGTTTCGATTGTGTACATGAGCGTAGAAAACGGGAAGAATAGAAAATGAACAATAAAAAAGGTTCATAATAATAATGTAATGTTGTGGTTTTGTACGTCTCAGACACATCGAAAATATTATTGTGAGTATTTTGTTGTTTGCTCAATACAATCGTATTTGAACTTTTCTGTAACTTTTTTCTCCTTCAAAGTCCAAAGAATTGCGTCCAAACAGTAGAGAAAGCCAGTCGTCGGTACCACCCACGTTTATTTTTTCTTCGTTGAACGAAATATTATTCTAAGACTAGACGTATATCTAATGTAAATATAGTGTTAAACTTGACGTCATAATTATTTAAACACTCTGGTTTGATAATAATGTATATATTATGTACAATGTGTAACATCAACGTCTCATTATAATGTTCATTTGTACATTTACTCCCACGGGCCTAATGACATGTAGACACTTGCGGATTCGTTTAAATTCATTACGTACGCAAATTGTTTGCTGTTTGAACTGAGTTGTTTATGATGGCAATACGATAACGTATAAAGCAGTAATTTTTATCAGATAACGGGTGTTGAGAAAAAAATCAATTCAAAAAACAAAAAACAAGCGAAACACTTATAAATTATGGTCGTCTACGATTTCGCTGATCTAACAAGTGTGTACGTACTAGATTTCAATTATCAAAGTGCGATGATTTTTTGAGATATTTTAAATCAATCTCGGTCTCAAAAACGACGAGTATACTAAAAATACATTTTTTGATTACGGTTCGTCGTTAATTGTTGTTTTTAACAATCTCTTCGAAATCCGGTGAGAAATTTAAAATATGGTCGGAATATATTCTGTAAAAATGTTCGAAAGAAATAAAACCTGCTAAAACTCATTGCTTTGCTTCGCAATCAACGTATAGTATTGGCCGATAATGCCATTATGATATATCCTATTAAGCTCCTAAATTTGTGAAACGTAAGAAATGTAAGAATCCAAAAAATAATTTAACATTATATTCTTTCGAATAATTTAAAATTAATATAAATAAAATGTAATAAAAGTAAATTTCTACTACTGCATGAGGAAAATGATAATCAAAATAAAATCATGTTTTTAAGTCCTGACAATTTCATATAGGTATATACCATATGCGTTGACAGTTTAAGTTGTTATAAATATAAACAGAATCATTTCTTAAAAATTAAATTTTTATTAAAAAACAACACCTAAAATATTATTTTCGAAATCGTACAATAATATGGCGCGTGTTCAGTTTTTAAAACTGTTTAGTGTTTGATATGCATCATGGGATATACGGTTGGAGTTCATATCCGGCAAAGTTATTCCGATACGACTGCAGGCAGTCTTGAACGTTGAAAAATTTGTATACGTTATTGTACATAGAAAAAATTAAATGCAAAATTATAAAAAAAAAAAAAAAAAAAAAACGTGAAAATTCTACCAAAACTCGATTATCGGATTTTTCATGCTGGCTAACACGGATTTAACACGGATGAAATTGTAAAATGTTATCTGTCGGAAGCTATGACCATTTAAATAGATTATATCCCCGCTGAAAATAATAAATACCATTAAAAAATTAGTAACAAGTGATTTTTAATTCACTAATTGTATGTATATTATTGTACTAGTTGGAATAAGTTTTAAACGATTGTCTCTACCCAACGCCAATTCTGTGAAATTACAAATAAGTAATTAACTTCTATCTATGCATAGTGAGTACCAGAAATTGTCTAGAGAAAATATTAACAATGGACTATAAACATTCATGTGGGTGTAAATATCTATTAAAATTAGTTTACGTAAATAAAAAGACTTCGTCTGCTGAAAATATTTTACGAATTTCCTCACTTCTAAATGTATTCACTTTATTATGCTTAACAATATACCTAATTTTAATGAATGCATTGATGATTTTTTTAAATTCCACTTCCTTTCTTTTTGTCGCAAGTAAAAGTTATCGAGGTTAATCTCTTCTTATAGTACATTTAATTTATTCTCGTTGATGCGTTAAAATATCGAATACACAGTGAAAATATTATATTACTTATAATTTATAAATTATAAGTTATAATAATATTATAGGAAAATGTTTATCAAAATACAAATATAGCATATATAACTTACCCATAATCACTCGTCAATAATGTAATATTTTACTACTTAGTGAATAAATAGCACTTTTATTACGCTTAATTTAAGAATTTGAATACTTTCATTTGTTTCATACATTTTGTGATCAAAGGTAAAAATATAAAAAACAGTGATTTAATGTTAAAACTATTTTCAAGTGTACCCATTCGTTGTTAAGACAACATTTCTAATGCTCTCTCCTTTAAAGTTTTATAAGTAACCTATTTCATAGTCTCTCTAACTTAATAAAAATCATTAAATTTAATTAAAAATTATGGAAAATATCACAGAAGTTATTAAAAACATAATTTTATTAAGAATAATAATACTATAATACAAGTGAGTGTTACTGCGTAAAATAAGAATACTAAAAAACGTCGATGTAAAGGACAAATTATGCGTATGTATAAATCATATTACATATTGATTTGATACAAAATAAATACCTCATAGATGTTTATTATATGAATTGACTACTTTCTCAATGATATTAATATCATTATTATAATACCAATATTTATTGCAATAGAAGGGGTATTAATAAATGATCTATCTTTAGCTTAATGTAACAATAGCACAGCAGGGAAAACGAAAACAGTTGAGAAAAGACGATGGATCGTTTATATTATTGTCTACATTTTTTGGACTGAGATATATTTTATTTTAATTTTATAATTTTAGAATGCAATTTTGATGCGGTAAAAGATATTGTCATTGTTATTAAAAATTTACCCATATTATAATTATTACACACTTTAAAAAAAAATGGATTTTTATTTATTCGTTAAACGGATAAAATATTTTTTACGGTGAACATTATACTTGTAAATGTAAATAGTGTTTGTATACACATACATGGCCAATCAATAACATGCACTTATGTTATTTTAATGATTATATAGTACTGGAAATACAACGAATAACAAAAACGTTTCTTAAAGGAAATACTCTAGGCGATCTCTTCTGGTCAATGATGTAAACACTTTACAGTTTATTTTGATTGGTGCCACGGCCCTTGAAGTATAAAATAAAATTAAGGTATATGAAAGATGTTGAGGAAGCTTAAAATTAATTAATGAAAGTGAGGTGTGTACAAGCTACAATATAGTCCACAAAGGAACTAGAAGTTAAACGTAGGCCTGCGTGTAATCAAAACAGACACACCGAATACACTTAATAATAATAATAATAAAATAATAGAATTATAGAATAATAGAATAATAAAAATATTATTAATAGAATAATAATATTAATATAAATATATAAATATTAATATTAATACATATATATTAATATTCTATTAATATTATTAATAGAATAATCGTATAGTAAGCGAAGAATAACTAAAAAATAACTGGATACTTATATATCATGTATGAAAAGATTATAAATATGGCATATAATAGTATTATACAAATCTTTCAATACACCGTGCGCCGGTAGGGAATGTTTAAATTTGATGAAAAAAATAAAATATTAAATATTTTGTTTAAATATTAAATTTTAATAGACAAGTAGCAAAGCAAGCAACAATTATTTTAAAATTAAAAATATTATATTATTTTTGTTTTTACACGTTATAAGATTTCATTAAATTGCAATGGCTAAAAAATAATAAAAAATAATAAAATTTAGGTATAATAATATTCACTACAATATGACAACGATGAACGTAATAATCAAAATAAAATTGGACAAGTCTTAAGTTATCGACATAATGGTCGACAAAAAACGGTAAGAAGTGAACTAGTGTGAAATCAGTAAAAATGAACAAAAATTTCAAAAAATTAATAAAAATGTAAAAAGCACCAAAAAATACAAAATAAAAATTAATTATTCGGATTCACAAATAATGAAACACATTTGCGTTGTATACAAACACATAATCCAGGAGAGCATTGCCTAAAAAGTTATAAAAAAATAAATGCAAAATACATCAACTTCTGAACCCTACTAAAAATATAAACAAGTACCTACATACTAATTTAATTTTTTTTTCTATGCCTTTGTAAATTCTTTGCAACTTATATTTTGATTAACCAAACATTGAAGACGAACAATTATAGAAAAATAACTCAATCGTTATTTTATCTATTATGATTTGGATAAACGTTTAATTTTTTTTTTTTTACGGCCAAAAGTATTTTATTCTTAACGCGAGACGAATAATTTATGCAAATAACATGGAACATGTGAACCACATTTAAATGTTCCTATACAGAATAAGAAATGGAGTTTTAAGCGTCTATGAAAACGCAATCATAATAGAAGGACCTAATGATTGTATTCTTACATGAATGACGGATGCTATGCCATTAATAAAAAAGCTCGATTTCGGAAAATGTGTTTATCGAAAATCGAAAAAAAATATTACAGTTTATCGTTAAAATAACGTTTGACTATATATCCTAGACACAAATAAATATAGTTTATAATAAGTTCTTAAATACGAATCTCACCGTTGCAACGCGTTATCGTTAAATTAATTGTGTAGCGAGACAATAAGAAATAATATTAAACAACTACATTAAATAATATTGAATTTTATGTTCAATTGTATTTAAAATACGTTAAGTAAGAAAAAAATTAATTTTTCTATCAAATATTAAATATATATTATATGCGTATGAAAATCAAGAAATATGTAAGGTATACATTTTTAATTTTCAATTTTTGAACACGTTGTACAGCTCGACCTGCTGTAAACCAGGAATACGCGAAAAAATATGGAACTCCTGCGATTCCCGAACCCTGTTAGTAACAATGTACCCTGCGCACGTCCGGCGCGTATTTTCGCGTCCAAAACTAGTCTCTACGCGCGTCCAGAATTATGTGCGCGGGGTGCACCGGGTACGCGCGACAACACATCGTTATTGTATACTCACTACGAAGCTGATGATCTGCTGGAGTCTGGACACGCTGAAGACGACCATCGTTCCGCAGCGATACGATATGGTTCAAACGCACGCCCGCACACCGTACGTGTAACTGATGTTGTCGAAGCGCGATCGGTTGTCGTTCTCAACGCGTTTCCGTATCTGCGGTATCCGTTACCCGTCTTTTGTTCGCCCCGTTTGCGGTACAACGGTTTTCGCGCGCGATCACGGGCGATCGTTTATAGTGTAATGCTGCGCAATAATGTTCGCGCACCGTTGGCGTTCGTCGTGTTGCCTAATGCTGTTGTTACCGATGTTTGTCGGAACGATGTCGCGTACGATTTTACTATCCGGACGCGCGATAACGTACGTTGCCTCGAAGAGTGTCTTACGATAATGCACGGACGACGACGATTGCACGCGCGTGGAAACCGACCGACAGTGTCCAGGCGTCGAGAGCAGCAACGGTCATGGTCGGGCAACGGGGCCGACGAGTACGCGAATGGACACCTCGTGGACCGCGGATACCGCAGCGGTTGCCGGAACGACCGTCGGCGGCGGCGGCGGCGGCGAAGCCGACGGTACTCGCGGTGGTGGCACGAGGCGCTTCCGCGGCCATTACTCGCCAATACTCCTACCGCATACTACCGCGACCGCGGTATTCGGTCGTACGTCATTTTAATACGTCACGGGTGTACATCACAAAACGGTGGAGCGAATGGTTTTCGGATTCTTTTTTTTTTCTATCGTCAATGTTCACGAAGCTCTTGTGTTAGTAGAAAAAAAAATTCACCGAGCCCTTAAAAACCTGCAATACTGATTTTTTCAAACCACAAGTTGTAAAAATCGTAAACTGACGATCCAATTTTTTTCTCGCAACCCACGCGCACGTCCACGTATAAACATAATATTAACACTATTGGCGCACTCCAATAGCTATTTTCAGATTGTACGGTCTCAATAATATTGTACAACAAACAATCCGTGTAAGAGTAACAATATTGATGTGCTATGGAACCTCTAGACTACTCTTGTGGCTCCGTGAACCACGATTTAAAAACCGTTGCAAAACACGTATTTTCATCGCGTAATATTTTAGTACGTACATTGTAAACACAGTATCGTTAACATTTTTTTTTTCACTAGAGGGTAAATTTATATAAATAGCAAACGAACAAATGCAAATAGTTGCCACAAAAACAAGATGAACAACACTCGTACTCGTCCAGTGAACGCCTGTACACACATGTTTGCGGAAAGAGGATAAAATCCTACTTCTTGTTCTGATTCACGTTTTTCATCATTTTTCAATTTTTACCCTTAGAAATTATGTATTCCTCAGAAAAATTAAAATAATAAAGAAATAGGAGATGAAGGTTTAGAAATTAGAATAAAATAATTTCGACAACCGCGTAATAGGTAAGTGTTTAAATTTATTTGTTGGTCGATCTCGTAAACTTATATATATATATATATCAATATTAGAAACGCATTAAGGACCTTTTAGGTTTTTACATTAGTGTGTTTTACAGAATTTTAAATATTGAATTGATAGAGTTCATTACACGAGTGTCGTTAATATAATTTTGAACATTAAATGCTAGAAGAAAAACATGAAAGTCTTATTTTACCGTCCTCACATGTGAATACTCATGTATATGTGCAATACTAACACGGGCTGTTTAGACTAAAGTACACGAGAAGTACTCTACATCCAAAAGCGCGACACAAAAGTCACCCAGGCACGCGTAACAACGGCGAATTCTAATATCATTAAGTATTGTTATTTGTTTATTATTCCTATGGACGACCGCAGTGCGCACTACGCGTATTATTCTATCGTGTGGACGGGCATCGACGGGGTGGCAGGTGAGTAGACCGCGCGTGAAAGGAAAAACGCTTTTCTTTTACTCGGCGAGGCCGTTCTTTCGTCGGGGTACTTAAAAAATATAATATCACATTATTATATCAACTATTTGTATTGTGAGAACGACATGGTGCATATTATACGCACATACATAACATCTGATAGTCGATTTATCGTGAACGTAACGACGTTTGGACTGTAGCGGTGTACCCAGCTATACACGTTTGGTTTTGTTTTCAAACAATGATAATAATAAGATGACACGCGTGTGGGTTTTTCTTTTTTTTTTTAATTGTTATCGCGTAATATTAAATTAATCGTACTCGAATTTTCTCTACCATATTTTTTCAAATGGCCGCAAACACAATGTGTGTGATAATTATAATGTAATAACAATTTATCCAACTCTGTACAAAATTTTAATTAATTTAAATTCTACCCAAAAAATTTCTCGCGGCAACTTTTTGTATAGGTTATAATATAACCATATGTCCATAATATTATTATGGACATTATAACACACTCTGTTTTCTCACGTATTTTTTTTATTTTTATTTTTTTATTTTTTTTTTTTTTTAATCGTCAATAAATTCACATAATAACTTATTTGTATACAAAAATTATGTGATTACCTATCTGTAAGAAACAAAAAACTACAATAGTTGTAATATAGGTACTATAAATATATTTAGAACAAATAAATATTTACTGTTAGGAACTTAAGTAAAATAATGTTTACCAATAAAAAGCGACTAGTTTTAATTCAATTCTAAAAATAACCATTTTTATTGTAAATTTTTAAATTTACAATGCATACCGTGTATAGTTCATTTTTTTCAGTACATTATCATAACATAAGAAAAAGTTGTAAAAACCACCAGAAATAGAGAAAATATTTTTTTATTAACACTTGGTTTTTTTAATGTACGAAAATAATTAAAACTAAAATCTCAAAGACGGATTATTTTAATATCAAAAAAAATTTTCACATTAGTTTTTTTTTTTAAATAATAGTTTAATTATTAAACTCTTTTATTTTTTCTATTAGTGAATAGAAATAATATCTAATTACTAGAAGAATATGCCAAGTTAAATATATATAAATGTTTGGTATCCGACCAAAATAGTAAAACAATAACTGCGAATCTAAAAATCGCGAATTAATAATGGTGAAAATAAAAACAGCGAAAATATACGATTAGACAATTAGTGATAATAATTTTGAAAAAATATTTAGATTATATGCTATACTTTTTACAAATTTCTTATTATCATTAGAATAATTATTTATAATTAATTAATGAAGTCTTTTAGGATAGTCCTTGTACTTTTTTGTTTTCTCTATTTGTTCTCTATAGCATTATACTGTACTCGTTTTAATTCTTCTAAATTTCGAATTTTCTTTATTCCATCAATAAATTTCCATATAGTAGGGTGACTTCCTCCTAAAGAATATTTATTTTATTATTAAAAATACTAATTATTAATAAAATAAGTTAATATAGTTAGTATAGTTTTATAATTTTTAAAACTTATCCAAGTACTATATTAAAATGTATAGTATTCAAAATAAAAATTATAAAAAAATTGCAATTTCGCTATTATACATAATTGATTATTTTAAAATTAGATATTTTTATTTTTCCTATTATCAATTCGCGGTTTTTACATTTGCTGTTAGTTGTTTCGCTATTTTAGACTAGAACCAAATGTTTATATTATAAATGCAAAATAAAAGACAATAATCACACTAATCTGGGTAATTTTTTTATATCTATATGTATTATAATAATTAAAAGTTGTAGTTAAATTTCAAAGGAACGGAAAATTATTGCATTCAAAAACCAATAACGAACATGTAAAACTTAGTGTAAAATACGAGTACTGAATTAACGTAAATATATTAAGTATGTTTAAAAAAGGTTAATAATTGTGGTATGCTAAAAATTTGATCATTAGTAAAATAAATATTGGAATATATTCTGCTTAATTTTGAAACCCTGATAAAATTGCAAAACAAGCAAAAGTACAAAATAATTTATTTTATTAAAATACATTTATATGCTTGGTAGGAGGAATTAAACATATTTCTGAAGATTTTTACAGTTTTTCATTAGTATCAAAAAAAAAAAGTTTTAGATTAACACCAACATCGTTGTGTCATACTTTCAATTTAGTTAATAAAATTAAGAACTAATTATTAAAGCAGAGAGCCAAATATCGACTGTAATGAAATCTAAACCTAATAAAAGCTTATTCAGGGGTAAGCTATAACAACGATGATAGAATAGAATTAAAGAAGACCTCACTATGTTAGGAGTACTAAATGGAGAAGAACTCGTAGCACATAGGGAAGCTTGGAAAAATATAGTGGAAACAGCAATGTACCTAAATGGCCTATAATAAGCCATTTATAATAATAATAACAATAATAATTAAACACTTTTGATTAAGAGCTACTAAAAATCAAGTACTTAACTAAAAATATATTATTATAAAACCAATTCATTTCAAAGCATTTATCTTTGTCTGAATTAAATATCGAGTGATAGAGGAATATGCTCCACTCATAAAAAACTAGTTTAATAATTTTACTTTGAGCAATTCTAATATATTTTTCCTGATCTATCACAATAAAACCTATTACCTACTTGCTTGTCTACCGCTCGAAATCTAAAATTGCAGTACAATTAATATAAAATCATGCAACCATCACTAAACCATTAAATATAAATACAAATTTTTAAACCTATTTTTTTTTTTTTTTTATTTAGTATTAATAATAACACCGTCAAAACTTCCGTATCCGTGCTCTAACTATTTATGATTTATTAAAGTAGTTCATCAAATACTGAAACCATGACTGAAAGTATTTATTTTTTCTTTCTGTGAAATTATACAGTATAATATGATTAAACATATTGACTAACAGTATTCAAAATTAATACCTCAAATTAAATTATACAAAATAAATTTAAATGTCTCATTGATCGAGCACAAATAATTTAAATACTAATAAATAATATCCGAAACGCAAAACCCCCAATGGAATTTACAGATCATAAATCTAAATATCTATAACTGTTGTATATTATACTTCACCTAAAAAAGTTGATACTTAAATTGAACAAAAATTAATCCTAGGAAGGGGCCCAATATAATTACCGCACACGGGCCTCCTATTTTGTAGTTGCAGCACTGAGTACCTTTGACAGTAATTTCTGATAAAATAACTAATTCCTTGTATAATTATTTTCAATTATGTTTTTAGTTTCCCCACTTGTAGTCATATCTAAAGATCCATACAATACTTCATCAAATCTTCTTTATTTATTTCAGAAATATTTCCAATATCAAATAAAAAACTAAAATAGTCATAAAAATGTTTAAACTATTTAAATTTTCTACTTAAAAAATAAATTCCTTAGTCAAGAATTGAAAAAAAAACTCATTTTTAAAGTGATCTTTAACCATTGTGCAAAATATTGTCCCTACTAAGTTTCTGGAATGTTTTACTGAAACACGGAACATCACAAATTGCGATCCCTATATGTATGAATAATATCCCCGGGACCGTATTTGTACCGCAATGATGTCTTATATGAGACGTTACATTAACATCAAATTGTGACGTCCCTGCAACAATTCATAAATTACACAAATCTAACAGAATCATAACATTTCAGTAGTGTTGCATGGATTGATGAATTATAAATAAACGAAAAAAATGCAAAATAAAATAATGCCCGCATAATGTGATAGCGAAAGAATGGTTGGTTTCAAACCTAGTCCATGCACACTGGAATGTTGAGATACTGAAGCCTTAACCTACCTACCTACCTAACATATAAATGAGGGTTAAAATTTATGTTTTTATCATACTACTTACTACAGAATACACATACCGACACCTACTAAGATTACATAAACTGAATAAATACTAACAATATATATCTTATAATAAGCACAATAATTTATTTATTTATTAATTATATATTTATTATATAATTATAATTTAATTATTTATTAATTTATTCGTTTACAAAATTATGTAGGACATAGGTAGTAAATAGGTAGAAATATTTATTATAAATTATGATAAAATAATAATAATAATAAAAAAAACCTCAAATATAAAATAAAATTAAGATTTAAGATATAAATCGTGACTTAGTATTGTGATTGATGCTATACTGACTGATAATTGCAAAAAAACATTTACATTTAATATCACTTAGAAGTACAATAGTATGGTTATAAGTTTGATTAGTCAATAAAACATCCAAATCAGCTTTAAAAGACATTTTATATATAAAATAATATAAATATATAATTGTAAATAGAGAATTTAAACGAAAAAAACTTAACACATTTCGAACAAATAGACAAAATGGTTACGATGACAAATCGCAATTCGATAAAACAATAACTCAAACAAATGTGAGACCAGGTTATTAATAACCTCATCTAATAATATTAGGATAGCAAATTCGTAGAATCTTATCTCCTTTTTTACTATTATAGACACTGCAGTCGGCGTGCCAACGCCTGGTGGCTATGGTATAGTTGCAACTAACCCATGGGTGTTATAAATAAATATCGTTATTTTTAATTATCTTGTAACACAAATTGCAGAGACGTTTCAAATTGACACGGTAGGAATAGTCACAATATAACATCAATATGACGATTTTTCAACATCACATTTGATGTTTCAAATATAACTTAAAACCGATATAGCTGAGATGTTGGATACATGATGTTACAAATGTAATATAAAACCGACATCACTGGGGTGTTGAAAACATCAAATGTGTAGTGGGCACTAATAGAATTAAAAGAAGTATTAGAAATTTCATAATCAAATTCTTTTAACAGTTTTCTTGCTCATACACTTTGTTGATCGAAAATAATTCATCATTTGAAAATTATTTATGAAAACGCGGGGTCATTACAGCTTAAAATTTAGAGCTAAGCGCGAAACCCGGGGTGAAGGAGTCATGGACTGATCCCCGTAATACATTTCCCCGTCAGACATTTCCCCGTCACCGTTTCCCCGTCCGATACTACCCCATCTAGCGATTTGATATGTGATATACAAGTAACGATAGTATAAAACAATTTATTTTAATTCCACGCTGTATAATAGGTTTATATAGCTTATAATTGTACTCTGTATAGGTACGGACAAATTAACGTAGATATATATTTATTCTTATAGATTTTATCAAATATAAATTACCTATAAAGATATACGTTATCGATGTACGATATACATTATCCTAAATCGGATCTGGTATGCATTAGCAAAACTAACAAATTGAAACAGTTTCTCGATAACCGTCGCGTCGTTATATTTTCGTTATTCGCTGTCACATTCGTTATACTTAAATAAGATATTTTTCAGTTAGTTTATTTATTTTTTACTATTTTAAAATGACTTACGTAAAAAGTACCAAAGGAAAAAATTTATTAGTATGTGCGGAATATATTTTTGAAAAGGACTATACAAAAAATGAAAAAACATATTGGAAATGCATCAAATATAATATATACAAGTGTCGTGGACGAATACATACAGTAAATGATAAAGTTGTTCTGCACAAAAACACTCACAACCATACACCCAACATAACAGAAATAAGTACTAGAACTATTATTAACGAGTTAAAAGAGACAGCATCCAGTCAAGTTACTTCAACTCCTCATCAAATAGTTGCTAATACTATATCTACTATATCATCTCAAGCAATTTCTGGCGCTTTACCTTCAGTATCCACAATGAAGAAAACTGTCCAAAGACTAAGGCGTTGTAAAAATGCACCTCCCGTGAATCCGTCAATGTTAACAGAAATAAATATTATTGAGCCGTATACACTCACATTAAACAATAAACCCTTCCTCCTCTATGATAGTGGTTCTGATGATGTTAATCGAATATTATTGTTTTCAACTGAAGAAAATTTAAAAATATTAATGTCCGATCAGTGTCATTGGTTTATTGATGGTACATTTAAGTCATCCCCACAACTTTTTTACTCAACTTCTTACAATTCATGCAATAAAATACGATACAGTATTACCGTTAGTGTTTGCACTTGTGCCAAATAAAACACGTGATAGTTATACTAAGATTGGACAAGAACTTCTAAATTTAGAAAAAAACTTACGGCCAGCAAGTATTATGGTAGATTTTGAACAAGCGCTATTTGGCGCTATTGCAGACGTTTTCAAGGACGTTCAAATAAGGGGCTGTTTTTTCATTTTATATGTATATGGTGAAAAATACAGTGTATTCCTGAAGTACGAGAAAAATATATTTCAAACGCTGACTTTGCTTTAAATGTAAAACAGTTAATGGCCTTAGCATTTATACCAATATCTGACGTCGAAGAAAAATTTGACGAGTTAATGTCCCAAAGTTTTTTTGAAGAAAATGAAGAACTATTGTTTCCATTGACAGACTACTTTGAAGATACATGGATCGGTAGACCAAATAGGCGTAGAACTCGACGCCCACCTACATTTAGTCTAGCACTGTGGAATCAATACGATGCAACACTTGCAGATTTGCCTAAAACAAACAACTCCGTTGAAGGTTGGCACAGATCATTTTCGTCATTGTTAGGTGCATCTCATCCAACAATATGGCAATTAATAGACATAATAAAAAAAGAACAAGGGTTAACGGAAATAAAAATCAATCAATTAATAGCAGGACAAGAACAGGTAGCTAAAAAGAAAAAATATACCAATACAACTACACGGATTAAAAAAATTGTAAGTTCTTACCATGGACGTAATCTCAATGAATATTTAATTGGAATTGCTCATAATTTACAAATGTAAGTTACTATTTTTTTTATTATAATTAAACAAAATTTTATTATTTTTACTTTTTTTTTTATTTTTTTATTGAGATTAACATTTTATTATGTTTATATTATTAGCTATATTACCCGGCGTAGCCCGGAAAAACTCTTTTTAGTTGTAAGACGCTGTGGAAGCAATGTCTTTTTAAGTGTAAATTATTTAATATTAAATTTAACATAAATTTACATAAATCTCAATCAATAATTATTAAAATCAACATATTAAACTAGTGCATTTTATATGGAATTTTCACTGCACGACAAAAAATGTTTTTCTCAAAATAGTCAATGTATAATACCATAGTACGATTATAGTATTACATGTTTATTTCACTCTATCAAAATACTATCGACAGAGTATAATTACTGGGCGACATGTTTCGCTTAGTTAACTAGTTAAAATATGTATTAAACTTAACTTTATTAAACACATCAACATATTTCCTAGGTCACCAAAAAATGAAAAAGTTTACATGTATAAATTTATTTTTGCCGATTTCAAACCTTTAAAATCAAAATTTTGAAAATAGGGCGACGTGGTGATACTCAGGAAGGTATTTGGAACAACTCTGTGAAAAAAAATTGGAAAAAAGTTAAATAGCGTCGTCAAAAAATTGGTAAATAAAAAAGGCCTGTTATTTTATACATATAAAGATTGTATTGTAGTGTATTAGACGGGGAAATGTCGCACGAGAAATCGTATTGGACGGGGAAATGTCTTACGGGGAAGTGTTTACGGGGAAATGTTCGACGGGGAAATGGCGACGGGGAAGTGAACCGATACCGGGGTGAAGACCCCCCTTGCCTTGACTTGGAATCATCCTGATCTTGCTTCACTATCAGAATATAAAAAAAACAATCGCCTGGATAAATATATAGGTTAGGCTATTCGTTAAATAATTGAATGGAACAAAGCCAAAAAATTAAAGCCAAATTTTAAGTACAACAATTAAACAATAAAATAAAATACGAGTACGTTTCTCGAATTTATATGAATTCAAAAATAAATAGTCGTTGATAATATCGAATCAAATTAGTCATTTTCAATTTTAGTTCCAAAATTTAGTTCAATAAGTGTAATTCACTACGAATATATATGTAGTTTTAAAATTGTTATAAATTAAAATTTTATTCTGGCTTAAAAAATAACGATATATAATGATTTTTTTCATACAAAATGTTAAAATACCTTTGCGTAATTTTTTTATGATATATTTTTCATCTAATAATTTTAATTTTTTTGTTAAACCCGACATAAAATGTGATAACTTTATTTGCCCTACAATTATTTACTGGGCTTGTTATCAAACCAGCTCGTTCTAAACTTATCGATCAACCTCGTTATAATTTTTTATCGTTTTTAAACTAAAATACAATAGTAGCATCCTCCACTAATGTTCAGCCTCTCTCCTATATAAAAATAAAAAACGTCACCACTTAGACAAAACATTTTATCGTGACTTAGAGGTAGAGGACTAATCGTAGTATGATACGTATCAGAAAAGCCTAACATTTTTTATGATGTATAGTAATAAAATAGCAACAGTTTGTTTATTCAATTTAATTCATAACCTGAATATTCAGACCAAGCGGCTTTGACATAAGGTAAAAAATATAATTTATTTAACCTACAGGAGTAAAATGAGTTTTCTACAACTTATTGCGATATGTACATTACTGCGATGTCCGCGATACACTCGATTGTAGTATATTGTTCATTTATGCGAACACTTCATGTAATATATATAAATATATATTAAATATTTCAACGTGCTCGTTACAACTCCTAATAATGTCGAGGAGAAAAATGGAATCGTAAAAATCTGATAATACAGTAATGTTAATTGTTGTAACAATAATAATAGGAAAATAACATATAGCTGAAGGACCAATTATATATACATTCCTCGTTTCGCTCGAAATCGAAAAAGAAAAATTGCATTAATAACGCGAACCTATACATAGACGCGCGCCGATTGTATATATACGGAAAATGTTACGTAAAAAGATACGGGGACGTGGACAGTGCACGTATAGGGTGTGGGGTATACACCAGACGATTCCGATACAGTTACCATTGTTACGAGTAAAAACATGTGATACACATAATTTTTATGTGCCGTCCGTAGGTATATGGTACAATTAATACACGTATAGTCATCGGGAGAAACTGAACGATGACCGGTGTTCGTTACCTATTAACCTGCTTCCTGGCAAGAATTCACTACGCAATAAAAACAGCAACGAAATGCGAGTAAAATATTTTAACAACTATATACATTATTATTGTGTACTTGAAGCTGTAAATCGATAGACGTGTGCTGTACGAACGTTAAAATAATAACCGTTAAAAACGTCTAGTAGCATTTCATTTTCGACGCGCAGCTATAGGCGTAATAACATTAATCCATGACACTGCTGCGGGTCGGGTTGCGCAGTACGTTTATGTTGAAAATATAAAATATATCTTCATATTACCGACAAATCTCTAAATCCAAGTATCCAGTTAGAGAAGTACACAGATTAACGATTTTATTCAAAGGAACATTATTTTATAATAATATTTAATCTTAATAAGTTGAACAGGAAATTAGTTATATAATAGCTATTATATTAGTTAAATAATATTGAATATCTAGAAAAAATTGTGCACTTTATCTTATTTTTCCTCCTTTAAAAATAATCCTCATTCAACTGTATGTACTTTTTTAAGTATTTAATAAGGTAGCAACAAAAAATTCAGTCATAATCAATATGGGATAGGAGATAGACACGTAGATAAATTGTTATTATACTTTTATAATGTTTTGTCTTTGAATACGATATTTAAAAGATATTTTTACTTTTTACATTTTCGTTTACTATTGTCGAATAATATATTATTTATCGTTGTACAACAGTGCTTGATTGCAAATTATTAAAACTGGAATTAAATAAACTGTTTTGATTTGTCATGGTTTAATATTGGTTTAATATTTAATAATTTAAATCCTTTAGAATAATCATTACTATTATCATTTAGGTCGGATTAGGTTAATTCATTATTGACAACAATCAATCGACTTTTTGAATTCTTAAATCAGTTTGTAACTTATAACTAACAATTTCCGCCAAATAGTATCATTGTTAATCGGATGGTATAAGTTATAAGAACAAACCCCAAACTTACATTAACATTGCATATCGTCCATCTCACATCGTAGTGTTTTGTTGTGACTCGTTCAGACTCCGCCACTTATAAATGTACAATATTACACTGTAAATGAAGAAAAGTCTGAACATTTTCAATGTCCCGATTCCCTACACTTCCGCAGTAAAATATCTAGGTATTTGACCCATTTTATTAAAATTAAAATACTAGTCCTAAATAATCTCTTGCACATGCTCAAAATCCTAATTTATAATAATAAATATTTCTTAAACAATAAACTTTAAACGTATAATAATCTACTAAAACTAATATGTCTTGTAACTTTTAGCTAGTATTCTTATTTTGTCATAGATACAGATTGTATGTATAATTTAATTAATAATAGTAACAAAGAACAATGCGAAGAAACTATGAACACAATAGACAGAATTAATTGCATAACTTTCAAACGATATTTATAATACAGCAAATTTACTGTTCATGTTGCACTGATTCAGGATTTAACGTTAATATGGTGCAAAAATAAAATGAAAGTTCTTCTTAAAAAAAAAAAAAAAAAACCTGTATTAATTAGTGTTTCGGTATAATAATGAGAAGGATAAAAATATCTCAACTTGTTATTTTCTAACCATTTCACATACTTCACATTTATAACAGTTTTTTTTTTATTTTGGTTTTATTATTGTTTATAAATATTAAAAGTAAAATGTTTGTAAAAACAATAAAATATACTAATATAGAACACGGATTAAAACGTTGTGAAAAATGCACGATTAAAGAATTACAATAACTGATTGTACGTATAATAATGTGAGAACAAATGGTTTTTGTTGAAATGTTAAAATGAAACAATGACGGACTTATTAATCTTAGGTAACACATTTCCTGAGATAATATTCACCGGAAACATTTACCTGGAAATTCTTGTACCGCTAGTGCTAATTATTTTTTATTATGTAAAACTGAGTATTATTTATATTTTATTAATGTCCATAAAACAATGATTCACCTCAGACAGACGCCCACTAAATGCAATCACTTTTACTCGTTTAAATTTTATTGAATTTAATTCGTTTTCTATTCACGCCTAATTATGTACAGTTTACATATTATATTATAATATATGATGGTGTTAATTATCTCACTAAAATCAAAAACACAAGGCCGTAAAATTATGTTGTATTCTCATATCGGCTCCTACAGAAGAGGGAAATTTGCGATTGAGATCAAATCAAAACCCTTTTTATAGAATAACATTTGCTCTAAATGGTCGACGTAAAAGTAATCGCGACTTGTTGGTTACTACAACACATTTATTATAAACATACTATTTTAACCGTGTATTGAAATACAAGGTGAGGTACGATTCCGACTTTTCGCGTGGCGCCTCAGCGGTTGAATCGTATTTTGAATAATAAGATTTCGAATAATATTTTAATAAAACATCAAGTGTATATGTGTGTGTGTTCGCGTTTTTTAATTCGATATCGGAACGACGAATAAAAGTAGCGTTCGCTTTTCGTCCATCTAGTTATATCGGTGCTAACACGAATGTTCCGTACGATATTCATATTCGATCGTAAAAAAGAAAAAAAAAAGTACCTACGTTGCGTATTATAATAAATACATTATTACGTGTACGGAGACTGGACGTTGACGATTCGTTTCGGTTCGCCCGACTCGATGCAAACCGGCCGCGGTTATTGTATTTTCATATATTTTATTGTGCATGTTGACTTTGGAATAAATGATAAATGTTCGCGTACTCGAACAAAGATTCGACCGATCGGATTGTCTGAAAGCGGACAACTTTTTTTAAAAACTAACCAAGTACACCCTCCATTATTAATAAAAAAATTAACAACAGAATCTAAAACCATTTATCTTAATCGAGAGAATGTACATGAATGCTACGAACGACCGAAATAATTTTCTTGGATGTCTTTCTTCTCCTCGCATTGCCATTGTGTTACATTCGTTGCACCGATAAGCCGAACTACACGGACCGAAAAAGAAAACTATTTTTTATTGGCTTTCATCAGTTGGTTTGTATTTCGTAGATAAGGTGCGATGACATATTTTAATTTATTTAAATCGTTATAGCAAAACTATGTCAATAATTACAATGATGAAAAAGTAAAGTAAATGAAAATAATAACAATTGCGATGTGGATATCGATTAATCTATTATCTAGATATTTATATCTACCACATATCTTCATTCACTCTTTATAACAATTATCCTACCACCAATGTTTAAATATCAATTCTTATTTGTTAGAGCAGTATTGGTAACATCTTTCGCCGCTGCCAAAAACATTTCATTTTATCGTCTTATTATTTATTGTTTGTCCATCAATAAAATAAATTGTATTTATAAATTACGTTTATAAAAATATAAAAGTTTTCGAATTAACTATACATGTATAATCGAAGTAAGTAAGCAAGTATTTATTTTTTAACTCTTTTTAGATTTGTTATATCTGATGAAACTACAAGGACATGGTTCCACAAGACATCTTCATCGAATAAAGGTGATACTTAAAATCATCAAAAACATTTAATAATTAATAACTTACTACAGTACACATAATATGTACTACAATAAGTTATTAAATTTAGTAAAATATAAATGTAAACTATTGTTCCTCTTCTCTAAAATTGACAAGAAAACTTATGTTACCTACCCAGTAACGTAGAAAGACTCACTAGCGCTTCTGGAAAGCTTAGAAAATATACCTTTTTATCAATTAAAAATGTAATTTGATGATATTATTTTTAACCTTTAATGTTACTAATTTTTATTAAAAATAAAATGTATACTTACAAGTTGTTATTACTAGTACTTTAGCTCGTCCTTTATTAGAATATGGATCGATATTATGGTGTCCCTTTTCTACTTGTCTAAAATGAAAAATGAGAAATAGTGCAAAAAAGATTTTCACTCAATATTGGTAATAAAAAAACATACATAGTTTATAATAATTTATTATTTTTAGTTGTATTGTTAATTATTTGTAAATATTTAGTATTCTTAAGTGAGAATAACTTAAATTTTTAGTTTTGAAATCATACCTATGTCTTAATTATTACACTGTACTCAAACCTTACGGCGTTTATATTAATAAATCAAATAAATAAAAAAAATAATATCCGGTAAATTTCTGGTAAATTTATCGATAATTTCTTCATGTGAAATTCCTTCTATGAACTTCATATGTGCTTTTTTCATAATTTCATCAATGAATTCACACGTGTATACAATTAAATAAAATCTAAACATTTCAATAAGTATGACGGAAAATTTCGTTAAAAAAGTGGAATAAGAATACGACTTTTATACAATTTTGTGCCCCTTGCGTAGGCACATTTCGCCGTACCCTTGTTTCGCCACAGTACCTAACCGATCCGGCTCTGACGCGAGCACAAGTCAAAATTAACCGTCCTGCACGTGCACGCGTACAACGCGAAAAAAGGATCCCACTAAACATTTAATGTTGCCTAACATCTCTGAGATGTATGTTTTTGGTTTCATACGGAACATCACATTGCAATGTTAATATAATTTTTTGAGGATGTCATTTTTTAATTGTTATTTTATTATAGATTTGTGACATCCTTATAACATTATAAAATCTAACGTTCATTAACATCTCGTTGAAATGTTGATAGGACGTTTCGGAGCTGTTTTAAATTGGATGTATATTGTATACTTATAATTATAAGTATACAATATTAAAATAATCGAAGATAATTATTTACTGTGTAGTGCGCCGTGCTCGCGTCACGCAATACCGATGCAATTTTGTCGGGATTGGGTAGAAATGCCGTGTCGATAACACCAGGGCCGACCTAAGCAAAAATAGTGCACTAGGCAAAATCAAATTTTGCCGCCTCTAAAAAAAATTGCTCTTATTTTAACTTAGCCCCTCCCCCTATATTCTATCGAAAATCGCGGAAGTAATTGCGCGGTTATTTATATTTTTGGAATAATTGAAAACACCCTGCGTAGGCCGTAATATAGAGTAATATAATAACTTTAGACAATATTATTTTACTATATAGATAAGTGGTTTTCTCGAATGAATTAATTAAATTATTTTTCTTATAAAACACCGATAGAATTAGAAAAAATGTACGAGTTAATGTTGAAAATGACGCCCCTACTATAGTACCGCTCTAGGCAGGTGCCTAGCTCGTCTATACCTTGAACCGGATAACTCTGGATAACGCGCAATGTACGAGTCGAACGTTAAATCCGTGTAACAATACGGACGGATGGAAAATGATTCGATTAGAAAATGATCTCGTCACGTAAATTCGGTGGTCAGACGTGAACGCTGCACGGCTGCGTGGACGCGTTTGACGAAGGTCGTGCGATACACATTACGGTCGTATGTGAGCCGCGCGCTCGGTTCTCGGAAACGGTGAAAACCGCGGTAATGCACCGGGAAACGATGACATCGTGTGGTGGTGACAACGGAAGAATGAAAATGGAAACGATCGCGGCTTCTGTCGCGCAGACGTGTCAGCCGACGGTTATGATTTATCGGTTTTTCGTCGAAAACGATACCGGAACCAATTGGTAATGCGACCCGGCCGACTGCGTCGCGGAACCGGCCGCTGCGCCGACCACCGACCGTCGGACCGTCCGACCGACCGGTCTCGTGCCGACTGCACCCCGCGTACTTTACGATTTGTCCGCCGCCGCGGCGTGCAGAAATCCGACGGATTGCGATCGTTGTATTTATTTATATATTTTTTTTCCTCATTTTTAATCCGCCGCGACGAAATTTGCTGACCGCGTTCGACGTACAGCAGCAACACCAGCAGCCGTCAATCCGCCCCAGTGTTTCCGGACGTTACACTCGCCGTGCTGATGATTTAATCGCGCGTTTCTTCAATCTTATCCGTGCTCTACATGTATTGTGTAGAGTGTGTTCCAGAAAAACGGGCAAATTTGAAAAAAACTCTCACCGGAAAAATGCGGTGTGTTTACGTTTTTCATTATAAATTTATCGAAAACAGAAATTATATTAAGCAATACCATTGAGTGTACAAGGGTCGAAAATATCATGTCTCGAAATCAATGTCCATCTGTACATGTTAGGAATGGGCATTAATTCGGAACATCTAAATTTTCCCAAGTATCCGGGTTTGAATCAAATTTTCATCCGGATTAATAGATTTGCTTTTTATTTACATTATAGTTATTTTAAATTTCTAGTATAGTAAATTATCTTATTTTATTTTAATTAAAGTTTAACAACAAATTAGTATTACGTTTTATGAATTACAGAGTATTTATCTCTTGATTTCAACAGTTTTTACAATTGATATTGTTAGTTACCAAAACAAGTTATTATAAATTGTTGAGTTTATTTTAAACCTCTATGACATACAACGATATCGTCACTGAATACCCAATGAACTTATCTTTATTTCATAACCTTAATTTAATGCATGTGAATATAAAAACGAGTCATTGAAAAGCATAAATGAATTGAATAATCCAGATTAACCTGATATGCCTATCACTAGTACGTATAAACTCCTAAAGTGGAAATGTGTCTGCACGCCCGACATGAACAAGCTACCAACAACAAAACCGGGGTTAGGTTTATTTACAGTTCATATGATATCGAAAAACCTGGAAAGCATTTTATCAATTGTTAGAAAAATAAATGATTACAAATTACAAAATAATTAGAACCTTTTTAACTTTTTTCCAATTTGTAAACGGTTCAGTTACTAAGTTTCCTAAAGATTGATTACCAACACCACCACTCTTAGCAAATAAAACCCAGTATTTACAGAAAGCACCACTTTTGATTTCTGAATAACAAGGCCATTTAAATTCATGAAGCCACTTATGTTGGAATTTCAGTCCACGTTTTTTATTACTTTCAAGTATAGGAAAGTTATACTTAGTATCTAGAACCCACAGATTAGTAAGCACAGAAGAACTAGCATTCAATTTTTTTATAAATCAATTTACTTTTTTTATATCACTCATATAGTTTTAAAACTTCATACTTAAAAGTTAAAACTAACAAGACACAAAAAATAGTTTTCAAGACTTCAACAATAGTTAATACGGCAGAAAGTCAATATTCAGAAAGACGACCTACCATGAATCATGGTCCATGATATAATAATCTTGTAACAAATTTCCTAAAAATAAACCCACTCTAGGTAATTCCATGGTATTTACAGTCATTTATTTTATTTAGCGACTGCTTATCGGGCTTATTATAAACAGTCTTGCAAGAAAAAATAATTCGCAGAGACAAAATACAGTACACCAAATATAATATAGGTATATATTTTTGTTGCCCGATAGTCGCATATGCCGCCAAATATTAGTGGCGATTAGTATATCAGAGCGGTACCATAACCACGACTAGAAAATTTAGAAAGTAGACATACTTAAAAGTAATATAATACTTGAGAAATACAGAAAATGAGACAACTTAACTACCTAAATAAATAAAAAAAAAATGTCAAGGGGGATCTATCCCCATATCTCCCTCCCCCTCGTAAATACGCCATTGATCAGTGTTGAGTATTATCTAAATAAATTATCTAGATAAATAATTAATTATCTTATCTAGATAATAAACAAAATTAGTTATCTGATGAATTATCTTAGAATTCTTGAGTTATCTAACATAATTCATTTAAATCAGTGGTTCTCAACCGGTCTGCCGCAAAAAATGTCTGTTATTTGTGTTAAATAATAAATCTGGTAACCGATCACATTGTCTTGCACAGTGATCACTACATAAATTTGATATCAGGTGTGGGGTCAATTCATCGAATGAAAACAATTGTTTTTACAATTAAGTAATTGCGACTCACCGACAAACCAAGTTCAACGTCCAGTAAGAGTCAACGCCAAGTTGTATTCACAATTTGGTTTCCAGTCAGCAAGGCAAGTTCAAGGGACAACGTCCTCGAAACGCAGCACAAGCCAGAAAAGCTTGTTTTCACGAAGCGCAGTCCAAGGATAACGGAATTTCCAATAACACACAGCCAAGCAGAGCCGAGCAGTTCAAGGGTCGCATTTATTCCGTCTCTAGCAAAGGAATAACATGTAAATTGTTTATATTAAAATATACTATGTCAAATCTGTTATGAATTAAGAGTGTTTTATACAGTAAATGCATTCAAGGAGTAAAGTTCTAAGTGAAAAGAATGCAGTTTTAGAAAAATCTGAATCAAGATTCAGTTTTAACCGACACGTTAAACTCAGAGAGTAGAGGCGAGTCGAGTCGAGATATAATAGATTTAAATAAAACATTAAGAGAAACAAATATGGCTAATCAATTAGATTGTATTACTGCTTTGTGATTTATTCCCGAATTCGCAGGCGGAAGTGAAACCTATTTAGCATTTTTCATTTTTAAATGGAATTTTGTACTTTCAAAAATACCTGAATTTTCTAAACTTGATATGCAAGCCACGGTGCTTACGCAAATCAAAGGTAAAGCTTTTGAGACAGTTAAGTACAGAAAAATAACAACATGGGAGGAATTAAAATCACATTTAAAAACCATATTTGGTACATCTCATTCAGTGCAATATTTATAAGGACAATTATGTTTAATGAGACAAAGTCATACAGAATTAATAAAGGATTTCGCGTAGCGCATAGAAAAAACGTATCATGAATTAACGTACGCGTCAACAATAAATAATTTTAAAAATAATTTTGAGAGAAAAAATAATAAATTCGGTAATAAAAGTAATTTTGATATAAGTGCAATTAAATGTTTTCGATGTGATAAAATGGTACATTACACGAATGAGTGTAAGAACTCCGGAACAATATATAACAAAGAAACCAAATGTTAAAAAAAGAGTATACGAGACATGTAAAATTTTGCAAATATTGTAAATTAAAAAAATCATGAGATTTTGGAGTGTGGAAAACTTAAAGAAAAAATAAATCTGAGGGGGATCCTTCAGGTAGCTAAGAGAGTTCAGCTTAAACTCTTCATCTGAAAATAAAAAGCAGTTAGTTACTGTACTTTTTAAAAATAATAAACAGAAATATTACAGAAAAACGACCAATTACTTATTTTTATATTCCAGTTATGATGTGAGTACGCATCAGAAGTAAAAACAAAAAATATTATGTAGCTAAATGCACTATCTGTTTCTGTCATTATATATTATCTTAAATCCATTGTTATTATAGATACGGTATCATTAACTAGAGAGTTGGGGAGCTATAATTTTTTTATTGACTATCTTCAAATGTTGCAAAATTTTTATTTTTATTTTTGACGAAAGTAATAATGTGTATTGAAAAATTGTAATAAATCAAGTTTTTAAAAAAATGTGAGTTATTAAATAATAATTATTATACTGTAATTATTATACTCAAGATAAATCCGGAAAAATCAAATCAATCAAAAAAACACTTCACTCCAACACCTGCCGTACAATCTGTGCTACAAAGCAATGCTTCCATCTCCTACTCAAATCAAAAATCAACACGTGTAAAAAACTACAACCAAGATATCATCAGTCGATCGACAGTTTTACATCGTCAACAAATACATTGAAGAAATTAAATCGATATTAAACCCTCTCCTACTTGCTTTAACATCCCTAACAAATAAAATTATATTCCCTATTATTTCCTCTCCATAACAACTTCATTACTACTTTCCGTTAAATGTACTACGTTTATATTTAATATTTTAATTGTTGAACTATCAAAATTATTTCTAAAAGTTCTAAAAAAAAATTAAATTTGGTTTAAGTAATATTAAATGGTCGACTCGTAATAATGCAATATTGTAATATATATATTGTAATATATATTACATACTTATTGACATTTTAACATTAATTGTTTAACCATTCATACGAATCAAATCAGTAATAATTAATAATATTAATGATAATTTAAACTAATAGTATAACAATGTAATAATATAACATATTAACATAACATTATGTCAGCAGATGTTTTTGTAAATGTATATGACTTGCTTGAAACTAAAAGCTGTAGTGTAGGCTTTCAGGATTTTGAAACTTATTTTATAACTTATTATTATAATCATTATTACTTATTTCATAACTTTTAAACTTATGAATACGTAAAATAAGTATTGATATGTTATCACTACAATCAAGACCATCCGCAGAAATTTTTCTCGGGGGGAGGCCAGTGAAAACCACAATTATATATGAAACATAGAGTTACTCTATGATATGGGCCTACAACCATGATTAAAACCAAATGCTGAATAGTGATATTGAAAACTGATGAAACATTTTGTGTCACTTATTAGTTCTCCTTATCGCCCTCCAATACTTCTATATAAAATGCAAATAAATGCAATCTACAGGAGCGGGAGGGGTCGTGCCTCTCCCGGCCTGTGGGTGGCTTTGACTAAAATCATGAATATAATGAACCAAAAATCTGTAGTTGTTGTTGGTGGTGGGGAAGGGGAAACAATAAATTTCGTTTTCGATAAATACATAGCAGTACCTACCTACCTATAAGTATAGTAAAATGTAGCGATTAACGGTTAACAGGATCGATAAATATAATTTCCACTCGAGTGAAAAAATCTACTACTCGCATATCGTTGTGTATGATTAGAATACAGTTGGTGCGAATGAATAATTTAAATGTTCGAGAAAGTGACAGCACGTCATCGTGCAATACACAAATATTGCGATACTGGTGTTATGTTGGCATTATCAATCGTCAAGACTATCGTCGGGCAACAGTGCAATGCACAACACCCGTGACTTTCCATCATAACAGTAGGTCTTGCCCTCCACCCTCCCCCCTAATTAACCTAGGACCTCGTTTAGTTTTGTAATAGTTAAAATTTAAAATTATAAATAATTTAATAAAACTATTACGGAAACGGATTTATAAAACTTCTATATTATTTTATCGCCAAAATGATATACCTACCTAAATAATTAGCCGACTGATTGATGTAATGATCTCATCTCAAATAATCTTATTTGAAATGTACATTGTGATTTAAAGTAGTGCATTTTATCCTGTTCTGTGTTTTTTTTTTTAAATTTTGGTGTCTTACAATTTTTTTAAAAACTTTGGGCTTCCATTATAACAAAATTTTAAATCCTCCACTGTCGTGCAATGCATTGAGTACCGTAAGTTGAACAAAAGCGTTTGTGATCGAAGAGACGTTTTAACGTCGAACTGCTTTCAAATACGGACGGATGCACGCGTGACTCGTAAACCCGTCTGAAAATCTAATAAAAGTTCGATTTTACGCGTTCATGCAACGCCGCTGGGAACATTTCAAACGATGTAAATCTGCGTGCACATAGATTCCCCGTGTGGATTTAACGACGAGACATTGTACTACTGCCGAGACGTTTATACGACGTTTTTATACGACTGTATGTCGGTAATTATTTTAACGTCATGGGAAATGAACCGAAAGAGGATAGGTATATGAAGAAAAAATCCGAATCGACGGCTGTACGCGATGTACATCTATAATGTTATAGTATATAACGCATCCTAGGTCGTAACCAGAAAATAATTTTGGGGGTAATATATTACTATTTGTAACTAAGATGTTAGAAAATTAAAAATAAAATTCCAAAAAAAAGTGCATTACAGACTACGTTAAATCACATTGTTTTTACATTATTATTGGTTTGCCCGGTTCACTATTTTTTGCAAAATCAACGTTCTTGCAAATCGAAGTGAGTAATGACGATTCGTGTACTCGAGTTTGTATAAAGCACATGAGATGGTACACTTTCGACGTAGGATTTGAGTTGAAATCTTCAGATTTAACATACGTTTCTACAATGGTAACAGTAATTCATGATTGCCGTCATTAAGGCTCATATAGTTTTAAACGGCCAATAGTGCCCGGAAATGACGTTTGTTGGTTACCCGTAAAAGTTTAAAAATAATTCTATCGGGCGGGTTTGAACACATCCTACCTCCCTCCGAGGCCCCGTCTTTGAATACATCCTGACATGATCCTGCAGCTACTATTCCGATCATAATTGTCGCGTGAACTAAAATACACAACGTTGCAACATCGTGGACAGCGCTATACAGGCAGTATGTGAAAATAAAATGCTGCATTTGTTCGGTAATAGTTTCTCTCCGAGGAAATCATAATAATTATTTTTGAAATTCGATTACTCGTTTGGAGAACGGCAAATTAGCAGCAGCCGCGTATGTACACGTGTAATTTGTACGTACCTGTACATCGTAACTGTGAACGTTACGTATTATTGTTCTGTTGTCTCACTTTCGGTATTTCAACGTGCACATAAACGTGCACTGTATTACAGTGGCGTGTCCAGATTTTTTTTTTGGGGGGGAGTTTTAAAAAATGTAACATTAAATTTTTTTTGAATTTTGTATGTTTTTATTATAATCAATAGACAATATACATACATTAAACATTTTAAGGGGGGATATAACCCCCTAACCACCCCTGGATACGCCACTGCTGTATTACGTTCATTCGCATCGCGTACACATCGTCGTGATAAATTCATATTTGTCGAAATACGAAATACTCTCATCAAAATGAGAGATAGTCGACTTTTTCTCCCGATCGAATGTTCTTACCCGTTGTACGCTCGCAGGCGTGGTGGTTGTACAACACGTTTACGAAATGTTCGTCCACTTATAATTGCTGCCCGTGACGAGTGTAATATCGCGTACGGCCAGTGTTCCGTATAATAACGCCATCAAACCGGGGAGTTGGCAATATTTTCAATTAATTTTGAAACCGACCATGCGTGATGACTTCCGCGGTATAACCTATTCCAGAACAGGGTAGAGTTATATAACACCACCCGTCGGCGACTCGAAAACTTCGAGGACGGCTTACGACGGGACTCTAAATGACGTAAAGCTTACTATACAATTTGACAAACTTCTTGACGTCTCTTCCAAATCTTAGCAGAAACTTGAATAAACCCGATAAATATTGAGAATGGGGATGGAGTATTATCTAAGCTATCTCAAATTGTAAGTTCACGTGACTCGTAAGTAATGATTTCGTTGCTTTAAGAAGTTTTCGATGAGTTCGAAGTTTAGAATTTTAAAGAATATTAAGGACTAAATCCAAGAAAATTTTCCAGATTCTTTATAAATTGCAATAAATAAATTTATAATCATTATGCAAATTAAACATCACCGTTTCATAAAACTCATTAATTTGACCTCTTGGATTGCAAGCTCTGGTGTAACCACAAATAATATAGAATTATAAAAGTGATAAAAATTAAATTGAGGTCAGAATGAAATTCGTCAATTATTCGAGGACATTAATGCGACATACAAAGGATCGATTCCTGAAATCAAATTGCACGGGCGTTAAAAACCAATTAACGTTAATTTATCATACAGAGCGTGTCAGTGGCGTAGGTAAGGGACGTTTTGTGGCTTAATCCTCCTCCATTGCCAAAATCCCAGCTAGTAAATGAATATTTAAAAATAAAAATAATTATTACCTAAATATATCAACCCCCCCTCCCGCCCCATAAATAATATTTACCATCATCCTTGGAACGCATATTTTTAAAGGTATACAAAAAACGTATACGTGCAATTGAGTCCGAACCCCCAGAAAAGGAATAAAACAACGATTAGACGACCGTCTTGTAAACAGCTAACGGTGAATAAGCAGATCACGCGAAGGAGAAAAAATGAGATTATAGTACAGCGCGTTGTCATTTTCCACAAAATGATCATACACGCTAATTTCATAGCGTGGGCTTGCATCACTGCGGGCAGTCCCGATGGAACAATTTGTGTACGGCACTCGTTCTCGTTTGCGCGATAATAGAATTTCTATTTAATTATCGAGCACCGGATGTCGTGATATACATAATGTACACCGTGTACATTACATGTTTAGACGTATTATTATTCTAATCTATGCATTTGTCTCGACACTATTATTGCCATGTACACAATATGGCGCACTTGCGCGCACTCTCCAGTATGTATTCTTCTCAATGGCACTCGGCTCTTTTCTTCTCTAAGCAAACGAAAAAAATAAAAATTATTATTACATCAGGTATAATAACGACAATAACAACACCTCAATAGTACAGACAAAACCACATTATATTAGTTTCACATATTTCTTAAAAAATAAGGATATCTTGTACATTGTGCAACAACACATTACACAAAATAAAATATATATTATGAGTAATAACACTCAGACACAAATAATAAATTTATCATACAAGGCATAAATAAAATAAATTATTTTTCTGAAAAAAAAAAAAAAAAGTAAGGAATGTATGTATTTTTATACTAAATTTGATCGATAATCATCTTCAATATGTTCTAAATGAGTACTTAAGAATTCATCCACTGTATCTGTGTCCCACCGCTCAATTGCTAAAACCTAAAAAGAAAAGCAATACTGTTTTAATACCGAGTATCATACAAGTAGCAGGTTGGTAGGTAATATAATAAATCTTAGTTATACACTATTATATATGATTTACAATACAGAATTTATTGTTCCCAAATTGACCCAAACTTTATAAACAGTAAATCAAAACAACTATTAGATAATTTACATTTCCAAATACAATTGCTTCAATATTTTTACCATTATTAAATATTATATTATAATATATAATATTATTTAATATTATTTTATAATCAAAACAAAAATATTTCAAAAATTACCATTACATAGATACTAATCAAAAAAAATTACCTCTTCTACATTTCCATTACTATCCATGAGTTTAATTAATGGATCCAATCCACGCACATATCTAATAGTTAAATTTGGATATTTTTTAGGACGATCACTTTTTATAAATGCTGAAATAAAACATAAATAATTTATAAACTATTTTTATAGTACATTTTATAAAAATATTACTTCATTAATAACTATGTTTAATTTTACAATAATTTTAAATATTAGTGTAATGACATTAATTGATAAAAAATATATGAATAATATAAAAAAAAGAAAAATAATTATCCAGCAAAATGTTATTTTAGTCTATCTATAACTACTCTCTTTCCTTTTCATTTTTTTGATAAAAGGATAGGAAAATATAAGAGGTACTTATTCTTACTAACATAATTTTGTTGACTTTTGGTTAAAAACCATACTCATATAATGCTTTAAGAACTGCTATGGGTTAATGTTTTTATATGTATAATTATCATAGTAACAAAGTAGATTTTGACACTGATAAACTATCAGAAAATATTTTAAATAATTTCTTAAAAATTATAATGTAATAAATTTGTCATACAAATTAAATCACCCATATTATAAGATTAAATTTTTATAAAAAATTAAAATTTTATCAAAAAAAAGACATGCACATTCTTTAAAATAGGTGTAAAGGTTATATTTTGAAAAAAAAATACAAAAATGCAACATATCATACAATCTAATTCAACATTTAAATATAGAAATCTAACCTAAGACTCACTTTAAATTTTCACTAAGGGCTAAAAGTTTATATAAATAATAAATTTACCATAATTATATTTATTCATACTAAAAATATTTTTTTTTTTTTTTAAACTTTAACTAAAATTAATAAGCTAAAACAATACATTGTATAGTAAAAATATAAGTATAGTTATTAAAAATTTAGTTTAATTTGAATTATATTCTTATTATAATAAATACATTTTGATCTCTATATATCAATTTAAAATAACAACACAAAGATACTATTTATCATAACAAGAATTAAGAAAAATCATGATAAAAATGTATATGACTATATACCTTTTAGTTTATACAAAAATTACGTCACCATCAAATTAAATATTCAAAACAATAAAACAGAAATATTACCGTAAAAAAGAAAGTAAGAACATAAATAAATGTGAAGTTCAAATACAAGGATATGAATTTTTGAAAAAATGTAATACTGAAAAAAAAGAAATAATCAAAAGAAAAAACTTAAACTTATAATAAATATATATTACTTTTTGATAGGAACAATCAAAATTTATTTTTTTCACTGAAATTTTTAATTGAAATCATCAGTAATCATTAAAAATGGTTAGGCTTCTAAGAATTATTAAAATTTTTTATCGATTTATTAATTAAATATTAATACATATTCACTCCACTAGTTTTTAAGTATATTTCCTAAATCGTTGTAGAACTTATAAAATACATAAATTGTACAATTTACATAACCTTAACTTAAACCACAAAAAAATTTAAAACTTTCTTTTATCAAAAACCAGTTTGTAAACATTTTCATAATTTAACAATGGTAAAAGTCTTAATAAATAAACACTTTCAATTATTTTGATACCTATCTAGTGTTCTTAAACCAATAGTTAATCTAAAATATAATCTATTGTTTAAGGAAGCCTGCATTAATCTCTAAATGATGTAAAATTTATAATATTAAGTAAAAATAAAAATTTACTTTATAAACATAAAAACTCATTTCATATACCTTGTATCTGAGGATAAGCACCAAATTTACATGTACAGACTTCCAATCTGGCTTTTGCATATATTTTAATTGATTTTTCTTGATCCATTTGACAACAATTTAAACAGTGATCTCTGAAATAAAATCAATTTATTAAAACAATGTAGATAGACTATGATTTCATAATTTAATTTTAACAAATATTGAATAGACCGCGTATAATTTATATAATAAGATTTATATTAATAATACCATTGATTATAAATACTAGTAATAAATATTAGTATTTATAATCAATGATAATACCAAATGAAAACAATCTTAGTTAATTTAAATATAGATGTTTATAGATACTAAAAAATTAACTTCATAAATTAATTTAAATATAATTAAATAGTAGAACAGACAACAATAATTAATACTTAGATAAATAACAATTTATCAATAAAAATACTAAAAAATTTGTAATAGTTTGTTTACAATTAGAAATTATTGTTTTTTTCTTTGATACAGTAAATCAATGATATAAATATTAAACTGGATGAATACTTCAGATGGAATAACTTTTAACAATATTTAAGAATAATATTAATACCTTAAGGATGATAATTTAAACTTATTAAGTTGATCACAAGATGAACACAAAAGATTAGCTTTGTTGAAACCAAGTAATGAACATTCATTCGTTGTATAATCCGCATTGCATCCATTAACCTGATGAAAGCATATTAAAGTCAGTATTCATTTAAAGATTAAAAATAAAAAGAATGATGTACTTACTAATAACATCAATAGTGGAATTATTAATATGATGAACTGCATTTTTGAAAATATATCTCAGAATTAAAATAATTTAATTAAGTAATGTATCAATTAATATTGATTTATGATTAATAGTTACTATACGTTTAGAAATAATGAAATACCAATTTAATTTACACTTAAATTAGAATTTATTCCTATTAAAGGGAATAACAAATACTTAGATACTTATATGTATACTTAGGTAAAATTATAATTTGTTATCAAATCAGTAAAGTGATAATATAACAAAAAGAAGACAATAGACCAACGACCATAAAAATATGTCATAATTGGTTTGGGCATAATTCTAGTTTAGCAACCAATCGATTTTTTTAATTTTTTTTTTTTTTCCAAAATATGTGTTTTATGGTGTTTTATGAGTATGTGAAACAAAAGAAGCCCGGATAAACTTCGTTTTGAAGTTATTGATAAAAAAATTCAAAAACTTAATTTTTTTCATAACGCGCATTGTATTTTTAAAAGAATACTTAGAATTGAATATTTAATTTTAATTTTCACATATTTACATTTTTATCGTCCCTGTTAACTACATGAGGTGATTTTGCATAGCAAGTCGAAGGATGTTTTCGATTTGCAGAGCATAGCGACGAGTGCCGAAACACTCGTATAATTGTTTCATTGGCCATTGCCGATACCACATGCATCGTTTGCAAAAATTTTTTATTTCATTTTCACACTATTAGACAATTTTTAGTGCATTATTCTTCATAAATACTTCGTATGTAAGTGGATCGGTGTCAATTGTTGAAATTGACGAATCAAAATTCGGAAAGCGAAAATATCACAAAGGACATCACTTCAAGTTTTTGAAGTTTTTCATCAATAACTTCAAAACGAAGTTTTTCCGAGTTTCTTTTTTTTTACATACTTATAAAGCACCCTAAAACACAAATTTTGGAAAAAAAAAAATTAAAAAAATCGATAGGTTGCTAAAATAAAATCATTCCTTGGTTTGATGTAATCATTACACTTTTAAGCATATGGTACTGTAATTTTATTAAATTCCACCATTTTAGTTTTTTTTTATTTCAAAGAAATCGATGTTTTTTAAAATCGGCATACGTTTCGGAAAAAAGTGTAAATATACTTTTCAAAAAGCCCGCTATAATTACAACAACGTCATGTTACAAGTCTTGAATATCATAATCCGTGTTTCATTAGTTAACCAAAATTATTTTAAATCACATTATATTATTAATTAACAAGCAGATTATTCGTTTTTACGAACAAAAAAACTAAAATAAAAATTATTTTTCCGAAATAATTATGAAAATCATCCTACGTCCAAACAAAACGTTCCACAAAACAAAAGACATTTATTATACTCTTTGGCGAATAACCTCAAATCGCTCGTCTGAAATGATAAGAATTATCTGATGATTTGGTGAGTCGAAATCTTGCGTCTTTCGGTAGTTTCATACGAATGTGGATTGTCAAGAGCACGGGAATTCTTACGTTACTTCGCGGATAGAAGTAAAAGGTAATATTTTATAAACGCTAAATGTATTCATAATCTTTAGACATACTATACGATTGTATATATATCCTAATATAATTTTTCACTACATTACGGCAAGTATGATGACCATACCACGTGGCTTGTGTAGATTTAAAATCGCATTTGCCAACAAAATTCTTTTTCTGTTACTTACTGCCATTTTTTCTTTTACAGCAAAATGCAGATCTTTGTAAAGACTTTGACTGGGAAAACGATCACTCTCGAAGTAGAGTCGTCGGATTCAATAGAAAATGTGAAATCAAAGATTCAAGACAAAGAAGGTAATTATTACAAGCTAATTGTTTTGCATTTTAAAACGCGTACCGTTATAACAAATGCTACATTGAATTACATACATATGCATTCAAAATAAAACATCCATCAAATAGTTATGATAAGCCTGCCGATTGTTCTTTATTTTGATCATGTTTTAAAGAAAGCCACCACCATTTTAATACCAAAAGATCTATCTCTATAACTGGAACAGTTATGCATGATAAATGTAGTATGCATCAAACATTATGTCTGTGAATGATTAAGTTTGATTACTTATTCCAAGTGTTGTACAATATAATGTGTTTCAACCTATGTACAGTGCACTCTCGATTAACTGTGAGAAAACTATCTGCGTTATGGATTATCCGTTGTCTTCTGTGAGATCATCTACATATATATGTTTACAAAAAAAAAATATATATATATCTTTACATTATATATAATTATTGATTTAATCGGGTTGTGATAGTTAATTACTTGATAATGACATAAAATAATACAATACGTTTGTTTAATACGTATTAATACATTTTGGTAATTGTTGATATGTTAAATGAAATAAAAAAAGTCTATCCAGTATCATTGGAGATACATCGTTTTATGTTATAACCTAATAATCAAAATAACACAATTTTAGTTTTTATGTTTCTTTAATACCAGACCCTTGAATGTACATTGTACATCATTATTGGTTTAATTTAGTTGCGATAGTCAATTACATGATAATGCGTTTACCTATTTTATATAAAATATTTTTGTAAATATAATTTAGCGAATTATCCATAAATGCCCTACCACCCTATTTTGCAAATAATCAAAAGTATACTGTACTTAGGATTTTGTATTTAATGAAAAATTATAGATAATTTCTAATATTAGTCATTCAACGTTTTGTAACCCATGTCTCTTGAAACAAAATTTTAGGTTCGTATTAAGTTATTATTTAAACCACTATCTTATCTGTGACAGTATCTAAATATCTAGAGCCGTGATTTTATTGACTGTATATACCTGATATTGAATTTTCAATTAAAAACCAATCCTACATTTTTTATATTATATGAAAGACTACACATTCATTCATTTGTTTATTTATTTCTATACAAACTATTATATTTATATTTAAAAATATATAATATTAACGTAGAAAAAAATATATTAAAAAAGCAGTGATTGGAAGATAATGGTAAATATCTAAATCATAGATATTTCTATTCAGATGTTTATTTAAGTTAATATTTTTCAATTTATAACATGTTTTGTAAATCCATTGCTCGTAAACTGATATCAAAATATAATGCCCATTTGAAATATTTAAAAAAAAGTACTACAATAAATAAATGTCTTTAAATACTGAGACAGTTATAATAATCTATTCATAGTAATCACTATTACCCAAGGCTGGACATTAACAAGTTAAAAGTTGAAATTAAGTTAAAACATTAAGATTAAACTCGTTACTTTTTTTATAAATTAACTTGAAGTTAATTTTATTTAAAAGTAAATTAATTTAAGTGCAAAGAATAATGCAAATTATTAAATGAGATTTTTAATATATTTATATTTTACTATTTTAATATGAATTTTTAAGTTTCAATAAATAAAAAGAAATAAAAAAAAATTAGACTTCCCTGTAGACGAAAATAATATGAAAAATAACTAATAGTCATTATATGGGCCATATTTTATCATTATATTTTTATAACATTGTTATTGTATAAACACTATAAACCCATGGAAATCCTAAGAATATTTTGTGAAATAGTAAATACCATGAAAGCGAGTGTCGATGAGAGATAAATCACAAAACAACTGTGATATAATTTCCAATTTAATTTCATTATTAAAATTGTAAATTTATTTGAATACGAGTTCAAGACTAAGATTTTTTAAGGATCAAGATATTTTAGAAAAGTAGATTTTTTGATAGCTAGTTAATACTTTTATGTATCATTTTAAATTTCCCCTGTAATTTTCTTGAGGAAAAAAAAAACTAATATTATGTGTGCAATTTTTTATTTTTGCAAATTAAATAATTTTAAACTTAACGAGTTAAAGAAAAAAATATAAGTAACTTTTAACTTAACTTTATTATTTTAAATAATTTAAAATTTATTAATTTAAATAACTTCACGAGTTATATAAAATTCACTAACTTGCCCAGCTTTGCTTTTACCCGTTAATTTGAATTTGTATTCTATATAAGTATCTACTTAGTTTAAATTATTTTCAATACTTGATAGACTTAGAAAATAGATATTTTCTAAGATTCATTTGAAACATGATGGATTCATATGGAATAAATATTTATTTAATGATTGAATACTTTTTAAGTAGTCAATTTTTAAAATTATATTTATAATTTCAAATTTTTTAGGTATTCCTCCTGATCAACAGCGTTTGATTTTCGCTGGTAAACAACTTGAAGATGGACGTACTTTGTCTGATTATAACATTCAAAAGGAATCTACCCTCCACTTGGTCCTTAGACTGAGAGGTGGTGCTAAGAAACGTAAGAAGAAGAATTATTCTACACCCAAAAAGATCAAGCACAAGAAAAGGAAGGTTAAGTTGGCTGTATTGAAATTCTACAAAGTAATTATTTTATGATCATTTTTTTTCTTAAGAATTTCTATTTTATTAACAATATATTTTACTTTATTACAGGTTGATGAAAATGGAAAGGTTATCCGTTTGAAGAAAGAATGTACATCCGAAAATTGTGGACCTGGTGTATTCATGGCTGATATGCAAAACAGACACTATTGTGGAAAATGCACAGCTACTGTACCTAAATAAAAACACAATTTTTGTATTTTTAAATACATAAAATACAATTAAAAAATGAATAAAAACTTTTGTTTCATTATTATTTCATATTTTCTTAAAAATCTTAAGAGTTTAATCTTAAGTTTTAAATGAAGTTGAAATATTTTAAAACATATTGTAGACTATCTAATCTAAATAAAATTTAAAGGTTGAATTTTTCTTTGATCAACAATTTTACATATAAGTAAGAGAATCTTAAGTTCAAAAGTAAATAAATAGAAATTATAAGTATATGCAGTTGCATCTCTTTCGCGTTATTTAGTTAAAACATTTTAAAATGTAATATAACTAATCAGGTAAAATTTAGCGTATGTCACTATATTATACAATTTCATAACGATGTTAGAATAATAAATGCAGTATAAACTATGTAAAATACATTCAATTAAAAACCTTTCAAATTAAAAAAGATTTAGTTATTATTTTTTTTTTTTTTTTTTGCTAATTATTAATATTTAGTGCACATTTGTGATAGAAAAAATTTTTATTGTTCATTTTCTATGTCTTAACATTATGGTGGGTGCATTGCATTCAACTCATACAAGTGAATATTACCTCTATAAAGTCGTCTTTCTCTTTATTAAAATAACCCCGTTTTCAAAGAAAAATATGTTAAACCATCCTTGGTAGAATTTAAAATTCCTTCTCATTCTATGTGTTACAATATAACTTTCCAGAGGCACCACAAATTACCAACAATATGAATCACTTCGGCTTCTAATGACTAGTGCCAATAATGATCCTAGATTCTTACCCAAAACTGCTCACAGTTTTATTTTCGGAAGTTAGTTTGTTTTTTATTAATATTGTTTACTCGCTACTTATCACCTCATGATTTTTTTATTTCTTATTTATACATAATAAATATTAAAAATTAAAGAAATTAATTAACTATTAACAAAAATAATTATAAACTGTTAAAATATTAATTAATAGTAACTATATTTGAAAATTACCCATTCAAATTTAAAATAAGACAAAAAATGGAATATTATAGTATCCTTCACAATGAAAATTAAGAAAACAACATATACGTGAGTTATATTTCTAGTGTTGAAAATTATAGATATTGAAATTCCTTAGTATCCATTAATTATACACTTATCACAATGAAACTAACTTGGAAGTACAGAGTACTGCCACGTACCCATCAGAATTTTAATTGAAAACATACTTAACTAATGTTTTTATGTTTAAAAATTGAAAACGATCTGTGATCACTAATGTCTTTGATATGTAAAATGTTATAGTTGATGGTATCGAAAGCTTTGGAGAAATATGTATAAGTTACTTCGACTTGGTGACCAGCTGATAAAGCATTATATTTATCTTCAATAAGAATTAATACATTTGTGGTAGTTGATCTCGACTTTATAAAACCATATTGTTAATTTATAATACAAAAATAGATAGGTAAATATTATTTTCTTAGAAACCAATTCTTCAAATAATTATTTGACGGATTAAAATCCTTTATGTATTGGTGAAACTATGCTGAATTTCTATTAACCGGGATAATGATAACAAAAAAAGTTCAGTGCATATAAATAATAACTATTATGTAGGTAGTGAATTTTTTAAGACATTTTCACTGGGTGATAACCATTTTTTTCTCAAAAAAAAAAAGTCAATTTATAGCAATAATATTATTTATAATATAATAGTAATATTTTTATAAAATAATATGATGATAGTATTCTTCGTTCGCACCGCTTAATTATGTAAAATAAATCTGAATTTTATTAGAAAACATCAACAATATAACAATATATTGTATTGTATACAAATTTAGATAGCTACCTAATTCTTTTTTTTTAATTCATTTTAAAAAAAACCATCTTAATAACTAATTGTGTTTCGTCCAGTCTTTCGAAATACTATCAACTTGGCGAAAAAATATTTTCAGGGTGACATTTGTGTCACCTAGTTAGCTAGTTTAAATAATGTACTACCACATTTACTATTTCAACCTAATCAACAAATACAGCAAAAATCATATGCAATTATAATAGGGTAAACAAACTCATCTTCAAATTATGCAAAAAAGTCAGCAACAAACAATCAATTAGTACACTATACAATGTACAGATTCTAATATAAACAATATTTACTAATTTTTGTATTTTTTTTGTAAATAAAATTAAATAAAATTCCGCAAAATCTCATGGAAGTTCTTGATGGGATGAGCAAATTACAAATTACAACAATACAAAATAAAGATTTTTTAATAAAATAATAAAAAAAATGACGACAAATAAATTGCGATTAATGTTTTCATATTCGATTTTATTGACTTTGTATATACCTGACGATAGATTTTTAATTCGAAACCGGTCGTACTTTACAAATATAATAATACTTCCGGCTAAGCTTTTATTTTTTTTTCCATATATAAACTATTTATTTATGTATTAAAGAATTGTTTCTTAATGTTAATTCAACACACAAAATGATTTGTTTTTCTACTACCTACCTCAAACTTAATGCTACTTTGTTCGGTAGATAAAATATTTTTTGATGGTATTTTTATGTAATGTCCAACATTTTTTTATCGAGTACCTACCTACTATTACTTTTCCACTATTTTGTGAAAATAGGAACCACCGGAATCGATAATTAATTTTTATGAACAATAACCGTTGAAATCGATGTACGCCCCTAAAATAATGATTGTAATTAACTACAATATGACTTCGATCAATTCAATTTATAATATGCAAATAACGGTTTAAATTTAAACACGGAAAAATGCAATCAATTTAAATTTTCTAAAAATAAATAGAATTTTATATTTAATTATAATTTATAACAATAAAAAATTCGGTATCGTTTCTAAAGTTAAAGATTTAGGCATCATTTTCTCTATTGATCTTTCATTTAGTAAATATTTCAATGAAATCCATAATACAAATCCATACAAATATTTGGGTTATTAAAAACGTAATTACTTAGAGCTTGATGATCCAATTTGTGTTCCTGAGTGTTTTATATTTTACTCTTGTACGATGAATTTTAGAATATGGCTTGATAATCTGGAGTCCCCATCAAAATAATATTGTTAAAATATTGGAAGGAATATAAAATTGATTTTCACATATGCTGACTGATAAATCAGAGAATGTTGAACTAACTTAGATGTCACAATACATGTTCCTATAGGATATTTTTACTTTTCTAATATTCTTTATGATACATCTGTAGGGGTATTTGCATTATTATTACCATTTACACACACAATATTCTAATTATTGAATAATTATTAATTTAAATAATATAAATAATAAAATGTAGGCAACTATATAACGAACCCAATTGTCCAATAATTACAAAATTACGATTCGTTTAATTTTAGACGGGCATTCAATTTTTTTGACATTTAAACTTTAAACGTATTATACAGGGTGGGGCACTGAAAAGGTCGATTTTCATAGACAAATTATAAAATAAAAAAACCAAATAAAAATTAAATATTATTTATTATAATGAAGTATATAACATGCCATTTATTTTTTTAAAAATTATGTCCTCAAGATGATGGCCATCTCTTCTCAAACACTCTTCTAGCCTACTTCGTATATTTTCCACTACACGGTGTATCACTTCCAGAGGCGTACTGGAAATTTCTTCTTTAATTTTGTTTTTTAGTTCATCAATATTTCGAGGTTTCTGTGCATAGACTTTACTTTTTAAATATCTCTATAAAAAGAAGTCACATACTGATAAATCCGGTGATCGAGGTGGCCAATGAATATCACCATTTTTGGAAATAATGCGATTTCCAAAAATTTGTTGAATAGCATTTATTGATACTCGGGCCGTGTGGGATGTTGCGCCATCTTGTTGGAATCAAAAGTTATCATTTTGAGGAAACTTCGTTAGTTCGCCGACCAAAAAATTATTGATCATATTGACATAACGATTTGAATTAACAGTTGTTGCCCGTCCATTTTCGTCCTCATGAAAATACGGGCCAATGATGCCATAATGTGAAATTGCACACCATACAGTTACCCTATCGCTGTGTAAAGGTCGTTGATGAAGTTGGCGAGGATTTTCTTCAGACCAATAACGACAATTTTGCTTATTCACAAAACCATCAAGATGGAAATGTGCTTCATCAGACATCCAAACATTTTGAATAAAGTTTTCGTTCTCGTCCATTCGGGTTAGCATTTCTCGACAAAAAGTTATGCGGCTATAGTGATCTGCAGGTTTTAATTCTTGAACCACCTGCACCTTATACGGGTGAAAGTTTAGGTCACTGAGTAAAATCCGACGTAAACTTCTACTGGATAAATTTAACGATAACGCATATTTTCGTGCAGAACGTCTCGGACTCTTTATGAGAGCGGCTCGACAGCAACGATGTTTTCAGGTGTGCGAATAGTTTTTTGTCGTACAGGCTTCTTTTTTAATGCTGAACCCGTTTCTTCAAAGTTGGTTATCCATATTTTAATAGCCTTAGCCGATGGTACCGAATCATGCCGTTTAAGATTAAAATGAAGACGAAATTCACGCTGTGCGGCTACGTAACTATCATTATTTTTGTAAAATGATTTTATCGCATAAGCACGTTGTTTACCACTCCACTGCTCCATGTTTACTAAATGGCATGCTGTATTTGAACTAATAGTATTTAGTGAGAATTCTTATCTTAATTACTACTGAGAAAATCTATTTTTAAAATCGGCCGTTTCGGTGCCCCACCCTGTATATAAACCAAAGAAAGCAGAAAACGACTACGAACCGACGAGGGATTTAATTCTTAACATTTTAACACCAGTTATGACTGGAGTAAAAATTATTCCAAAAGTCACAACGTATTAAACTTCGTTTGGAGTTATATGTAATTTTGTTCTTGTTGGCGCTCTAATTCTGAGTGTACGCTCGTAGAAAATTAAAGTTATTAAGCAATTATTATTAATATATATATTATTATTATTATTTAGCAAGAACAAATATCATTATACTACAAATAGTATTGTAAAAAAAATATATTAGCCAATATCAAACTATTTTATTAAATAAACCAACAAAACTAAATCAGTTCATTATATTATGTATGAGATATTCTGTACGGTAATTTTAATGCATATAACTGTATGTATAAATATAGATTACATAAGTATTAACATCTTAATATATAGTGTAAATATGTAATAAAAATATTAAATACATGATACACACATTTATTCCTTTATTTTATTTACATTTTTCATTAAAATAAATGTTATTGATTTCAAAAAGAGACGAAAATTTTTTTTTTTCATAGTTGGAAATGTCGAAAAATTGGTTTGTGATAGGGAATAAAACGTTTCACTTACTTATCTCCAAGGATCAGAAAATCGCTCTTAATCCCCAGCAGAATATTGTGAAAAAGTAAAACGTGCCCTTTAAATAAAATACGGCGACATCTATTATAACTCACATACAATGTATACTATAGGTATATCGAAACATTTTAGACTAGAAATAGTTGTGATTTTACTACACAATGTATATTTATTGTACGAGAAAAAAAACCGTAAACTCCTCTTTTACACTTAGTAAATGCGCAGTCAATAAATAAATTCATTCTGTTGGTACTAAAAATAAAAAACTTTATACAATAGAAATAATATCTAAAAAAAATAACGTAAAAACATGTGGACACGTGATTATGATTTTTCGAATTAAAAAAAAAAACAAAAAATTGTGTAAATTTGATTAATTCTAAAAAATTATCTTGATCGGCCGTTATTCGTCAAACGAACCATAAATGATTGTGACAAAATTTTTTCTATCCTGTAGCAAAAAATTCAGCACTAATTCATCACCGAAGGGAAAAATACTATATAAAAAAAAAAAAAAAAAAACGTTTGTGAAATAATTTGTTGTTGCAATTGTGGGGTCATCTGATTGGCAGGTCAGCGGAAGTAGTCCGTCAACAAAACAACCGTGAAAATACAAAAGCAATATTCTGGCGGCAATGTTCTTACAAAAAAAAAAAAATAATAATAATAATAGTAATAATAAATAAATAATATAGACCTTCAAAAATAGTGTACTACTACATCAACAAAACGGTATTTCTAGACATTATGGTACCAACTGCGGTCTGCGGGCATCCCGTCATTGTGTTCGGCACGAATTTTGAAAATTTCTATGAATTGAACCGATGATACGCCAAGATACGTGGTGTTAAGTAGGGGCCACAATTCCTTATAAGGATACCCGGTCTACGTCTAATCACTTATCGAGCAGCGTTGACACGTTTAATTAATTTATCAGAACATTTTAATAAAACCACGATATTCACCGATTTGAGACGAAGTCCATCAATTGAATTCCCACATCCTTTAGGCACGAGTAAGATGAACGTTTAAATGTTATTCAATATACGTGGAATACAGTAAATGTTGTATAGAGGGCATTAAAAATGGAGAACGAATACAGGCAGTTTCCGATACCAGAAAAAAAAATCGTTTGGTACTTAAATTCTCATTCACTTTGGATATGATTGAAATATGGTACTGGGTATCGAATGAAACGGGTAGTATGAAAAAATCAAAAGAACACGTTCAGCACTAAAACCCAAACTCAACCGTGGCACAATGTAAAATTTAATTCTATGAATTATATGCTGTAAAATGTATACATTTTAATTGTTTAGTGGTTCATATGTAATTTTTATTAATCGTAATATATATTTGCCGAGTTATGACACTCGGAAAACATAAACACTACAAAGATTTATAAGGATGATAAGGATTTAAATTAAACTATCGAGTTATATCAAAAGGAATTGTCATGTTTCTGTATAATCCGAAGTACGAGTATATTTGACCTTTAACGAACGACCTTAAGTTCCAGGGTTGGTAAGTTTCTTTGACTCAGCGCCTAAAATTACAATTAATTTTTTTATCCGCTAAAAACATATGATACTCGTATTATGGTTTAAAACTTACCGAAGTAAAATAATTTTTGGTGTATTATACTCATATTAGTTCAATCAAATTTTATAAATAATTAGGTATTAAAAATATCGATAGATTAATGCAAACCTTCTTTTTCTTTTTCGCATTTCTCTAAATTATTTGGAGTCGGGCACCTTTGTTTTGCAAATTTTAAACAAATAAAAAATCAAAATTTTAACTAAATATTTTAAATATAATAGTAATATGTATGATGTTTGATGAATATGCTATATTTTATGGTGCACACAAATTGCCTCCCAAATCTGAAGGTTACTTTTTGGTACTCGAATTGCCTACTGGTATTTCAGAGGCAATTCGAGTGACCCTATGTTATCATACTCGAATTTCCTCTTATAAAAATCTTTATAATTTACATTTATTTCGATATTTCGATATTTATTGATATTTGAAATTTGGAGTGAATATACTGTGACAAAACTTGTGATCCAAAACAAGTAAAATTTGTGACTCGGTGACGCAAAATACAGCAAATTGGATAAACTAGGAACTGAATAATTGAAAAACTATGAAATTGGACAACATCTGTGTTACATATTTGGCCTTCCATTTTTAAATCCAGAATAAGTAATTTAATAACTTAATTAAAATTAAAGTATCAATTTAATCATTTCATAATTATATGTTGTAGGTAGATGATGAATTTGCTGTAGATCTTAGTGAACTTAAATCAAATTATGATTGTCATTCAATTTGCCGATTATTTAATAGACAATTATATTGATGAAAACTCCACTTTTTCACCAAGCATGTGGGCTGCTAGTTCACAAAGATCAACCAATACCTGTGAATCATTTCATAATAAATTTAATTCTTATTTCTTGTAGACACATCCAAATATTTGTACATTTTTAAATGAATTAAAATCCATACAAATTGACATAATTGACAACATTGATATTTTAATACACTTTTCCACAATGAATTAGAAAAACGGAAAAAGCAACAAAAGATAAAATAAATTTCATTAGATAATAAATTAATCCATCAATTACATACAAATAAAATATCACAATTAAATTATATAAAAATATTAACATCTAAGTTTAAACTGGGAAAACAATAATTAATTTTATTATTGACTAACTGAATACACAATATGTATATAGAATAAATATATTTTAAATTTACAAACATTTTATATATACTTTAGGTATTAATATTAACTATTAATTTAGATATTCTATTACTGTACATATTTATTAGACATATTACACATTTGTAATTCACATACATTAAATTTTACTAATAAATATATATACTCATATAATGTTATTTATGTTTTGTGTATGAATAACGTAAAATATGATTTAAGTAATCTAAAATGTTGATTTATTAAAATTGAGTTTAAATAATTTCCTTTACCACATCGATAACACACTCTTTACATAAATGCAAATATATGTTATTTTTACTTTTATTTAAAAATATACTATTAAGTTTTTAAACTATGAATATTCTTTTAAATAATAAAAATTAACAATTATTTCATGGGCATAATTAATTTGTTGCATTTTTGTTGATTTCAAACCGTAGGTACGTAACAATCGTAACAATTGATGATAATATGAAATTCAATAAATACAATTTCTATGGGAATCTAACACTTATTACAAAAGTATAACATTATACATCAATATCATGAATTTTGCCATTAGTAACAAACTACGTCATAAATGTATATGTATGTAGTAAAATACGCAATATCTTAGTTTGGTCACGGTTTTCACTATAGATTGATATTAAAATTATTAACATTGAAACTTTGAGAGAAAGACATTGAGTAGGCTACTAACTACAAATGACAGAACTCACTATGAAGATTTTTAATAGTAAAGAAAAAAAAAACAACCTTTTTACCTTTACAATTTCAATTTGACAAATCGAAGAACATATTATTTTAGTTTAAAAGATCTTTTTCGGATTTTTACGTTTGCACAGACACATAAATAATATGTAAGTATAGAAGACTGTAGTAAAGCTATTCAGTTTTGCAGTTTCAGTGGTTTTCATAAAAAAATATTTTAAAAACCTTGAATAAATCGGATACACCTTGGATGAAAAACAAGTGTTAAATAATAAGTATTAAATAATAAAACCATAAAGACGGTAATACGATTGTCCCCTAATTTGATAAAATACATGATTTATTTGGTCCAACCACGGAACTATATGACATAAATAAATATAAATAATAATCAACAAAATAATAATAATCATAAATATTTTTCTGAAGCATTAAATTCATGTTAATACTTTAAACATTGTGGTTTCTGTGATTAGATATCAAAAAAATAAATTTTAAAGTTATAAAATACTCCTAAAAAATTTCACGCTGACTATAAGGATGTTATAACTATAGTTATAATATTAACCTTAATGCAATAGTATCAGAAGTTACGCATAGCCAGGTCAAAATCTACGTAAAATCAACGCGGGTGAGTATGATATGCATTGATCTCGAAAACGGAATATATAGTGATATTTCAATAACGTTTTTCGTCACTAGTACTCATGGTCTAAAAAAGTAAATATACGCATCGTGTGACGAATTTTTGAATTTTTAGGATTGGGTACACATATACGAACGTACAAAGGTATTATGCACGGGTCATCTAAAAGTCGGTCACACAGAATATTTATATATATATATACTATACTATACGAGTGTATGTAGAATATATAATAATGTTGTATATACACATGAAATTGTGTTCACGCTGTATATACAAGCGAACGCGCGCGCACGTACAAATATATGCGTATAAAACCGAGGAGGGTCGTATATTTATTGTTTTCTTTGGTTGTATACGGTTGTCAATTGTGATTACCGCCAACTAGCCGCACGCAGCTAGACTGCGTGGCACCGATATAATATTTTATCACAGCAACGGCACGAACAAATTGACCTTTGTCGCTACGTTTGTAAGCACTTCGCATTAAAAAGGATCGTGAAAAAGGGAAAAAAGGCAAAAGAGGACCTCCAAGACCACCCGCCGGCCGTCACACACACACACATCTGGTTGTACCTATCCACCTACTTAGAAAGCAGCTGGACATTGGCGTCGAGCCGTCTCATGTCCAAACAACGCTAACTGAACTCCGTATAAATCTTTATATATATGTACGTGTAATGTATATGTATGTTATATTATGTATACGTTATACACGTGACTAACGTCGTTTTGTAAATACTCTTCGATAATACCGGGTATTTCGTCTCGGATCGTCGTGCGCACAACTGTAATCGTTTAGATCGTTACGAGTGTGCGAATCATAATAATAATATTAAGTATAATATATTTTCGGCTTACCGTTCGCCTGTCGATTACCTGACGTCCGTGAGAGCGTAAAACGCCAGAAATGGAACCCGATGAGTATTGGAGACGATGATTTGGAGCTATGTGGATAGTACGTTTTGGTATAAAAACTCGGACGGAAAGTGCCACATAGATTGCGATGAAACGCGCATAGTAGACTTTACGGAACCCGTCGTCCGTTGCACAGGTTTATAACATATTTTATTTTACAGAACCACGTAGACCCGATAATTATATTGTATACAAATGAGTGACGTTTTTTGAATTTTCTCCGATCGCCGTTGCTGTCGGTTCATCGACGTATATGCCCATATATATTATTAATATTCAAACCATCTATAGCCTTTGCAATAGCACAGTCGACATGAAGACAGCGGAGAAAACGTTGATCTCGTTTTATACCGTAGAAACGAGTGTTAAAGGGTTGTTAATCGCGTCGTAATTCTACGACGATTCGCGACCTGCGCGCCCTCGTGAGAATTCGAACACGACTTGAAAAATGGCATTCATTCAAGATGATTATTATAATATCCGGAAACGACTGGCATTTTAATCGGTGTCGAAAGTCTTGTGGAATAACAGTTGCAGGTAGATACGGGTGCTAAACCGCCAAGTGTCGGATCAGTCGTTTTCTCGAAAATCATTCCGTTTTCTAGTCGATTCGTGTTCGATCAATACGTAATAAACATGCTTTTGATAGTGTACAATGCATCTAAAATCACGGTCGAACCGTTGGGAGGAAAAAAAAAAAGAAACAAAAACAATTACAACGCATCGCGGCAGATGATCGTCGAACCGAAATCTAAAGACGTCAATCGTACGCGCGGCAACCGCGTTTCAAACGGTTTTCAATACAAAACGCTGGTGCGCGTGTGTGCGCGTGTGGCACGGTCACCGAGAAATGTGGTTTCCAGAAAAACGTAAACCACACCCCCTCCCCTTCCGGTTTGACCAACGAGCGCGACCCCCTCCACGTAGGCATCGGCACGTCCTGTGACCGGACGCCTGTTTGTCTGCCGATTTCCAGGCGGCCGCGGCCGGTCACACGTGTGTGTTTACGTGCCCGCACGGTGCGCCGACTCTACCCTTCGACAACCCTGCGACGGTCATCATTTTGCTATCATCTCCTGTTCCGTCCGGTCGTGTTCATCGCCTGTTCGTCAGTGTTTCAGCGATCCGCGTCCGATTCACATCCATTCCGTGACCGTTGCCGGTGCGACAACACTACCGTTTACGTTCGACGCGTTACCCGTTCGCGGTAGAATTGTTTTTCGGATCGTCATTCGAATTGTTTTGATTACTCACGAGTGCTCACGAGTTCAACTGTGTGTCGTAGCTGTGCGACCTTTTTTTTTTTTTTACACATACGCCGACCGTGTACACACACCCCCGCGGCGGAATACGAGAACCGTCGACCGTCACCAGTGCTCACCATTGCCGTTCTACATGGTTTATGCCTCTGAAACCGCATCGCGGCAACGTTGTGACACGCGATGACGTCGGGTAAGATTCGTTCAACGGTGTAAAATAACCGTATACCGATGATATATGTGTAGATATTTATGCGTGACGGACCGATACCTCGAGAACGGGACACGGTTCTCAGGGACAGCTCCCTTCGTCTACCGTCATCATTGGAATTTCACAATTTCTTCGGGTACCACAATAATATGATGATATTATTTTGTAGACGCATAGCTTTTTGTATTCGAGAACAGGCATTTGCTCGCAAGTGAAGTTTTTATACCTAATAAGAGTTTTAGCCATATGTAGTAGAGTAGTAGAATTTTGAATCTTTCATTGCAATCGCCGATTCGCATGTCATTTAGTTGATTATTATTCGGTAAGAATATTTCGTCCCGTCTAAGACAACTGTATAGAATATATTATTGTATGGATATGTCGTTTTTGGTTGGCTCCGGTAGATGCGCTTTTGAATTTCTCTTTTGAATTCGAAATGAAAATAGCCGCATAGTGACGTATGGACCAACCGCGCGTTTAAGTCGTTTTCAAAACTCGTGGTTAAATAATATTATAAACGTTTACACCACTCATACATAAAGTTGTTCGGATTAAATTACTATATAATTTACACAAATGTTTAACTCTTTTGCTTGGCTTAAGTAAACAGTTATTTTTTACCCTTTTTATATACCCAATCTGTGAACACGTGTAAACCATGTACAAAACAAACGGCCTTTTTAAATAATCGTCATAGCATGTGTTTATTGCCATCATTTCACCCAATTTTTTTTTAAACTGGTTCGGTCAATGAAGGTCGGAAAAGGGTTTTTATAAGGAAAGGTTTAATACTAGATAACTGTATACACTGTTGTACTTCAACATTCAATAATTTAAGAACATAATCGTTAAATTCCATTAAATTATAAAGCACTGTTATACAATTGGATATTTTTACAATATTCGTATGTTTGTAAACATGTGCATCCTTTATTTAGTATCCATATCCTTTTGGTTTATTGTTTTGCAAATCTAAAATTTGATACCTCACGCCATTTGGCCATATCGTAATGTATGATTTTCCTCGTTGTGTCCAAGTGTGTACTAAGTGTCTACTTAAGTAAATTTCTATTTAAATATATTATATTTATATTATTTAATTTAGTAAGTTACTATGAGTAAATTTCTTTTCAAATTTAGGTATGATGATTATCTTATTGTTGTTAATGACCATGTTCCTACGGACCGGGTTGACGGCTATCGTCGGTTTTGAAGCAGTGGAAAACCATTTACTTATGAAATTAGGTAAAGTAAATTGTTCGCAACAATGTGATCGTGTAGTATCATAAATATACGAAATGCTTGAATGTTTTTGGATTATGATACTTTTGTTTCAGGTATGAACCGAAGACCCGTGGCAGACAAGAACGTTAGGATACCGTCTGCGACGATGAAACTTTACAGAGCGATGCTGGAAGAAAACACGATGACAACTCATTTTCCTCTTCCCGGTTTGCACACGTCGTCGGCCAACACTGTTAGGACTTATCCCGACCAAGGTAATAAAATGTGTTGTTAACGAACGATTGTACACGAATACTATGCACGTATGTATTTTGTGGAAAATGACATTACGCATTATATGATATTACGAACGAAAACAAAACGCGTGCATTTAATATGTACATTATTGCTAAACGCTGTGAGCGCATTCCACTCACAAGGTCTATGGTGTTTTACTCGGATAGTGATGACAATGTTTTCGTTACGTTTTTATACGCAAATAGGTTCGGTTCCGAGCAATCCAAAGTCTCAGAGGTACCGACTGCAGTTCGACATAAGCGCTCTGCCGGAACGGGAGCGAGTCAAAGCGGCCGAAGTCCGTATTACGATGTCGTTCGATTCGGAACGTCGACGCGACGACGAATTCGTCCACATACTAGTGCACGATATTGTGAAACCAGGCGCGAGAGGCCTGTCGAAACCTACGCTCAGGTAATTATCGATTAAAATAAAGAAAGAAAATCGGGCGGACCGCTATAACGCGATTCACCAACGAACACCGCTAATATATGAGAACATGTCATCATTATACGGTTTATTGATTTCTGATCGACTATTTCTGTTGTAGACTTATGGATTCGAAATCGTTACGTTTATCGTCTTCGACGTCAGAATCGCAGGAAATCAGTTTTGACGTGACGCCCGCCATGGAAAGGCTGTCCGAGACGAACTTCGACGAGAATCACGGCGTGCTCATTGAATGCGTTACGGTGTCCGGTAGTCGGACGCGGTTAATCGACGTGTTCGATTTCCGTTCATCTGCAAAACCGTTATTAATGGTCTACACCGATGACGGAACAAGTAAGGACGACGATACACATAATTACGTTAATTGATAAATAATGGGGATTCGCGTAGACGAGACGCGCGGGCTTTCCAAAACGCAAGTTGTTTTCGTAATCTCGCCGCGTCGCGCGTAGTAACATTTTTCGAACGCTCCGAGGAAAACGTGCACTAGATCCGTACGAGACTCCGTTGTAAGTCAGGCAGAGTGAACTGAGGGTCGAGGGGCCTGGAGAGTTAATCAAATACACCTAATATTACGACATTTATCCTAGTAAACATTTCCAGTTAATGGTGCTCAACTCATCTTTTGTGTACTTTTTGCACAACAATGTTCAGTACAAATTACGAAACAAAAGTAAAAAATACACATTCAATTTCGTACCCCAAAGTGTGTACAATTTTTATTAATTAAACCCCGGTTTGTTCCATTGCCTCTCTGACCAGTTATGATTTCCACGCGAAACCCGATTGGTTTTCGACGAAAATAATCGTACAAAAGGTGCACGCATAAAAATTTACTCGGTACGTATGCTGAAAAGTTCATTTTTTTTTCCAAAGCAATCGTCCTCGATCCGTCGCGAATAAATATCAACGTCCGGCGTGCATCGCACATACACCACGCAGCGACGGTGCCGTGCTGACCTTCCCCCTCGCCCCGCAGGACCCGTCCAAATGTTCCGCTTGTCCCGCGTTCACGTGACTACATATCGGGCGCGCGTACGCAAGGGGGGGTGTTTACGAATTCAAACCTCCCCCATCCCGAAATTCAGGAAAATCACTAAATATTATTTTTACGGAGCAAAAGTGATTTATTGATTTATGTATGACCCCTAAACACCTTCTCCTCCCAAAAAAAAATGTTTTTTGCTTGCGCGCCGCGTAAACCGGTGCCGACAACGTGGTTAATCGACAACATTGTTGACGCAGGCCAGAGGAATGCTTTAGCGGACGTGACGCGACGCACCAAGAGGTCGGCGGACGAGCCGAAGAAGAAACCGAAGAAGAAGAAAATCTGTCAGAGGCTGCCACTGTACGTGGACTTCAGAGACGTGGGGTTCAGCGATTGGATCCACGCGCCGCAGGGCTACGACGCGTATTACTGCCACGGCGAGTGCACGTTCCCGCTGGCCAACCACATGAACGCGTCCAACCACGCGGTCATGCAGACACTGATGAACTCCATCAACCCGTTGGCGGTGCCCAAGGCGTGCTGCATACCCACCAAATTGAGGCCGGAGACGTTGCTGTACGTGGACGACGACCAGAAACTGGTGATGAAGACCTATCCGGACATGGTGGTCGACGAGTGCGGGTGCAGATAAGACCGGCCGCCGGTGCGTACCAGTGGAACGCGATCGGGCACCGCGGCGGTTTGCGAGACACGACCGCTACGGTCGACCTGCGCGTGTGTTTGTTACGGTTTGAAATCGAAGTTTTCCAAAAAATTGTCAAAACCCTATTTCTCGGGACAATGCGGTGTTATTGATTACCGCCGCGGTTAACCGGACCGAGTGACGTCGGTGACGGACTCTAGGTGACCACGTCTGAATTATAGTGATATGCGTGTGTGCGAACTGTACTGCCAACGGTAACACGTTGTGCAAATATTAGCCCTGCGTGCCAGTGTTCATGAAATGTAAATAATAAAAAAAAAAAAAACATAACGTGTCAACGCTTATAATGTTATCATCAAAAATATAACGTAAATATAAATATTACATATCTAGTCTAAACAAACACAATAGGTATGTTCCGACGCTGATTATTGTAATGCGATCTTCCGCGAGGATATTGCTTTATAAAATCATGATAACGAAAACCCAATTTTGTACTTGTTACTATTCCTACTGTTTAAATTATTTATTTATATTTTGTTTTCGTTGTTGTTTTATTAAACGGTGCCGTGTTTACTAGGTACTGTTCACATTGTATTTCAAAAAATTGTATAATTTATTATTTAATAAATCATATGTTATATTAAATATGTTCGCCTTACGGCGTTAATTCCATTATTGTTTTATCCTTTTATATTAAGCTTGTTTCGGATTGTGCGTATTAATGTTTCGTTCGGGCTTATCGACCACACGTATGAGGTACAGTTTGGAATTGGTGTAGGATGCGAAATTCGCCTTATTCGCCGCCAGTGGCGTATACAAGGGGGGTGTTTGGTAGATATGACACCCCCCTTGAGCCGTATCAAATATTACATTATTATAGGAATATAGGTAAATCGATAATACAATATGAAATATAAAATAATGCACAATACTAATTACATATATATATAGGTTAACATTATCGCGATTGCGACAATACGTGACGAAAATTATTCGTTTACGTTTTCGTGCAACACAAAACGTTTAATAATAATAGGTATTGTAGCATCGAGTACTGACATTCGAATAGTCAAATATTCGAATAATTTATGGTAAAGCTATCCGAATTCGAATATACATTACATCTCTATTACAGACATTATGTATACATATTAATTAATTAAAATAAAAGTTTTAGTTTGTACGTATTATATATAATATTTAATAATTATAATTAACACCCCCCTTCAGAAAATCCTAGCTACGCCACTGTTCGCCGCGATGCATTAGTGATGACAAAAGTTAACAAATATGATGTTATATATGTCATGATCAACTGTGTATTTTTTACTCCAAACAAAAACTAATCTACTGCAGAATGGTGTTAAATACCTACTTATTATCATAATTACGTTTATATTATTTATAAGGTAATTATTTTATGGAATAATTTAAACTCTAAACTAAAAAAATATAAATTAATGAAGTTTAATGCATGCAAAGACAAAACTTTGGATAAAGTGTTAATTAGAATATCCACAGCAAAACGATGAGCAGATTATAAAAATAAATTTCTATTGAATTCGTTGATCGAATGGCACACAAATACAGGAATTAAAGGTTCGTGAGGACCAGGAGTGCGTCGCTTTTGCGACGAATAAAAAGTAACGTTTCGTTTTTCCAGAACCATTATCTAGATCGCACTACGTGTAAGAGAGTCATGATTTCGCCTATATAATTCTACAATAAATTAATCTTATTTTTAAGTGGAACGAGTAAAATTAAGTAAATTTTAAGTCAATAATAAGGAACTTTTGGAATCAAACCGTTCATACATCTCAGTACATGTGAAACTACTCTAATAAATAATAACAAACGAACATAAATTAAAGAGAAAAAATGTTACTAAATCTTATTGCCTTGGCATAGTCTCTCGTGTTCGTTAAGAAACTTTTTTTGTTTGTAGGTTTTTTTATTCATCCTCCGGTGCAAATCTATGACTTATAGTTAATCAATGCGAACTTCTATTCGTTATATGATAAGCAAATTATGATTATTCACAGGGCTCAAAATGGACCGGAACGCAGTTCTGGTTCACGAAAAAAATTTTTTTTTGCGTTCCGGTTCGTAAAAAAATAACGTTTATCGTTCCGGTTCAAACAAATTTTTAGTGTACCTACCATATTTTGGTAAATTTAAACATTTTGCAAAATTGTTCATTGTAAAATATTTAATAAATGTCAAATGACCGCCATGCATAAGTACATTTATTGCTTATCTATACGATAATCGCCGTCCGCTGATAGTGTATTTTAGCTTTATTTACACAATACGTATATGAATTTTAAAAGTTAAAAATAAAGCATTATACCGGGTTCAAACTATTAAAATTTCTTATATGTTTTTTCCCGCATGCTTATTTTTACTCGCACAAGAACAAAATTTAACAAATGTGAACATTTATAATACGTATGCAAGCTCTTGCATGCTCAAACTTGCATGCAGTCCAACACGTCGGACAGAAGTTGAATGCAATTCGGTGATTTTAGGCCAGTTTATTCCCGAACACGAATATTGAACCTCGTGATCAATGTGATTTCTTAATTCAAAACAAACTATTTGATTTGCCAAAAAATATTTCTTCTACTAATTCATTGTCGAACCTATAATTTTTTTTTTTAAAGCTCTTGCTTCTTTTCTAAGATTTCTTTACGAAGCATATCGCAAACAATAACTACTCCTATTTTGTTTGATCCATTTAACAGTCTCGTTAAAAATTAAAAAAAAACAGCACTTCTAATCGCGATCAGATCACTTTTGAAACTAAACAATATTTAAATACATACAAGACTAAATAAAAATATACATGCATATATATGAATAGAGCTCTTAAAACACGAATCACGGAATTCACGTGTACACGTGAAATACGTGTTTATCCAAATATATATTCATTTTTATAATGATGAAAATTTGTAATTTTATGTTATGCACTTGAAGTTTTAATAAAATATTATTAGTGCAGTATTAAGTTGAGATTATACGTTGTTATGTTGGATTTTACACGTAACACGTGATATGTGAATTCACGTGTATTAAGAACTCTATTTGTGAAAATGCACTTTTTAATATTTAAATACATTTTTGATTTTTATATGAAATTTTTATTTTTTCGATCGATTATCGTTTGATAATACAGACTTAAAAAAATTGTATTATTAGTCGTTATTAATCAATATAAAATTATATTTTGCATATTTGTAACTATTGGTAATTTAGTTTGTTAGTTGTTTATAGTTATAGTAGAACATTTAGTTGATTTATACGACGTATCACATCACTTTCTGAAATATTATACTGGTTGAACTTCGATATCGAATTCGAACGAATTAAATTTATTTATTCATTGGCATTCTGATTTTAGGTTTCAGATTTTGTTTCAGAAAAGTACCTGTCTAGAACAATACAATCAATTACAATTATTATTAATTATTATTAATCAATTACAATGATGAATAATGTATCAATGGTGTCTGGCAAACCGAGTGCAGGAGATGCTATGAGTAATGGCAACAACTACAATCTTTCATTTCCAGCTTTGCCAGTTTTGAAGACTTCGGAGACAAATGGAACTGCACAATTTAAAAAACGGAGTAATTTCAAATCTTCAACGGTGAACGAAGTAATTTATCATGCCATTTTAATAGTAATTAATAAGTATTAGATCGATCAGTATGATATTGACTTGTAACACGGTCGCATGTCAGTGCGATTATAATTTACCCGTTCCGTAACCGTAATTTTAATTAAGTTACTTTATTAGTTTATTTAAGTTAAGTTAGTTAGTTCAGTTTACGGTATTATACGAGTATTCACGGTATTATATATCGTATTTATGCGACTTCATTTTCAAGATGGACAACATACCCTCTCCGTTTACTACCAAACCCAAACGGTCGCTGCTATCATAGCATAATTCTCCAATCCATACAGGGAAAAACACTAAACCATGAGTTTCGCCTAATCGTTTCGCTGTCTTTTCGAGCGAAGTGGACAAAGAAATCAAACTCGACACCTCCTATGACGTACATAATATAACCAAAGAATCTATTGTTTATCATCAATATAAAAACATCAGGTCACTATATATATCAGATGCCCTATTGGAATTAGATTCCCGCAAAAGAATTACGAATGTTATTCAAAATGGCCACACGCTTCCGCTGTTCATTGTTGCAATTAATCCAAATACAATTTTTAATGAATCATCAATGTTGCACACTAAAATTTAAGTTGAATTACCCATTAAGATTTATAGTGATTCACCTCAGTGTCTAAATTGACATAGCTACGGTCACTCTACGCTAACTATTAACATCACCATACCGGAAATGATGGTGATCCTTCATCCTTCACGCTGTGTTAAACGCAGGGGAAATCACTCTTGAAACAGTTACATTAAAGAGAAAGGCAGTTTAACCAAGTGCAGCTTTTGCGCGGGTGATCATACTTCCAACTATAAAGGTTGTTCTAAACATGAATTACTTCTTAAACGTCGCAAAACAACCTACTTGTAATCATCAAAATAAAAATATTGTACTCACGTCTCTTTTTATCAAATTTTTTTCCAAAGCTTCTTGCGCCTCCATCACTGGTTCTAATAATATCCTATTACCAAATAGTCCTATGGACGATATACCGTTTTCCAATTTATCTCAGATCATCTGGCATTAATAAATCTCATATTTACCCTTCTTTTATAATTACAGCTCTTCTACGCAATCACCTTACTCCTAAGCCCAAATTCTTTTCTACTTTATTCTTTTAAATGATCACGTCTTTAACCAGTTTATATGTTATCTGTTACTTTTAAATTTTAATTGGTCAATCAAAATCAACTCTTATTTTATAATTATCTCAAATTATTATATTTTACTAATATTATTTTATGATAATGATTAGTGTATATTAATGTTAAAATGCATACTTAGTTATCTTACATGATTTAATTGTTGAGCTATAATAAATTTGTGTCAAAAGTTAAATAAAAAATAACATAAAAATTATAGAACGATAATTTACATATTAAAGAACATCATTATTATGATTTAAATAACATTTTTCTATATGAATAGTAATAGTTTAGAAAGTTGTTGATTTATATCTAAAATATAAATAAAAAAAAATATCTTAATTTTTATTTTGTAAAATTTGTAGATAATTACTATACCTGCCCAAGACAGACATTGGGACAGGAATAGTCAATTAGAGCACGAAAAATGTAAAGAAGCATATATGAAAATTGGGAAAGAGTATAATGTAGGAATAGAGATTTGTATTTCAAAAACCATGGATCTTACTTTACAAATCAGCGGCAATAGAGTTAATGTTGAACGAGCAAAACAAAAGATTATCACAATCGAACAAACTCAAGTAAATAAGTTTTAATTAAGTTGGAATTAATAAGATAAACTGATAAAAATAATATTTATTATATATATATATTATATTGTTGTGTACAAATTATGAATAATTTATTATTATTATTATTATTTTTTAATATTATAATATATAAATATGCATAATAATTTAAAATGTTTAATGAATCATTTGTTATTTTATAGTTTTATTACGGATAAATAAATAAAAAATATTTTTTTAGCAATTTTAACTAAAACATTAAAATTTCAGATTAAAACTACTACTACACCGTTTCCAAAAGAACATCGAAGTATGTTATTGGGCAAACAAGGACTTAATCTTAAGAATATTGAAAAACGTACAGGAGCACGTCTTCAAATACCGTGTATGAAAAATTCAGCTGACATAATTTATATAACCGGAACAAAGGATTCCACGAAAAAAGTAGTTCAAGTATGTATCAAAAATATGTTTTAATGAATCGGAATTTAAGTTTAACACATTAAAGTGAATTAATTTTCGAAAAGAATGGCTAGAATGAATAGGTTGGAGAGAAATTGACAAAATAGATAATGCCTATTTTTAAAGTGGTTAATTGTGACCGTACTAGTTTATTTATTTTATTAATTAAATTAAAATTAAATCTTTTAATAAATATTTGAAAATTTCACGATTTCTAAATTAAAATGCCGATAATTTTTATTATACTTTTATAGTAAAAATAAATTAATGAGGATTTTAATATTGACTTTTGATATAACAATATATGAATACAATGAACTTTTAATTTTAATATTACTTATAAGTTTAAAAGTTTTTAAAAGGTTTCTGATATGTTTGTTTTTTAGAAAAAAATTTACAAGTACTCGTATTATGTATTAACAAAATCGGATATTTTAATAAATTTCCACCAAATAGTTTCTTTCGTAATTTTTTAATAATTAAAATTTTTGTTAGGAATTGGAGGAAATTATAATTAAATTGAAAAGTAAAACTGAAAAAGAAATAAAAATTGATCAACGTCACCACGGAGCGATGATTGGTTTCAACGGTGAAAAAGTTCGAGAACTTCAGAAAATATTTAATGTTAAAATTATATTCCCCAGTCCAGGTAATTAATAGTATTAATATGTTTGTATTTTTTGTATTTTGAGAGTTTATAAATAATATTTGGTTCGATATTTTAGCTGAGGCTAGAAATAATTTGGTTAAAATACAAGGTTTGAACGATGATGTAAATAAAGCATTTAAATCATTAGCTGAATTGGCCGAAGTATTGGATGAAATCAACTATGTGTTGGAAATTCCTATTTTTAAACAATTTCACAAACTTAGTGCTAAAAAGAGAGCAATATTTATTAAAAAGGTAATTATTATTTATTAACTTTTGTGATTCGACCTTTAGAAATATTGTTAATTACATAATTTAATATTCTAGATTAGAGAAGAGACTGATACGAGAATTTTTTTACCACGCGAAGGAGACAATAAGGATGTTATTAAAGTCATGGGAAATAAAAGAAAAGTTATAATCGCTTATGATATGATTAAAGAAATACAAAATGAAATTGTTGGTTTTTTATAAAGATTATTTATTTTTCAATTTTATTATTAATTTATCAATCATGTATTTTTAGGGAGACATAATAACAAAGGAAATGGTGTTGGGAAATGTTAAAGTTAGAAATGCCATTGTAAATCTTGGGAATAAATTCATTCAATCTATAAAAGAAGATTGTGGGGATAATGTGACATTGAATTTACCAACTGTTAAAGGAGATAATGTAAGAATATACTTATTTATTAAACTTATAAATTAAAATGACAATTTAACCAATTTTATAAGTTATTATATGCGTGATATACGCTTAGACATCGATTCGAACCTGGCCTCTGGCAGTTTCTCTCTTTGAGCAAGAAACGATTGTCTCAAGAGATGAAACAGCTTCTCCTCCCCTAATACAATAAGTAAATTTTCAAGAAAATTTCCCAAATGCTAAAATCTATTAAAAAAATAACAAACCGTTATTTTAAAGCTAAACTTTTATTCATAGACTATAGTTATCAAAGGACCTGAAGATGATGTTAAAAATGTTATTACACAAATTCAGACAATGGTTGATGAAGTTCATAAATATGTGTTTGATATGAAAGTAAATCCGAAGTTTCACAAATATTTAATTGGAACAAATGGAGACAATGTTAAAAAGGTATGTTGTTAAAATAATTTAATATAAGGGTACAATGTGTTCATTTATGGTTTAATTCTTGGATTCCAGATCAGACATTTAACGAATACAAGAATAATTTTCCCGTCTGAAACAGATTCCACTAATGAAAATATAACTATTGTTGGTAAAAAAGAGAATGTTAATAAAGCAAAAGCAAAATTTGAAGTTATGATAACCGATATTGGTAAAGTCATCGAAGGACATGTAGAAATCAATGAAAATAATCATGGCACTTTAGTTGTCAAACAAAAAGAATGTATACACAAATTGGAAAATGAATGTGGCGATGTTAAAATTGAATTTCCTAATCTTGGTGCTGGAGATAAAGTTGTGATCAGTGATAGTAAAGCAGATGTTGCTCTTTCTAAACAAAGACTTTCCGACCATGCTAAAGTTTTGGTATGTATAATTCAATACAAAGGCACGTGTATTAAACTACCCTGTCTATTTTTTATTGAAATTGTATTGAGGTGATATTTACATAATTGATCATAGTTTTTTTTTACAATAATGAACTATTGATATATATGACATATAAAATGAAACAATTTAAGATAAAAAATTAAAATAATCATCGATGTAACTAAACATAACTAAATAAGTTAACCATTTTTTTTTTTTAACAATTTAATTTATTTAAATAATAGATATACCAGAATCATAATACAATAATAATAATTATAATCTCGTAATACATTAAAATGTTATAGAAAAACATAATTGAAGTGACTATGAACGTTCCTCCAAAATATCATGATCATTTTGTTGCCCACCACTCTGATATAATAAACCAGATAAGTGGGAAACATAATGGAGTTACTATTAAATTTCCACAAGCTAGTTCCAATTCAAGTCAAGTTTTGATTAAAGGCCACAAGGATTATGTTGAAAAAGTTAAGAATGAAATCAATAATATTATTATTGACTTGGTAAGTTGTATACCAACACTTATTGTTTCATCGTTAAATTATTAATCAATAATCGTGTTACACAGCGGCGTAGCAGTGGTGCAGTGGATGCGACGCACCGAGGCCCTCGTGATTTGGGGCCCTTAATTCAAAAGAAAACTAATATGAAAAAAAATAGAAGCTTGCGTTAACTACAATCAATTTTTTATTTTGATTTTTGGTATAAATAAATAATGAAAACATTTTTACGTCTTTTATTGTTTGATTAGTCAAAATAATTAAACTAATAAATTGAAATTTAATTATAACGAAATAAAATATATTTAATACGATTAGTATTAAAATAAAATAAAATATATTTAATACGATAAACTTAATATAAAAATTAATATATTAACAAACTTATTGTTAAATTTTTTATTTAGGAATTATATAATTTGTCGATTTGAAGAGTAATGGTAATATGAGTATATAGACGTAAAGTAATTTTAATTTCATATTATTATAGTTTGAAAAGAAAAAAGGAAAAAATTATTTAACTTATTAAAATTCAAACTTATCAAACTTCTTGGGTTTTCACACATACAAAGTATATATTTGCATGAATCCTTAGAAATGTGATATTTTAGAACAAGACCGGTATGGGTTACCATTCATTTATAGTTATTATGTAATTTAAAAATAAACCAACCATTTTAGTTTTATTTTATTTTTATTTTTGTAAATGGGTATGAATAGAAAAATAATAGAATGTTTTTCCTTTCAAAGTCTTAGTTTTAAAAAAGTTAAATATTTTTATCAAATAACTAAATAACAAAAATCAAATATTTCTAATGAAATAAAAACAAAATATTTTATTAAATTATTTTCATGGAAAATTTGAATTACATAACACATATACTATTTATATGTTATATACTAGGGGTTTCTAAACTACGGTCCGCGAGCCGGATATGGCCCGTGAACAAGTTTTAAACGGCCTGCAGCACCCATAAGACGGTAAATAAAATATAGATATCTAAATATATGTGTAATTTAAAAAGTCGTTATCGCGGGCACGTATCATAATTTATGACAACAGACATTGCAATTTCCTTTTATATTTTTAGTTTTAACGTCGATAATGGAGAGATTAGTCACATAGACGAGTGGCACGACGAAATCATTTCATAACGTTTGTACAGTTACATGTCTAAGTTTGCAGTGCCTTTATTATAAATATTATTCTTTACCTATTAATTCACCAATTCGAGATGTCAGGAAGAGGATTGAAAAAGAAAATAGATTCAGAATGTCGTGTTTTCAATGAAAAGTGGTCGTTGGATTATTTCGTAATTTATTCAGGTGATAAAATAATTTGTTTAATATGCAAAGAAAGTATTTCTGTATTTAAGGAGTACAATATTCAAAGGCATTATGAAACAAAATATAAGACAAATTTTTCAAAATTTACTGAAAAATTACGGTTAAATAAATTGCAGTCACTTCAAAATAATTTTTCATCACAACAATCATTATTTAAAAAACAAAAAAATATTAATGAAGCTGCTACAAAGGCTAGTTTTCGTATTTCACATCTATTGGCAAAAAGAGGAAAAGCATTTTCTGATGGTAGTTTAATAAAAGAATGTATTATTCAAGCAGTTGAAGAAATTTGTCCAGAAAGAATTGATACTTTTAAAAAATATTAGCCTTTCTGCTAACACAGTTACCTGTAGAATTAACGATAATAGTAATACTTTAAATTCTCAGGTTAATAATAAGACTCAAGAATTCATTTCGTTTAGTATAACACTTGACGAATCATCAGATGTATCTGATACGTCACAGTTACTTTTATTTATTCGAGGTGTTAATAAAGATTTAGAAATTTCAAATGAACTACTTTCTGTAAATAGCATGCATGGAACTACGACAGGTATCGACATATTTAAAGTTATCGAAAAATCATTTTTAAAATATAATTTGAAGTAGGAAAATTTGAAATGTATCACTACTGATGGCGGAAGAAATATGTGTGGCACAAAAAAAGGTTTAGTTGGACAGATATTTACGAATTGTAAAAAAGAAGGTTTTAAACCAATGATTTTGCATTGTATTATACATCAGCAGGCATTATGCGCAAAAACTTTAGACTTATCTTGTGTTATGGATCCAATAATATCAACAGTAAATTTTATTCACTCGAACGCACTTAGGCATCGTCAGTTTCAAGATTTTTTGAAAGAAATAGAAACAGAGTACCCAGATATACCGTATTTTACAGCAGTTCGATGGCTTAGTCGCGGAAAAGTCCTATCGCGATTTTTTGAACTAAGAAATGAAATTGAAATATTTCTAATTGATAAGAATCGACCATTTCCTTTACTTATAGATAGTGAATGAGTTTGGAAATTAGCTTTTTTAGTGGATATCACAAAATATATGAACGACTTCAATCTAAAATTACAAGGTAAAGATGTTCTGTTAAATTTGCGATATTTACACATTAGTAAAAGCATTTAGGCAAAAACTTATTTTATTTGAAACGCAAATTTCAAAAAATTGTTTTATTCATTTTTCTACTTGTGATAAATATAACAAAGAATCAAAAACACAATTTCCAGTCGACTTCGCTCAAAAAATAATTTCTGAACTTAAAATCCAATTTAAACAACGTTTTACTGACCTTGACGTAAAATCGGAAGAAATAAATATTTTTCAAAACCCGTTTGATTGTGATATTGAGAAGTTACCTCCTACCCTTCAAATGGAAATGATTGATTTACAAAGTAATGATGCACTGAAAATCAAACATCGTGAAGAGACTTTAGTTGATTTTTATAAATTTCTCCCAGATATACACTATCCAAATTTAAAAAAATTTGCAATTGAATATATATCTGTATTTGCTACGACTTATTTGTGCGAACAAACTTTTTCTAAAATGAAATACATCAAATCAAAATATAGATCGACCATGACTGACAAACACTTGGAGTCAATTTTGAAAATTGGAACTAGCAACATACAACCTCAATTCGATCGAATATTAGCAGAAAAACATCAATTTCATACTTCTCGTTAAAAAAAAATTTATTAAAATTACAATGTAATAATATATTATTATCATTTAAATTTATACCAATTATATTTAAGTATATTGTAGACTATATTTTATAAAAAGATTTAAAGTTAACTTATATTTGTATACGTGTATATGTGTTAATAAACTTTTGGCCTGCTAAGAGCATTTGATATTTTTTGTGGCCCTTCAATAAAAAAGTTTGGAAACCCTTGTTATATACTAATAACATTTTCTTCAGTGCGATAAAATGTTATTTATTATTATTATTATTATGATTAAGTAATTTATACTGTAATACAACAATTTTGAAGGAGGTTGACTCTCCTAAAATGAGTTTCTCATCTTCTCTAAATTAAAAATCTTTACAATAATTCTAAAATGTACTGTTTCATTTATTACATTTTTAGTTTTTAAATTTCTTTCGAATATATTTTTATTTAATTTAATGAATATAAATAATAGTATAGTAGGATGTTTATGGATATCAAAATATTATATATACATGTACATTATTAGCAGTTATATTTCATAATTAAATCTTTAAATAATATTATAATATTATATTATATTATAATATATTATAAAATAAATGAGGTTAACTGTACATTGTAACTTTGATTGATAGATTTATTTAGTAATTTAAAGTATAAACATTTGAAATATTGAAAGAAAGTTACCGAATACAACTAATAATGATCGATTTACATGTATTATAATTCATAATTATCTATTGAGTAATTAGCTCTAAAATTTAGATGGAAGGCAAAATTAACCATAAAATATAATTATAATGTCTGAATTTCGTATAACTGTGCTATTGTTGCTTACTATTCTGTACTATATGTGTTTTAATTATTTAAATATTGGGTTCAAAATTATTTAAAAAATGATATTTACCAAATGTTGTGGCTTTTCTAAAATATTAGGTTGTTGAAATTTCAACACATTTCATCTTCAAAATCTTGTTATGCCCACGAGTGTCTTGACTACAATTCGTATAAAATATTATCAACTAGGTACCTTGGGAAAATTTTAAATTAATAGTTACACAATTAAAGTTAATACAAGAGAAGTTTATAATTGAAAAAGGAAAAATATCTGTGGTTAACCGCTATGGATTCATCTGTTATGTGTTCAATAGCTTTTAAATGCCTTACATGAACTATTTTTTTTTTAAAATTTATAGATTCGCAATAAAATGTAACAATAATAATTATTAGATTGACCGTATATCATATTTGGGTCAAATAAGTATCACATCTTCCATATAAATGTGAGTGTCTATGTATCCATAGACCTTTTCTCTTATCAATCATTATTATATTTTAAGCAACATTCAAATAATTTTTTACATACTTAGTTAAAGTTGACCATTGGGTTTACATAACCATTGTATTTTAAACACATTAATTACTTTACTATTGTTTATAAATCGTAATTTTTAAGTTATTATTCAAAATTTATACATCAGTGATTATATAGTTATTTAGTAAATCAATCTTCTATTTTGTATCATATCCTATGCAGTACATCTATATATAACCAATTATTACTTGAACATTGTCAATGAATTAATACATATGTAATTGGGTTTTCAAACTCGCTTCATCCACATGAATGAATTAATAATTATTTTTACGTAATAAAATAGTACAGACATTTTAAAAACTTTGGTTTTGAGTATTTATACTCTGTTACATAATGGTTATAGTATAACCACAATTTATTATACTCCACTTTACAACTGTTATGTTGTTATTATATAATCTAAAACCATACATCGGAGGCACCGGAGTACAAGTTGACAGCAACTAGATGGCACTGTTGTTTGAACGAATTACTTTCTATAACATTGATTTCTACGATTTGCATACGTGCTGATAATAGTCAACTCTCGACGATACTATCAGTATCTGTCCAACAGACTTTCGAATACGATGCCTTTCGCCCACATCACTCGAGTCGAGAAGTTTAGCTCTTGTCACCGACTCCACAGGTAGTATACTCGTTTCTACATACCATTATTGTTGTTGTTGTGTTTTCAATAAAACAATATCATATTATGTATATTGCCGCTTAATGTATATTTCCTTGTGTTGCTACGTTGACTTATGTAATTATTTCATTAAAAGACAAAGATACCGACTACAAAGCAAAAAAATTATTGCTTTTAGACTATTAGATGAACTTGGTAGCTTGTACACGGGATTTATAAATTGAGAGGTAACTTAAATACAATTATTGGCAAAAAAACAAAAAAAACATTATCTACCACATTATTATATTTCTAATCATAGCTAGTGAATAATCGTATTAAATTAATTAATTAGTTAAAATATTAATGACATTTAATAAGTGTTTGATTATTATAAGAAAATGAGGAGGGAAGATACCAACAAACCACTTACCCTATGTTTATACCATTGGATAAATGAATATTTATAAAATATATATTTCATAAAATATGTACAAGTGTTTCAATAAAAAATTATGTATCAAAATGCGTATATCTAGGATGGTGCATTTTAAATTATTTTCCATGGGAAGAAAGGTACTTAGGTAAAAATGATGTATTAAAAAAATGTAATATAATTCTATTTCTAACTGAGTTACCGCTTATTTTAATTTAAGTTTCAAATAAAATTTTATAAAACTAAAATCACTTACCAACTACTAAATGTGTATCTATAGCTAACGAAATAATGCCGTTACGCGATGACATGAAACCGTCGCCGCATCTATGAGTGTATACAATTATAAGCTAAGAAGGGAGGACCTTAGTATTTCCATTTGGACGTATATAATGAAAACTAATAATTTATTAACTTTGTGTTTTTTTTTTCGTGGTCAAAATCCGATCCTCCAGTAATTCCTATTTTATTGGTATTTGGTTTTTTTTAATACGCTTAAGTAGGAAAGATATGTGTAATGTACAGTGTGCCGATGTATGGATACATATATACATCTGAGCAGCATAAACGGTATTATAAAATTGTATTTAACGTAGATACCTACCTCGTCGAAAATATTATTATCTCCAACAAAATGATTATTTTAATTTATTTTAGTGACAAATTAAGCGATGAAGAAAACGTAAAGATTTTTGGTAAATGTAACAACAAAAATGGCCATGGACATAATTATAAAGGTATTGAATTTTGAGTTTTCCTCTATAGCATATATAGTTACATAGTATTAATGCATCGTTATAATTATTAAAAAAATAAAATCTTATAATTTATTTGATTTAATTTATTTGACAGAACATAATCTATTAACTTGCAAAGACTTTCTGCTTACAAACTCAAATAACTATAATATTCTTAATAGTTTTTGTAAAGTAATAAAGTTAATTTTAAATATAACTCAGCAAAACACATCCTTTTTTTTAAGGACTTTACTATATTTTTCTCAATATATCTAGTACATATATATATTATATACACAATATTACATTTTTTTCAATATTATCAGTTACAACCACTCCGGTTAAAAGGTTTTTTACTCTTAAGAGTATAAAAACTTACCTAAGAAATTAAATTTGTGAAGATAGATTTAATGACCTAGAACTAATAAATATATATATAGATACAGATTTAGACATAGAATCATAAATAATAATAATCGATGTTTTTGCCAAAAAAAAAAAAAAAAAAAAGACGTTTAAATTTTAAATTATAAATTTAGAATACGATTTTAATAAGATAATTTTATTATAATAATTTAATAAATTATTTATATTAATATATATAAATTCGTTGTTTACAATTATGTTACTGTATTATTAGGTGCCTATGTTAAATATATAGCTTATACTATAGTTGCCTACATGAAACATGAATCTTTGAGTGGCTTTGATTTGGGTGAATTAATTTGAAATTCACATCATTAGGACGAAAATTATACGGTCCTCCTATATGTCTAGTTACTAGACTCTAGTACATAATTTGGATGAATTTTTATATACCTATTAATGAAATTTATATGGGCTTATACTTTTTCCTTCCCATTTTTAGAGACTTAGGACTTTCAATTAATTTTATTCGATATGATTAAAAATGTATTATATTATCATATAATTTATTATATTATATTTATTCACTCAATATTTTTTATAAGTAAGGTATATCGTACCCAGTTATTTAATATAATCGATTATTTTTAGTTCTTTGATTTGATATTCTTCCCATAATGTTCATATATATTCTTGCTTTTCTTTAGTATTATTACGTAATATATTGATTTTTTGTTTGTTTATAAAATTAATTTTTAATAAGGTTTCTATTTTAATTTCTTTCAAAATATAATTTACATGATAAATATCAGGATGTGGATGGTGAAATTGTGAGTTATAATTGCTATAAAATTATTCAGCTCCATTAGTAGTACGATATTGCTGAATAGATTTGTTAATTCCCTATTATTCAATGATTAATAAAATCCCCTAAACGATCGGTTAATTTCTGGCCCAAATGATTTATTCTCTACTAAGGTAAATTTTGGGTTATTTGCCCAAATGAATGACGTCCGAACCGTTATTGTTTATAAATTGAGGTCTTATAAAGTAAAAGGTAATAAGCAGTAGTGGCTTGAACTTTTTTTTTCTTACCTCTCATTTAATATTTTTATACCACCCACCCTAAAAAAATGTTTACTGCTCTCCAAAAGGTAAATTCATAGGTTTTTAATGGTAAATGTAACAGTGTAATAAATTACAATAATTAAATACGTGGTCCATTTAATTGATTGCAAAGTATGTAGGTTCTAAAAAATTATCAAAATTATATGAATGTAGATATCAAACTCATAAAAGTGTGCTCAAACCATAGACATATAAAGATCTTAATATGTCTATGGCTCAAACGAATTGTTTGTGATTATTGTAAGGGGCTAGAGAAGGAGGGAAATAGAAGGAGAGAAACATTTCCTGATAAATAATGAAAAATAATTTTCGATTTATCTGTGTACAAAATTTTTTTAATCTAACATACCTAATTGATTATGTGTCAATGATCGATTACTTATACTTATATCATTTTAACTAATCAAGGCTTAAAATATACTTAAAATATTTTAATCTGTGTTTAGTACATATTAATATCATGAATTATTATAAATTTTAAATAAATTAAAGTTGAAAATTGGAATCTAAATTTAATTGCCTACGTTTAAGTAGGTAGATATGATGTAGATAGATAGATAGAGTTATTAAATTAGTAATACCTATTCGTTATTTAATAATTAATTCTAATTCTATTATTTTTTTTATAATTCATCTTGTAGTTTAGTTCATATTTGTGTATATTACATCAGCTAATAACATTTGTTTAATAAAAATATATTCCTTATAGTAATACCTATTTGTTTTAGATAAATATTATTCTTGATCTTTAGTTCAAATGTGTTCACTTAAGAGTTTGAAAAATGTAATCAAAGTAAACAATTGAAAAGAAATTACCTATATTTTATTTTAAAATTAAAAAGTTCCAGTAACCAGTAAATGTTTTAGTTGCACAATTGGAAGATGGTAAACTGCGGCTAAATTAATCTTTTTCTAAAAGTCGATATGTAAACTGTGGAAAAAAAATTAAAATTATACAATTTGCGACAAATCCGATAAGATATATTATAAAAACTGCGACAATTTATTATATATACCTTCTATATATACTATATATTTTTTTTTTGTTTGATGTTATTATTTACTACTTAACGTTCAATTGTAGAATCAGATTCATGACTATGATCTAAAACTGATTTTTCTTGTAATAAAGTTTTTGCCTTGTGAAAACCAATTTTGACTTGCATGTTTTTTTTAGTGCATTTCCATATTTGATTACCATTTATTTTGGATTTATATTTAAATTTGAATTTAAAATTATTTGACACTGTTAATTCCTTGCCATTCTGGCTAAACATTGTTGTAAATTCCATGACGTTGAATAAATATTTAACTTTATTTCTATTAACCTCTAACACTTGTAAGTAGGTAATAACTAGTATTTTCAAAAATAAAGGAACCAATATTACTAATATATTTCGTTAAAACTTAAAAATACATTTGGATTTACTTTACCACTTTGTACGCAAGCAGTGGCTTATATAGGGGGTGGGGTTCAAACCCCCTCCCCGAAATTTATGGTTAGTACGACCCACGTGTGCATTTCTTTAATCTATGTATTAATTAAAACCAAACTGTCTAGTATGGGAAAAAAATGCTCTCTCCTAATTTTTAAGCAAATTATACACCCAATTCTTATCTACGCTTGCCCGGTATGGGGTAATTGTGCATCCTTGCACATCAAAAAAATGCAAATTGTCCAAAACAAAGTCCTCAGAATAATTGCAAATGTTCCGTGGTTTGTCAGAAATCCAAATTTGCTATTGATACTTTGAATAAACTATCCGTTGATTTTTTTTCAAATATATGGTGCTTAATGTCAATATTAGTAACTTTACTAGTCTCAACAGCGTCATCAAAAAGATCGTTTTCGATATTGAAAAGATTGAAGTCGTGCTTGAGAAATAGTACAAGCGAAAATCGACTAACAGGATTATCTCATGTCAATTCATCGAAGTATTTCAATAAACACTGAAGAAGTGATAAATAATTTTGCAAATCTACCTCAAAAATTAGACTTTGTTCTGTAATTAAATTTATGTATTCTAATTTTCATAGTTATTAAAAATAAGTTAATTTATAACCTTCATTTAGTATATATTTTTTCATAACCCCCCCCCCCGAAATTAATTCCTATATACGCCACTGTTCGCAAGACGCAACATTTCATAATTAATTAAACGATATACGTACATAGGTACACAGGTACATAGGTAGATATATATGATGTAGGTAATATAATAAATGATATGTATAGAAGGTATGTATATAAAATAAATTGCCGCAGTTTGTGTAATGTATCTTACCGATTTTGTCGCAGATTGTATAATCTTAATTTTTTTTTTTTTTTGCCGCAGTTTACATACAACTGCACAATTTTGTGTGTTAATATTAACTCTAATATAATTTTACTACGTTTATTGAATAAATAGCTTAAAAAAAAAATACTTATTAAATAGTGTCTTATATCTTAATTTTGAAAGGTGCTTTTATTCTAACATATTCAAAATGATTCGTTATTTTTATTGCACAGTCTTTGGTACTTATACAAAAACTAATTTTAAAATCCCTTTACATTTCTTTACATGTGATTTATATTTTATTTACTATTTGACTTCCAGGTATGACCGTTAACAATAATTTACTTCTATTGTGTTTTACTCTATTTTTAATAATAATAATTCGTTTTTCAGTCGAAGTAACGGTTAGAGGTCCAATTGATGAAAACACTGGGATGGTTATGAATGTGTCGGATCTAAAGAAGTACATAGATGTTGCTGTAATGCAGCCATTAGATCATAAAAATTTGGATATGGACGTTCCCTACTTCAAAAACATTGTTAGTACAACTGAAAACGTGGCTATTTTTGTGTGGCAAAGTTTGAAAAAGGTCATGAACGATCCTGATTTGTTATATAAAGTCAAATTATATGAGACTGATAAAAATATTGTAGTTTATAAAGGAGAATAATTAGACATAATCAAGTATATTATACAATACAATTCGCATTTTAATATAAATTAAGTTTGTGTGCATTAAAAAAAACAAAATATTATTTCATCGGTTTTCTAAAATTTATTTTGTATGTATTCTATTTTATTATTTTTTATTTATTCTATTTTATTTTTATAGTTTTTAAATTTTATTCAAAAATATTACAGTAATTATATTTCAAATATATATAATGAGAACAGATATTAATATTATGTACAGTTAATTTAATTGGGAAACTAGTGTAGCTTATAAAAGTAATGGTGGAATAAATAATATGAGTTAAGAAGAAGATTTGAGTCAGGAAAGAGATAACATAGGGAAGAGAGACAAAAAAAGAAGTGCTATTTTATTATTTAGGTATATGAATAATGTTCTCTATGACTATAATTTAAAAATAGCACATAATGATTGAATAAAATTTATGATTACAAATAATAATACAGTGTACACTAAACGTGAATACTCGTTATCCAATTTCGATTATTAAAGTGACTGCCTACTACTATGATTTTATGTACATTCTATAAGTCTGAGAGAACTCTATGAGAGTAAGTATATCCTATGGGTTTGTTATGCTCTATGAGTGTATTTTCAACTGGGTGCATCATGTTTGTTAACATTTTAATGAAAAATAACGTGGTCGTTATGAGCATTATGTCATTCTCCAATATAGCAAAATAACAGTAATATATAATAACGGTTATTTTTTTTATCAGTGACCACGGTTCAAAAAAAAACATAAAAAATGATTTTTAGATGTGGTAAGATGGGGTTATCAAAGAATTTCAATGGCTTTAAAGTTAATCCTTCTCCGGATAATGCTGACCATTTCGCAAAAACCATGTAAAAATGGGTAATAGGTAATTTTTGAGTTATTCATCTCAAATATACCAACATGAAAACATCTATTTATACACGTATATATATGATTATATTATATATTTATAAATTTATATACATAAATATATATATATATATATATATTCAGAGCGACAATAGTGGCGAAAAGTTCAGTGAGAAAAAAGAAAAGTATGGCTGTCACAACTACGTATAACTACATGAGCCAGAGTAGAGCCATTAAAAATCCGTGATAATTTGTGTTAATTCTTTGTCAAGCTCTACAAGACTAACGAATGAAAAAAATTGTTCTTATTAATTATCAATCGACCAGAAATAATATGCATATAGGAATAGGGTAAAGCACGAGCAAAAAGTTACAGTAAAAATTTTCGATTTACAACAAAAATATATCATAAAATATTATTTTGATTCCGATCCGCCGCTTATCTATCCCTTACTATCGCTGTTGCGACGGCGACAAATCATGAATATGAATATATATATATAAATAAATGAATAAATAATTATTATAGACATTTATGTATTACAGTGGTAGCTGCGTAGACGATGGCATACATTGGACTAAATGTTTAGGGTTGTAGACAGTTTGTAGGGCTAACAAACTTGAGAAGGTTTTGCCCCTACACCCATAATCCCTTAACTCTGTTTTGTAGTATTCTAAATTTGAATAAAATATATTACAATTACATTAAAGTTAATACATTGTATTAAATTGTACTTAGGTAAGAGAAATAAAAATGAATTTCTAATTCGAAACTGGTCATTACACGTTTTGCTGGTTCTTAAAATATAAATTAGTTTATTATAAAATTATTAATAATGCAGTTAAGCATAGTTTTAAAATTTTTAAATTAAATACATTTTTATTTTTTGAAAACTGTGCACATGATATTTTCAGATATTTCAGTCACAGAAAGATACTGTTGTGACCCTGTGATTTTTCAAGGGTCGCAAGCACGCCACCTAGTTTACGCTACTGCTCATGACAATTTGTTATGGTTGTGCGATAAAATGTATTCTTAAAAGGCAGTAGCCCCACTTATCTGCCTATCTTGGATGAATACTAAATCTATGATTAGCCACACCTGTAAAAATTGACTTCGACGACACTGAGGCACTGACCAATATTTCATACTTCATTGCTTTTATTAAACTAGTTAACTAGGCGACACAAATTTCGCCCAGTAAAAATATTTTATCGTCTATTCAGTGGTCTTCAACCTTTTCAACCCATGACCCACTTTTCTTACCAAATATTTTTCGCGACCCATGTCAACTTCGTAAGCCATGAAAACAAAAAAAAAAAATTTAAATAGTTTAATGTATGCCATTGCAGTAGTGCTTTTATAACTGAATAAATTAATATGTATATTTTTCTAGGTATCTAGGTAATATTTCATTTTTATTTAAGTAATGATATAAAAAAAAACGCATGTAATGATACCGAATAATATGTTATAATACACAAAAAAAAAAATAAGTGTGATATTTGTCCCGAACTGTTTTCATACAAAATACCTCCACCTCCAAGGGCGTAGCTAAGATTTGAATCGGTGGGAGGGGGGCAAAAACATAAAGCGATTAGTGTTAAACTCGTAATTAAAATAATCTACAGATAGACCATTGGATAACACATAAAACGTCTAAACGATTACACGTGTAGATAACACTCAGTCCGACCAAACTATTTTTAGACTTATATCTTATTTAATTTTTGATTTTAATGTAAAACTTACACGTTTGGTATAAATAAATATAATTTAGTTTGAGGCACAGGTGTAGGCAAGTAATAAATATTTTTGCTTAATTTTAAATATTTAAATGCTTATTTTAGTGCTTATAATGATGTTTTTAAATGGTATAAGTCCCGAGCCCTGGTAATAAGTAATAACTAGTGTTTATTTTCATAAGATAGTTGATGATTTATTTTATTCATTAAAAAAATGAAAAATTATTCATTAGTTGGTTTATTATTCGTTAGTCATTAGTCGGTGGTACCCATTACTAGTCGCAACCCGCCAGTTAAAGACCACTGGTCTAGTTGATAGTGTTTTGAGAGACAGGTTGAAACGTAATTAATTATAAAAAAGAAAAATGTTATATAATTTTTATGTGTTTAATATCTTAAATGCAGTTTAGAAATCAAATTCATGAATGTATATTATAATAAAAATTGAATTTTTTATATTATAGTTAAGATTCATAAATACGAACTTGCTTTATTATAATGTATATTGAACCCTACTGAAGAAGCTTGTATTAATTTTACTCTATATTATATTGATATGTCATCATATATATTATATATCATATTCATCTATGTACATCATATATACTTTGAAATAAATATAAATATAAACGCTGTTTGGCGTCAATAAAATAAAATAAATAAAAATAAAAATAAAATGTACTATTTTGTATTAAAAAATAAATAAATATAAATACACAATGTATAAATTTGAATATTATACAATACATTGTCATATTATCGATATTTACTTTTTCTATCAGCATTAAGATTTATTTTTGATAATTATACAGAGCGAACATGAAATACAGTCATACATTGACTATTTTAAGTAATAAATGGTTTGTCACCCATCAAATATTCCTTAAAAAATGCACTGCCATACTTATTATACAATATTCTTTTTAAACAATTCGAAAGTTAGTTAAATAATTATTGATGTCTCTATCTAAACATACCTCCAATATACAGCTAATATTTTAAAAATGAAATATCAATTATTGTCTAGTGAGTTTATCTAATTCTAATACTTTAATAAACCAATAAAAAATAAAATATGTTAAATGAAACAATAATACAACATTGAACAATTTTTTATTATTTTAAACTTAATATTGACATAAAGGTAGTAATAAAAAAAAATGTATAGGTTTATGATGTTTCAAAAAGAATAAAACAGTAATAATAATAAAAAATGTGTACATAATTATAAGTAACGCAACTAGGAAGTGTTGTTTAACAGTTAAACTATTTGTAACAAAATAGGTTTTGGAATATAATTAAGATAAATCTTTATTTTCCAGTGAAGATCTCAATGGTAATGACTCTAATTCTTCATCTAATATTTTTAAGTGATCAGCTGAAAAAAATTAAATAAAATTTAAAAATAATGTACAAGTGAAATATAAATATAATCAAAACATTTAACATATTTATCAAAACAATTGAAAAAAACAACAACCAGTCATCCTCTACTTATGTTTCCAGTTATTCTTTTTATTGACGGGCATAAGAGCCACAAAATATAAATTAAGTAATTTATGTTGAAAGTTAAAAATAATTTTGGTTGCATTATACCCTAATACTACATGGATTATACAACCTGCAGATATATCCGAATTTAGGCCTTTAAAATGTGGATGGAAAAAAAGATTATCAGAATGCCAAAATTAAAATCCTAACTTTGGTGACAACAAAAATGTTGCTCCTATACTTGAATATTAAAAAATACAGTTAAAAGTACTACTTTAATAAATGGTTTCAAAGCATGTGGGCTCTTTCCTTGGAATGCAAATTAAATAGACTACAAATAATACCAAGGCAAAAATTATTATCTTATAAATGGTGCAACAACAATTAGTACTAAATACACTGACAGTAATATTAAAATCTAAATTTTAAAGAATTTTCTGATATTATTGGCGTTCAACAGTATTCAGAATGTTGTTGAAACTAAAAATCAATCTGTATTTCATTTTTTATTAAAATTAAAACATTTTATTTTATACAGAATTTATGAAAAATTAAAAAAAAGGTAATCAACATAACAACAGAGTAGACCTTGATATTGAAATAGGAAAATAAAATGCAGATCAGTCATTAACTGACATTTTTACAACAAAATCTTCTGAAGACTCATTGAGTACTTAAAACCAATTAGAAATTTTAGATATTCCATTACCAATTAACCATCTAGAAACAATAATGAATAACAATAAAATCATATAACTCTAAAAAATTAGAATTATCACCAATTGAGTCATGTTTAGTTTAGCCTAAGATGTTTGTACTATAATTCATTTTAAGATCTTAGTAGTGATGAAAAATTTTTTATTTGTCAAAGCTGTGAAAAATCAGTAATTTTTAATTAAGTTAAGAATACTTAATTGTTAATTTGAGACTTATTATTTTCATTTTATATTGTAATATTTAATTTGTTAATAGTTTCGATAATATAGGTAATATATAATAATAATATATGATAAATACATTATCATATAAAGAAAATGATTTAATGGTAAGTATAAAAATTTGCCAATATACCTGGTAGATACTTTTCTGTAAATTTCTTAATGAAAAAATGGTAAATAAATAAGTTGCTGACAATCACTAGGGAACTAAAACTTAATTTTTCATATAATTTTAATAGGTTTGCACAACTAATGATATGAGTACAAAAACATCAAAAATGGTTCTAATAACAAAATGTTTTGTTATTTTTGTAGAAAACTGTAAGTATAATAAACATATTACTTCTATATCAATTTTGATAATAACATTAGAAAAATAAAAAATTTTAAATAATGGTCAAAGATATTTTAATAATTTTAACCATGATTAAATACAAGATATAGAAACAATAAGAATGAAATTTCCTAAGAATACCAATAAATACATATTTTATCATATGTACTTATAAGTATATTCAAATACCTTCTTTCTTGTCCTGAGCAATGATTTGTTTTAATTTTTCTTTTTTACGTTTAATTTTTTCTCGTTTCTTTTTCTTTTTTATCTCTTCATTTTGTGAACAACCAAATAGATCTTTTTTGGCTGAATTTGGAATAGACTTATCTTCTTTAATTAAATTAAAAAATATTCCTCCAGATGTTCGTCGACGGTTACCATTCTACAACAGAAATATATGGATTACATTTTTAAGTAGACTACAAGTATTTGAAACATCAGTTAATTAAATAAATTTTCAAACCTTTATCATTTGGCCACCATTAGCTTCAATTAAGCAAGTTTTATTATACTTGTCAATAATAATATTTCTATCAATTTTCGATATTACAGACACTAAAAAAAAAAAAATGGTGATAATAGATTAAAATTTTATATATTTATACATGAGATAAGCAATAGTGATTTTATAACACACTAATGTTATTCTTATGACAACTATTCATCATAATATGCACAAGCATTTCTAAAATTGATAGAATAGTTGTATAACTATATAATATGATTAAAAATAGTCATATAAATATTAAAAAATGGTTTGTGTAGATATAAAAAGGTGATTCCTGATTAATACATATCTACATCTTAATTTTAAGAAAATGTATGAGAATAGTACAATAAAAAAAAATTATTTGACTAAAATAATGATAACTTTATCTTAAATTTACCCTAAAAATTAAATACCCTTATAATAAGAACTTTAAAATATTTTTTACTAAATCTGTTGATAAAAATGAAGTAATTTTATAAATAAATAATTTAAAAGACGAAACAGAATCAGATTATGACGAATTATCAGTATTACTACTAAAAAGTAGATGTTTATTAAAAATTATTTAATTTATACATGTATTAAAAGTTTAAAAGAAGAAATTTTTTCATCATAATTTAAAACAATTTATGTTAAACCACTTATTAAGAATGGGAACAAATTAATATTAAATACCTATAGGCCAATGTTGTTGATCAGTAATTTTACAAAGATCCTACAAAAATTTAATCGGTCAAAATGAATAATAATTTTAGAAAATATTAATTTTAACTGTTAAAGTTTTTGTAGGATCTTTAGATTTTGTGAAAACATTTAATATTGTTGACTATAATGAATTATAAAATATCATGCCTGGGCTTAGAATTATTAAAAAAAGTTTTTAATGGTTTTCAAGCTATTTAAATTATAAAATTTAGAAATTTATTAAAAATGAAATGATAATTCAAATTAAATTGTGGTACATAAGGTTGTACACTTGGTCGGGTTTTATTAATCATGTATATAAATAACATACATAATAAATTAATTGATGGAACAATAATTACCAATGCTAATAATACATGTCCACTATTTTCGTACAATTCATGAAACTTAGTACTTACAAAAGCAATTTTTGAATTAAATTGTTTAATTCAAAAATTCAATTTTAAAAAATAATAAATTAACATAAGCTTTTTGTAAGGCATTCTCAATATGGAATAATTCATTTTTTCCATTTCAAAATTCAATAATAAGTAATTATGATAAGTTAGATAATCCAAGCTACTCTAAAATTAATAGAGAAACTAAAATAAAATATCTGAGTTGAATGTTCAATTATAATATAAGATGGAATATACTTATATTAAATAGTACAATGGAACAAGGGAAATTAGAAGTAAATTAAATAAAAATAATACATTTTTAATATTAATAATAAATTAAAAGATAAAGAATATGATGTAGAAAATCGAGACGAGTAGAGGTTTAGGACTAGGGTGGCTTATCCCAAATAGTTCGGACAAAGGCGAAGAAGAATAAATAAATTAATAATTTTAATAAAATAATTTCCAAAGATACCATGAGAATCAAATATATATCCCTGTATCAATCAATATGCTAATATGGAATAATTTTATGGGGAGGTGGTATCACAAAAAACTTAATCCATTAATTATACAGCAAAATAAAGTGATTTATATCAGTCTTAATAAAAGAAAATATAAATAAAATAAAAGAAATAAAGAACTTAGTTTACTATAATCAGTCCTTTACATAAAACATTTTTTTTAGAGGTAGTATATTTAATAATCATAAAAAATGTAGCCTATGATTTTTAAAATTAAAGAAAAAGTATTAAACAAAAATGCAATTTAAGACCTAAAATAACCTAAAATAATCTTATATTGTTCAATTCACTTAAGTTAAACATAAAAAAATACTGAGGAACCAATACTAAAAATAGTGTAAATAAATACATAATCATTTATAATTATTTGATTTCTAAGATATTTGTAAACTATGATAGTATATTTATGTATTAATGCATTTCATATTAAACCTAATTTTTTCTTTTCTGCTGCAATTTGTATTTGTTTATAGTTGTAATTTAAGTGTAAACAATATTTTAAAATAACCTTTATTTAACTTTACCTCCAATTCAAGCTTTGCATATAAGAAATAGATAAACCATAATATGTTATTAAGTAAATTTGTATGATTGTTAATATCAATAAATGGTTACTTTAAAAAAAAAATTCATAAGTTGGAATCATAAGTTGAAAGTAAATATTTGAATGAATATCTATATTGAGCATAGTATTGAACATCTGTTTATGCAGAATTAAAATAAAAATAGTTTCTATAACATAACCCATCTCAATTTTTGATATTATTTACCATGGTACTATCTATATATTATTGATACATTAAATTACTATCTGAATTGATTATATTATAAATAATGTAAATTGCTTATAAGCGTATATAAATGTATATATATACATATATATATGTGTGTGTGTGTGTGTGTGTGTGTGTGTGTGTATGCAGTTGAAAATATGTCAAGATAAATTAAAATCATTGGTTACAACCAAATATATATTACAAAACTTACACATTAAAGTTATGTTGTGTTCATGAAGATTTGTACATAATTCTTCTAAAAACTGATCCATAGGCTTTTCTTCAGATTCACAAATTACAGGCAAAATTCTACTTCTAGTTTTATTATCACTATTATCTCTTTTTTTAACAAATCCTTTTGTATTGACATACTTATAATTACAATTAGTAACTTTGCCATTGCTGTGGGAATATCTTTTTTTCACAACATGATTAAGTTCTAAATCATATTCACTATTGAATTACATAAATGTTAATAAACTAGAATTTAAAACCAAGAATTAAATTTTTGAACAATAATTTCATGCTTACTTCTCTGATTCATATTCAGTTTTTTGATTTGACTTGATGGATGAATAAACTCGCTTACGTTTATGTTCATTATTTCTATATTTAAAATAAACACCATTAAAATAAAGCCAACAATAAGTTTTAACTGTACATAATTATTTCAACACTACAGTAGAATTAATTTTTAATCTTTTACTTTTTTTTCAAACATAATCTACAGCTATATTTAACAAAAACTAAAATAAATAGATTTTTGAAATTCAAGTACAAGTATATTAAAATTGTTTTGGCCTATGAAGGCTCCTTCTAACCATTACAAATTGTAGAAAAATTCTAATTGTATACATAAATACTTATAGCTCAAAAGAAACCTAAGTATCTAACTGATTTTATATCTGACTTTAAATCAAAAAGTATAATTAATACTCTTTAATTTTAACTGCTCGTTGAGAAGAAATTTATATTTTATTCTTACACCAATTGCATACTTATTAAGTATTTTTATATATGTAATTAATTATACACAAGTTTAAAGTCAAAGAAACTAATTCCAATAATATTGTTGTACAAAAGATTAAAACAATAAATTCTACTGTAGAGACCGCTATGTCTCTTGACTTTTAATAATCTTTGAATTTTTAAATTTAAATATCTTGTCCTATAAAAAGTATATTTTTTGAATTAAGTACGTGGGCTTGTAGTTTGGATCATCCATATCAGTGTAACCATCCGTCTTAGAGGTTACTTCAAGGCGGGTAAGACATCCCTCCATCTGTTCTCCAACAACCAAATCCCTCCAGACCGATCCAATTTTTTGATTAACAGTAGTTGTTGCTGTTGTTGTTTGATCATCGTCATATTTGTCAAAATCATCGTCATTGTGCAACTCCAAAATATCTGGATCAGACTGCAGTTAAAACAGTAAATGTCATTATACTAATAGAATGAAACTTGACCGTGTCAGAAATACTTTTGAAAATAAAAAAATTAATTTCATGTACACTAAGATCGTACTTTATTGATAAAATTAATTTCAAACACACAGCACATTACCTCGTTATCAGAGTCGAGAATCGGAGATGTCGAATCCATCATAATTCAAATAGAAATATTCTGTGAAATTCCGTCTACATTGAGCAAAATAAATAATGACCGGTTAGCAACGACAAAAATGAAATGGGAATCCGGCACGGATGATAGTTGGTCGATAACGAAAAAATAGATAACAATAACATCGATAACGAACGAAAACATTCGTAAATCAATTTTCATTCCAGTGTGTGAGTTGAAAGAAATATTAAATTTCCAACGAACGAAAGATATTGTTTGAAAAAGAAATAAAACAGGCTACATTATAATATACGGTAGTCTTCAGGGAAGGGGGGGGAGGTGAATTGGGCAGTTGCCCCTCACCTTATGGTCTATTCAGGGACGTATGTAGACTTACTTCTAGGGGGAAGGGGTGATTCAAATTTTTTCTTTAAGTCAGGTTCAAAATTTACAAGAAAAATGTTAGGTAATATTTAAATCAGGTGAGTCCTTAATATTTATGTTTTTTTTTTTTAATCTAATGCTGGATCCAATAATTGAATCCTAATTATTAATTATTATTATTATTAATTCTAATTATTAGAATCGACTTTTGTGTAGTTGTTTTTTAACAACTGTCTGAGTTTTGAAAGTTAAGTTTGTGTTTTATTTGATTTTTCACTAAGTATGGACACTAAGTATCGTTATTAAATGATTCACATTAAAAAAATTTGATATGTATATCTCACATGATCGACTCCTTAAATACGCTCCTGGCGCTTTGGAGTCCATAGGCTTAATCACTCTGGTGCCCTCCCTCTCCTTATTCACACTACTAAGCAGGTGCGTACACAAAAAAAATGATGTGAGAGGTTTTAGGTTGTATATTTTCATACTTAAATAATCTATTAACCATTTTAACACTATAAAAATATATTTATTAATTTTCCTGAATTTCGTTGGAAGAAGTCCATCCTTCAGAAATGTCCAGATTTTACTACTCAGATCCGACACATCAGCCGAGACGGACCCAGTCAAAGTGCAGTGCCTTTACGATACATCATCCAGATCTAATGCCCAATTAATAAAAATGATGACCGACATCATGTACAGGAAGAGGAGGATAAAAGGCTGCTTGAGAGAGCACAAATCCATAGATAACTACCAAGTTCTATTAATTATATTTTGCCATTTTGACTTATCTAAAAATATGTATTTATATTTTATACATATATTGTAATGCGATAGGTAATACTAATTATTATTATATTAATTAAAATAGCACTGAGTAACAAACTTTTAGGTTTTAGAAATACGAATAAGTATAATCTATTTTATAACGCTTTGATTTTTTTTTTTTTTTAAATAAGCATAGTAAATTATTCTTAGAAATAATAGTGTTATAAAAATGCTATGAAAAAAAATCGTTAAATCGTTTAATTTAATAATTTTTGACCAGGTCGATAACTGCGCAGTTGAAAATTAATTATTAAATGATACTATTAAAAAACTATTAAAAAACTATTAGAAACTATTTAAAAACTATTAATTTTCTTTTTGGTATTAAATGATGGGTATTGCATAAATATTAAATAACAAGATCCCGCAACAGGTACCAAAACAATCAAGAATGTTAGTTCGAAGGATTATTATGCATAACGGTTAATGATTAGATGCAATCAGGGCAACGTTATTCTACGATGTCATCAACTTTGTCAACAGTTTATGATCAACATGTATGTGAAAGATAGAGAGTGAACGATTCAATCAAAAAAATCTGCGTGCGAAGGTTCTCAAAACAATTGTTAGATATCGGTGATGGGAAAGTTACTACAGATGAAACGGGATGTATACAATTACCGACCGATTTCTGCACAATCATTGATTCGCAAGATGCTCTCATTGGCCAGATATTTCTCAATGTACACAAACAATACACAAATCATGAGTGGCTGGCAGAAAAAGTAATTTTAGCAGCAAAAAATGTGGACATCAACGAATTGAATCTCAAGATACAAACATTTGTTACCAGGAGACCTGGTTTCATACAAATCTCTTGATACGGTTTGCGATGCTACTGAAGCTGTAAATTATCCAACAGAATTTTTAAACTCATTGGATTTACCAGGCATTCCACCGCATAATTTATAACTGAAGGTTGGATCTCCGGTTATTTTGCTTCGTAATTTGAACCCACCACGTTTGTGTAACGGCACGCGATTAGTCATTAAAAAATTAATGAAAAATGCTATCGAAGTCATCATTTTCAATGGCAAATTCTGATATGAAAATATATTATTACCTTGAATCCCTATTATACCCACATATGTGCCAATACAATTTAAACGCCTTCAATTTCCAATTAAATTGGCATTTTCAATGACTATAAATAAGTCTCAAGGCCAAACGATGTCTGTCAGTGACTTAAATTTGAAACACATCATGTTTTTCACGCTGACAATTTAAAATGGCGTGCTCTCGAACCATCCAGTTTGTTTGTGTTGGCAAAAAATGGAATAACAACAAATATTGTACACTCTGTTGCAGGCTGTATCCAAATTGCATGCCAAAAAAAAAAATGTCCGAATTGCATGCCAGGTCTTACAGGGGTCCATTAGAATTGCATGCTACGTCTCAATGGTGTATGTTCGAATTGCATGCCGGTTCGATTTTAGCAATTTTTTTTATTACTTATTTTTAATATCCTGGGATGCTGTATTTTTCCAATCCATTTCCCTCTCATTTTGATATCAGTTCTATCTTTCTTATCTATAATAGGTAATATTTCAAAAATTACATCATACAATTTTAAAATTAATCGTCTATACTACTTTATTTCTATAGTCAATACTCTATCTTATCGATATAATAATACTATTATCTGGTATTGGACATCAATTAATGTCTATACATACGTACGTATACATACCTATAGCTTAAAAATTAAATTTTAAACATTTCTAAAAATAAGTTAAATTCTAAATTGCCCTAACACATTACAATTTTTAAAAATTCGCCCAAACGGCTTTCCGGCATGTAATTCGGACATACACCTCTAAGACCTGGCATGCAATTAGAACACTCCAATTTATGTTTATTTTTTTGCCATGCAATTCGGACGCACCGCTGTTGCATTAAGGAATTTATATGGTTTTTTTTCTAATATTGTCATAATTAGCGATATATATATAATTTTAAAGGATTAATTTTAATAAATAATTAAAAAAATAAATGTTTGATATTTTTTCATTTTTATATTCTGTCCCCGTTCACAGCACTCCATACCTCTTCCACTTATATAGCACATCCTTACACACTTATATCAAATTTGTTAGTTTTTCTAGCAAAATATTCTCTAGAAATAATTGATATGACAAAACAAACGTTTGTCGGGTCAGATAGTTATGTTTAAATTTCAAGGCATTTAACACAAAAATGTTTTATATTCTTAATATACCTATTTAACATATTTACTCGTTACTTATTACGCGGCTATAATTATTACGTTATTTCGAAAATCGAAAATGTCTTGCTAGGAATATTTTTGGAATCTCAACTGTAATCTAATAAAATACTATATGTAATTAGGAAATTAAATTGATAGTTTACAAACAGTAGATGGATAATATACGGGAATATTATATTTATAATAATAATAATCTTATATAATTGTCTACTATTAAGTAATATTACTATCGTAAATATAGAAAATATAACTTAATTTTCATTATAAGTTATATAAAAAAAAAGTTTTAAGTTTTAGTTTAATTTTTGTAAACTTTAAGTCTTGTTTAGCTTTAATTGCGTTTGTAAATTAAATTTTCTAAAAATTAAAGTTTTGGTTTTTTAAACCTTAAAATGCAATATTTACCTTATTTAAGCAGTATATAGCTATTAACTTTAATTTTTTTTTTTTAAAAAAAATTGGTAATTCCTAATCTACAATCACCTTCTTAAATTTATAATCACTTAATTCATGGTAATGAACCATAAAAATTAGTAGTAAGTAATAACAGAAATTTCAGTTATTTTTCGAAAAAAATATTCAAACAGGTTATCGAAAGAAACCCAATACTCGCAGGTGTTAAATTACAATACTTATCATTAATCTAGTATTCATGTAAACTTGAATCGTATAACAAAATACAAGTGAAATTAATATATTAAATTATATGTAAATTTTATCATAATATTAATATTGTTAACATCAATATCAAAAATTATCTTAATGAAATTAGAAAACAACTGTACGATACGTATGTATTTTATCTTACTGAAAACAAAATTCCTCGACACAATCAAGAAGTGGTGAGAGGAGAATAAGGGTGTTAAATCTATTAATTTTTCCAAATAATTCAACTAGTTATACTTTTTTATTTTATACACAATATTTTTACTAATTTTAATTTTAGTTTGTAAAAAAATTATTGATAAATATCAGAAGAATTTTTAGTATTTTTTTTTTTTATATACCCAATTTTGTTTTGTATAAATATACTTTTATACATGTATACTCCATATTAATATATCCATTAATAACGGTAAATTATACACATAAAAATTATGATGATAGCATTAAATTCCCAATATTAGTTGAATCTTCTTAGTTAAATATATAAGACTATCTTACATGTCTTATTTATTTGTGAACATTTTTTGTAAAATAAATGGTAGTATAATATACTAAAATGGATTACAAATGCGAAATACTGTTTTATATTTTAACCTATTCAATCCATATAAACAGTTAATCTAAGTTGTGACTGTTTATCACCAAACAATAAATGTGCCTTTTTTCAATGGCCCTACGATGAGTTGATTGAGATATTATAGTTCCTCTTGAAATTAACTTTTGTTTTACTAAACTAAATTTAAACTAAATTCCTATTTTCAGAACTTCAATAAATACCTACGTGCAAATGTATATACAGTACAGTGTGTGATCAACGAATATTAAGTGATTCGTGGTCACACTATCCTACCCAAGCATCAATAAGGCTACATTTTAAAAGCTTTTATACGTTTTGTAAGAATTAGTTTTAATTGCGTCACTGCTCACCAAGTATTTTGGATTCTGAGTGAATGAGAAATGCTTGTAGGTTTTAAAAGGTATTCTATTTTTTTTTCGCTGATCAAACTTCCAAGTAGTTCCAAGTATCCAAGTTCACCAAAGTCCAAACATAAATTTAAATACATTACAGACAATTACTAAGCTGTGTTTGGAATAATTTTTAAATGTAAAGATTTATCTAATTAACATAGTTTATAATATATACAAAATTAAAAATATTTCATAGAATTTTTATAGAACATCCGTTCTAGTGACCTACGCAAAGCCCTACCTTTCCCCGTATATCCACCATCAGTATCCTGCGTAGTGATAAAAGAAACTACTTGAACTCTGTATCCTGTACATATTTCCAGTGGCGTAGCAAACTACAAATAATATAGAAATTTAACAGTTTATTAATGACCCCTCCCTACTCAACCAATTTATACTATACTCATAATAATATTCTCCTCCTAATTATCAACATTTTGAAAATATGAATCTATATATATGTTATTATTTAACTTCAAAGTAAATTAAAGTCATTAAAATAACCGATGTGGCACATTGTGTTAGTAAGTTTTACCAATAATTATTACTAGAACACTATAGTAGTAGTTTCTTAGTGTGACAGTAACTCAGTAATAGCGTTCACTCTACACCAGGGACGGCCAATCCGAATGATCTTGCGGGCCACTTTGGAAATACATTATGATCCCGAGGGCCACATATAAAATTATATAAGTATTTTGCCCTAATATAAAAAAATTTGGAGTAAACTTTTTAAACAAAATTAATTATTATTATAAAATAAGTTTTGGTGTATTAATTAATGTAATTAATTTAATAATTAACTTAATGTAATTCACTGTTTTTATTACTATTTGTATAACATGGTTCACCGATAATACTTGAGAACAAAGATTTTGTTGGTGAATCAAATAGTTTGTTGCGATTACGTTGTTAATAATACGGATTTTGCGCTGTGAGGGAATTCCAGAATATTTTATTGGGACAAAATACATTTTTTTTGTAAATGTTTAATAAATCTCGTGGGTCGCAAACTTTCCAAAGTGGGCCGCAAGTTGGCCATCCCTGCTCTACACCATCTAAGATTCATTTATACTTAACTACCGCCTTTCAACTTACCAAATCAATTACCAGTGTGTTACCAAGTCACGTTCCACCACTAACGCTCCTGAAATCTAGAAGTAACTGCTCCTGGAAAACATGGTTCGCCCTGCCGTTGCATTTTTCAACAATATTGCTGTACCATATTACCCTTCGAGGATGTTACTTTATAATAAATAATAAATAAATGAATAAAATTTATTTGTAATTTCTTTTATTTTATTGTTAATTTTGAATGTGCAATATTTTTAAAGCTAGGCTTATAAGAAAATAAACACCCTAACTATATAATTTTAGTAGTATTATGAATTTATTTTTTAATTCTCATACAATAAACGTGTCGTTCTAATTAAAACGAGCTGTTATCGCATTTCCGTTGTTCACAGAATGGTTAACATTTTATAATAGTAACCATACATACATTTTAATTATATTTACCTTCTTTCGATGATGATAAGTGAAATATAAATATAAATGTTATTTATTATCTTGGATTATAAACTGTTTTTGTGATATTTGTCTACTTTAAAAATATTTTCTGATGCGCCACTGCGACACTATCATGTAAGCAACCATATCATGAACCATATCATATAATATAATCACATATTCTATAGTTTCATTATTTTTGTAAACTATACTATCATATACAGGCATTAACCATAGTAAAGAGGTACTTCCTTGAAATTCCAACGTTGGCATAATATGATATGTTACACATTTTAAATTCTTATTGCAGCATAATTTAGTAAATGCTGAGAGTTTTTAATTTTATTTTGGTGGTATTATATTTTAACTTAGGCATTATTAAAATCATAAAATATTTTTAAAAAAATAAAAAATGTCCAGTTCATATTTTTATCACCTTTCCATTACATGAACTGTTTATTGTATTAGTTACCAAATTTAAAATCGACAAAGCCTCGTGTTACATGCATGGTGTACGTACATTTTTTTTGTGTACATTGATTCAAACCGATAAAACCTATTGATTTATCTATTAAGTAAAATAATATTTGCCTAAGATCTTTTTTAACGATAATATTACAGACAGACTAATACCTTTTAAAAACAATGATGTTGTTAACAGGCAATTAATCATTATTGATATATGAATGAACGTTGCACAGAATAATTTAGAATTGTTAGTATATACTTTGAAGAAACAGAAATCACAAAGTACCACATGTTACCATTAGTTTTTACCAGCTTTATTCTTATTCAACTTGCAAAGTAATTATACATAAATAAATAAATAACAAAAAAAAAAAAAAAAATTAACAGTAATAAAATACTATTATGTTCGAGTTTAAGAAACATTCTCCCTCAACCCTTTACATAAGTCATAAAACAATACGAGACTCGACGCAGACAAGCAATACTTAAAATAATAAAATTAAACAATCAATACTCAATGGTTTACACTGCATGTATAGCATCGGAAGCATATTCGTTTATCTATTGAAGCGGCACAGCAGTATCTAGTTTTGACTAATCCGAGATGTTGATAGAGAATAATACTATTATCGCATTGACGTTGATGTATGTTTAACGTTTTACTATAAGCACATTTTATATGATTTTAAATGGTTTGATCGGTAGGCATATATATAATTATATAAATCGGCAGATCCACAGCACTGTATATTATATCTGAACGAAGAGAATCGATTAAGTGCAGTAAACGTTTACGGTGTCCGGGCGATATGAATCCACACGTGGATTACGAGTATTCTAAGCATTGGGCAGCATCGGGTAGAGGAATGTCGACGTGGAATCTCGGCTTACGGAATTTTCCACGACACAAGTGTACTCACCCATGTCCGACCAGCTCAAATTGTTCAGGATCAGCTCGCCTTCGGTTCCCATCTGTGAAATCGACACCGTATACGGTTATTTTATCGTGCCGCCAAACAAAATCTGTATAATAATATTGTTGAAGTTGAAGTTGATAATTTACCTTACGCCGCGGATCCATGTCGGTGTCCACTATGTTGCCGAAGTTATCCTTCCAGTATTGCCGGTACAGTGAATTACCCGACGCCACGCAGGGGATCACCACGTTTGTGCCGATCATTTGCGTGATAATCGGACTCCACTTTGTTATTCTAGCTTTACCTTTGGAACACTGAACGGGCCTGCCTAAACATTTCAATAAACACGCTTGTTCAATATTTGTCAATGTACAGATATAAGGTGTTCACACACACACACACACACGTCAACAAAACATGGGAAGTTAAATCGTCATTGAATTCCGCGGCTAGTCGAAATTCGTTTTTAAATCATGAATATCTTATTAATGTTGTAGTACTGCTCATAATGATATGTCATTTTTAATCCATACCTTCAACTGAAATTGCCACGGGGTCACTAGCCATTGTCTGATCTCTTGCCTGACCGGTACAAGTGTACAACCCTTGGTGATGAGGTTGGACGCAATCGATTATATGCCTTATAGTCATTTTACCAACACTTTGAAATTCTCCAGAATCCTCGAATTCATTAGGACCCACTGTAATCTAATTATATAATAATTTTTTCACATTAGTTATACATAAAACATTTTATTCTGTATTTATTTATTTATTTATTACACGCTGGGAGGCCACTATAATTTACAGAGATTATTAATATTGGTAAGTATTTAAGTTACCTGATTGAGTTGTACTCCTCGAGTCCACAGAGCATGGGGTACGGGACTACCGAAAACCGTACATTCAAGTTCAACCCTGCCACCAGGAGGAACTCGAATAGGTTCCGAAGGTGTTGTTTTTACCATTACCCAATCCTTAAGTTCTAATTTCACAGTAGCTCTTTCATTATCTATCAATGAAATTAATTATTTAAGTGTTATATTTCATTTGACGTAAATAAATGAATTTTATTCTCATAGTTATTTACATTTTTTTTTTTTATGTATATTTAAATATATAATTTAAATCATTCAAATTAAATAAGAAAAACTAACCTCTGAATGTCGATTCATCCACAGAGTTCTGAAAAAAACAAAATCGAACATATCGAATAAATAAATAATTCAATAATCAATCAGATCGAATTAAAAATGATTGTATATATATTTAATAAAATAACTTAAAATAATTTCTTATCATTTATACGATGAACCCTCAACATTTATACATAATTTTTATTTCTTTGGACACATAAAATAAACTTTAAAAATGAAAAAAATAAAATTTGAAATATTAATAGCATATATTAATATGGTTCAATTAGTATAACGGAGCTATGTACGGTTGACCTATTTAAACAATATAATATATATTTATAACCAATGGGTTAGGTCTTAAATTAAATTGTATCCATTGTGGCCTACTATCGTTTTTTTGCATCAAAAGTAATAGTTTACTTTGAGTTTTATACATGCCGCATTACAATATCGCGTGTTATTCTTATAATGAAAACATTTTTCTGAAGATTAAATTTAATATTATTCGACATTCGAATTATATTATAATTTTTTTTTTATTAATATAATATCATGGATAATTAACTTATGGGGTATGAAGTTAAGTCTGTGTATAAATTATGGTAAATGTTAAATATATATAAATTGATAAAGTAATAGTAGATTACAATTTACAATAATATTTAAATTTAATAAAAATCAAATAATGCAAAAAAAAAAAAACAATAAAAACACGTACATTTTTTCGTATTGTAAAATAAATATAAGAGAAGACCGAACTTCGAATGTATACATTTGAAAGATAATTCTAAGATTAAATATCTGTGATTAAATAAAGTGTAGTTACTCAACAAATATTATTTTACTCAAAACTAAAGATAAACTAACAAATGGCTAAACTACTACTCATTTAAATTATTCCTAAAAATAATCCATAAAATAAAATCCTGATCGTAATATTAAATTTTAATGTAAACGTACACACATATTGATACTATTAATACCTTTGAGTAGAATGCAATACGAGCCTAATTCTATGCTAACAATACGATTTGATATGAAAGAAAAATATGCGCAGTTATTTCATTCTTTGATTGAGTATATTAATTCGATCGTCTAATCATAATAAAACTAAACACTAATTAATTATTTTATAAATAGTATTTACCATCACCACTTCTGAAACCGAAACTATTAAAAACTTTTTTAAACTTTTATACAGTTAGAACATAATATTTATCATTTTATCAGCAGTAACTTATGAACCATACTAAAATTAACTAATTTAATACTTTTATTTATTGTATAAGGATAATCATAAAAAAAAAAAACTTAAGAGCTTACCTCAACAATGTGGTTTATCGGTATGACTGCTGCGAATCCAGTGCTGTTGATCAACACCAACCAGGAAAATCCCAGTAGTATTGCAGAGTATCCCATAATTGCGTTTTTATGTATTTTTAAAATTTACTGTAAGAGACGAAAAATGAAATCACTATTTAAACGTGAAACTATTCTATTATAACCGTTATAATATTACAAATAAACCAATATTATACAAATGAAAAATTACTAAAATAAAAATAATTTTTTTAATATTATGTTATTAGAAGAACAAAAGAGGATTGGATCCTTGGTTTGGATTCTTTGTAGTCGCCGAATGGTGTTGAGAGTTGGATTTGGGAAGTAGTATAAGACATGTTTCAGGAATTTGGTGAGTGCTGGTTAAGCGGAAATCTGTATTAGTCTGTTTAGTGTGGTGTCTTAGAAAGGAGTGACTACTACGGCGTCCAGTTGGGTCTTTTATACTCTAGCATTATCTAAGAACTCTGTAATATTGCGTCAGCCGACGCAAACCGTTGAATTAGTATTCAATTTTTATATCAAAGGTCAAGTTTCTTAAATCCTGTTTAGATAAATGAACGTGTACTAACGTGTACTTAATACTTATACAAGTAAAAATAAATAATTAAGTTAAAATAACTTGTCTAAACTAAACATGGAATGGAATTTGATTGAAACATATTTTTAAACATATTCACTAATTCGCCGAACGAGTATAAACCAGTAACTGATGAAATATTCAGATCAACTTTTTTAAACATACCATTACTTGCTGATGTCAACGTCTACTTATATTTACAACATACCTGTATAAACTGTTTTAATAATATTTACGTTTTTAAAAAAATCTAAATAATAAACATTAAATAGACATATATTTTATACGTATTTGACAATCATCTTGACATTTCAACATTTTAGATTTTTCATTTATGAGATTAATTTTTTTTTTCATGTTCGTATACTGCAGAGTACTTAATATTAAATAGGCATGTCATACGATGATATGATTTCCGATCTCGAACTTATCTAAATAATAGTTATTATATTCTAAAGTAGGTATAATTACCATATGAATACATACATGTTGCTACTTACTACTGAATAGTACATGATATAAGTAGTATGATATAACGTTATGTAATGTTATAACACGATTAAAATAATATAAACACAGACAGATTAACATAGAATTTTTATAATAAATTTATGAATCGCGTCTTTCTGAGTAATTTTTAATCGCATACCGCATTTAATCAACTTTTACATTAATTGTATTTAATAACTACTTATTGCTTACAAGATGTTTGCGTAATGAATAACGCATTTTTTGTATTAAATTAAATTTGAAAATAATAAATGGTTTAATTTATCTGACCGAGGGTGAAGACGTAGGAATATAAACTATTAAATCATTGAATAGATTAATGTATTCATTAAATTCAATAGGATTTTATACATATATAAAGTAATTTTTTTAAATTTTATTCAACACAAATTTACTCGATTGTGGTACTTTTTACGGTAAATTACATTTTTTATTTCATATTTTGAAACCGAAAATCAAATTTCGAAGTAGTATTTTATTATTTTTAAATGTTCAATGTTTAAACGAGCATTGGCACTTCGTACGGTATCCCCAATAAACAGCCCTCTCTGCTAATTAATCTAAGCATTAAATAATTACTAGTTTTAAACTAGATTTTAGGTAGGTATCTATGTTTATAAATATAAAAAAAATTATTGAAAAATACGTAATTTAAAATATATTTTGTCCATAAACGAAATTAAAAAAATTAATTGTTACATGATACAAATTATAAATAATAAAATTATATTAAATGACGTGACTTAGAAAATGAGTGTTTAATGTTAAAAAAAACTCAATATATATTTATTTATTTATTTGTGTTAAGTACGCATTTTGAATCACATCTTGTGATCGATTTTAAAGTGTTTTACAGATATAATTTACTTTAGAGCTAACCAATTGTACATCATATTATGCAACCATGTCTTATCGAGACTAAAATATTTATAATATTTTGTTAAACTCATGATAGGTAGACATGTTCATACCGGCCCGGAAAAAGTAAATAATGTACGTTCCACGATTAAAATATATACTTATGGCATTGATGATGAACTCAATAAAGAAGGGCACGGGCCTGATATCTATTTATTTTTTTTACCTAAAGTATCATTATGCTCATTACATTATTAACATGTTGCAACATTTCTTCGAGTAGTCGCTGAGTCCGGAAACGTACACACATTTTTTGACTGCTAATCAAGAAAATATCTATGATATGCTTCTGCAGGAATCTTATCTACCATTTTACATGAAAAAAAGTCAATTTTTGGAAATACAATTATATTATTAATCACGTCCGACATAAATGATGACTGTTAATAATATTAAAATAAGTCTAATCTATAAATGCCAAACTTTTATAATATACTTATTGATGAGTATTAAATTAAGTACCCTTTGTTATACAATTGTTTTTAACTCTTAATTCTGAAAAATCGATAACCTCTCACGTGGAGATTTTTTCAAGAAGCAATTAGGATTATTTGATTGTAATATTTAGTACACGTGGTTCATACATTCGTAGTACAATTTATTTAATATTGTAAATTCCAAATAATCATTTCAACATTAAAACTATGATTTTTGTATTCATGAAAACAAAACTATAGATACTGCAGTAATAATCCTATTATTATTTTATTTTATTTTTTAATATTTTTTTTTAAAAAAACAGTCTATAAACGTGTTATGTTTATTGATCAATATAGACAATATTATTCATATGTCATTACAATATTATTTGATTTAAAATTTTTTAAAAATAACAAGTATATAAAAATATTAAAGAACAAATTTATAATCAACATTTTAAAATAGCCTAGATTTTTGTTAAATCAACGAAATATTAAAAACTGTTTGACCTTATAATTTTTTTTCGAATATTCATTTAATATTCATTACAATATTCAATATTCCTTTTTCAATCCTATATTTTGTTCCTTTAATTTAATATAAAATAACTATAATATAATAATTATTTAATACACGTTAATTTATTCTTTTCTTACATTTTGTAAAGTTAATTTTTAATTTTTCAAAACTTAAAAATGCATTACCTATTATCTATATTCGCAATCGTAAGTACGTAAATAAAAAAAAAAATAAAACATTAAGCCATGTTAAACTGTAAGGATAGTGACCCAACTACGGCGATTTCGGTACTTAATGCAAACAACCTCATTTCTTTAATCGGCTTCAAAGAATATTTCTATCATTTACATTTGATAAATATGTATATAGTTACTGCATATTCTTAAAGTCCAGAGTAGTTTTATGAGTATTTAAGTTAACTTCTTTTTCCTGAATAAAACTCGATTAGGGTTGCATTACGGTCATAATATAAGGAAGGCTACTTGATAAGGCTATTTCATCCAAAACAATTCAATTTTTTTATTTCAATTTAGTAAATTGTAACAAATATTAATTAAAATAAGTATAGTATGTTTGTATATTGTAGTATAGTCATAGTTAATTGATAATACAGTACTTTATACTTATTAGCCAACGATTATAAAAAGCATTGTGGTCCTTTTCAACTTACAACCCGGAGCTACAGCCACCTCCCTTGATCCAGCCCTGAACCCAAATACATACTTTTTCATCAAATCAGTGATTAAAACAAACATTTTGCATAGTTACATTTTAATAATTATCACATATCAAACTAAATCTATTTTTTAAGACAATTTTTTTATATAATATATACACAGTATATTTCATTTCGTGCCATTTAAATAATAATTAAGTATATTTTGCTTACGTCATTATTATAGATAATTTATAATATAACTTTCAAGTTTAGTAATCCTTGTATGTGGTTAAAAATAAAACATATGGCATCATAAAAATATATGTATATATTTAAAAAATGTGCATTGATAGCCGATAAAACAGTGCAAAACCAAACTATTGTAGTAAAGACCTTTGCCACATACTAGTACTTATTGTTACTATTATAAAGTACTAATTCATATAAGAATTATAAATTTAAAAGTGCTATGTTTTATGTATATCTATTGTTCGATTAATTTATACGGCGCAATATATAATGATTGTTTCTAATTTTAAATATTTTTTTATACATATTTATTAGTTACAAGAATATAATATAATATGTATACTAATAAGGTAAAATAATTCTATAACTTTTACTATATCTATGTTTTCAGAATATAATTTAATTATTTGATTATGATTAAATGTAAAATAAATTCAAAATTTATTCATAGATAAAATATCTGCATTAAAAAAGTATTCAAGTTTGTAAGTACACCTCTGAATCATAAAAAGTTGAGATCGAAAATTTGAATAAAGAAACGATGATAGACATTTTACATGTAAAAATTAATTATTTTAACGATAAAATAGACCTTAGTATTTAAAATTTTTTATGTGAATATTCAAAATAAACTTCTTGGTTACAATATGACATAACTATTGTTATTATTAACACTATATATTAATGAACATTGATTAAGCATAAAATTATTAAATACCTATCATTAATCCCGTTTTGAGATTATTTGTTTAATCGTTTGTCATTAGTAGTTAGACACGGTTGTGTCTGAAAATGCTAATAAGTGAAAGAAACATCTCTAATACTGGTATGCGTACTGTTCATTTTGTGTTCAATATGTGCCTACCAAAAATCAAAAAATACATAAATAAACTAAAAAATCTTAAATCATGAATTATTTAGACAAATTTATGAATTATCAATATCTTTTTAACATATAAATTCATTTTGAGATTACAATAATTAAGAAAATTCTATAAAAATGTATGATAGTGTGATAATGATAGTTTAGTGTCTAAATAGCTTGTGTAATTAATAAAAAAAAAACCATGTCTATACATGATAAGTGATAACCATTAAGTACTTGATTCTAATTAATTTGTTAAAATTATAAAATAAATATTGACTTGTAATTTTGTTGAGTTTATAATTGTTCATGAAATTTGAAGTTTAACACTAAGACTGTTATAAAATGTAGTTGACATTCTGTATAAATTATGTGTAACTTCTTGTCCATTAATTAATATTATTTATAACATATATAGGAATTTTCTTACGTGTAAATAATTATAAAACTTAATTTATTGAATTATGAAATAATAATAATACTGACTCAAACTATAAATAATTGTTTTAATTGTTTTATTATTTTACCTTAAATTTTCATTTAACCAATTATATCAAATTAAAATTTGCAATAAATTCTATATAACTTCATCTTATACGTTTTAAGTCGATATAAAAATATAATAATACAATATGAAATTAATATTTAATATAGTTTTAAAACTTAATAGTTGTTTATAAATAAAAGCAAGGGAAAAGAAAAATATTACAGTATTTTTTAATTTTTTGGTCATAAATATTTTCATGTTATATTTGTACAAAAATAATTAATGAAACATTTTTACTTTATTTATTCAGTACATTACAAGTGTTATTAAAATAAAATATATTTTATGATACATATTTCTGTTGAAATTATTCAGAGAACGAATTACGTTTAAAGTATAAAATGAGACATTAAAATATTTCGAATTTTGATGACATTCAGATAAGTTATATAGTAATTTACAACAAGTATTTGATTTGAAGTATAGTTTCCTTTAACTTAGTTTAAAATATTATTAATATTTATAATATTTCTGCATATCGTAAAAATGTGGTTACCAATTTGTTTTGTCATACTGGTATTAATGAATATGAAATATATTAATACCAATATTAAATTATTATATTGTGATCAGTGGTTGTGAATTAATTAATTAAATGTATTTTCAATAACTTAACACATTTTCATTTTACGATTTCTCTTTATGAAAAAATAAATAAATAAATAAAAACTAGTAATATGTTCAAATAAATTATTAGGTTTTTAAATTAAAAAAATTTCAAGAAACATGTTTTTATAATATTAGTAAAATTTATATAACACAAAAAGTAACTAAAATTTAAATTTAACTAATGCTGCTGTAAGTTACAAAATATATAACTGTGTTATACAGATTTAAAAAATTGATCGTTGTCTGAAAGAATAAAAAATACTATAAAATATTTTATGATTTAAACTTTATTACAACATTTCCTTTAATAATATTTTAAGTTTTTTTAGACAGTTGTATATTTAGGCTCTATAGCTTAGTTTATTTTATAGATTATTCCATAAATCTATGTCTTTCGTTCAAAACTTACAAAATATTTAAAAAGTTAAACCCTTCATGTGAAGCCAAAGTAAAAAAAAAAAAAAAATCAACACACATGTCGCAATAAAATAAATTTTTTTTTAAACCACTCCGTGGTAATATGTAATTATAATTATATTTTTCCACTAAAAATAAATTAGTAAGCCCTATGGAATTTTTTTAATCAAAACATATTAGGAGGTATGGAATAAGTTATCAATTAAAAAAAAAAAACCATTAACGTATAAGACAACAATGATATTTTTAAGTAGTTTAAAGAAGTCTATTTTTAATTATGAAAATTTATGTTATGTGTATAAATTAAAAAATAAAGTATAAAATGTTTATATACTATATTACTATATTTAATACGATCGAAGACAAAATAATTGTAAAGATTGTCAAAAAATAATTTAGTTACTCGAAATATTTCTACATCATCTGATATTTTTAAATTAATTTAAAAATGAAAAAGGTTATTAAACAAATAGAATTATAATCCAAACATTGATTACAACTCTGTTAATAATATTAGTCAGACAGAAACGTAGTAGATACTCACGTACTTGAAAGTGTGTTTTCTTAGCGAAAGTTTGTGCGCCGTGTTCAGGATTGAATGCAACAAGTCGTAATGATCTGAGTATTGGTTCCTCTAGACTTTATAAACCGTAGTCACAGCTGTTATGTGACGCAAGCGTCGGGTCAGGAAACATACGAAATCGTTATTAATCATCTTAGTGTGTGTGCATTTCTATAAGTAAGCTGATAGAAAAACCCCGTTGATCCTTAACAGGATATTAAACTAACATTATTGGCTATTGTGAACTTCGTGGGTGGTAAACATTACTCAATAATCTAAACAGCACCGCCAATCAATCCAAGACAATTTTTTTGTGAAAAAAAAAAATGAATTAATCTATCGTTTCATATTTATCACACGACGTGACGATCAATCTTAAAAAATTGAAACAATTATTACAATAACATATATAATGTGAACTCGTGTGCAGATAAATACAAAAATATAGCAACACTTATATATGTGTGTGTATATAAAATAAAAAAAAAACTGGTATATAAACAAAATATACTATTTGACAAATTACAGTCATATAACATAATTTAATTACTTGCCATCAGTGATCATTGTATTTTTGTCCTACAATGTAATATTATTGTTACGTTTATTTTGATTGATTCTGCTGTATACGTTATTACTTCGGCAAATACAATTTTTAATTTAATTGTTATTTTCATTTTCTAACAAAACCCACTGTTGTGTTTTGAACAGTGTTCATTAAATATTAATAAACTATAAATTTTCGGTCATAGATGTAAGATGGATAATGAACAAACTACATGTATTGTATATATATATATATATTTATAAACATCAGATTGACTCATTGAATATACTTACACTCAAGTGCAATGATTATGTAATATATCTTACGTAAATTTCGTACAAAATTAAGCATCATCAAGTATATCAAGCTATTAAAAATAGTCCTCAACAATGGTTAATATATTACAAATACACCTTCAATTTAAATTAAGGGTTTTGTTACGTCAAATGAATATGATAATAATATCTTGATTTTAGATTTGGTAAAACTTAAAAAAATCAAAGAGAGTATTAGTTTTAACATGAAGTTTATTAGTTAATTACTATATGACACAATATCTATGAATTAATATAATCTTTAGTTAATTATAAAATAATAATTTAATCTTTTGTCTTAATTTTTATTTTTTTGTTTAAGATATAGCAGATTTCTAAAAGAATCGTATTATCCCATGATTAGATATTTAAGGCATAAAATATGGTGTATTCAATAATGATGTCATTTGATCAAGGTATTCTACATTACTCACAAAATAAAATTTGATTTCTTGTTCAATGTAAAATAAATAAATTTAAATAACTTACAATTATTTACAAAAAACTATATTTTATATATATTTAATACATTTTACATTATTATTCCATATTGACATTAAATTAAAACGAGTTGTTGAGTTTTATTATACATACATTTTATTCTAAAAATGTTTCAATAAATTATATAAATTACTTAAACATAATTCCTGACATTTTAACATCAAATTACTTATATTATATTTAAAATTAAATATATTTGTTAATATTTAATTGAGATATTTTAAAAATAGTTTTCTTAGTAAATTTGTTATTTCAAATTAAATCACTAAAATTCTTTTAAAAATATTTAACATGCTTTAAATTTTTATAGAAAATAAACTTGTATAAACTGCAAACCTACTATTTTATAGCAAAACGTATTCGCATTCAACTATATTCTATTTGAGCAGTTTCATAGAAGTGAATGTTAAAAAAAGTTATCATTATAAGGAATTAAGGCTGCATAATATGATAATCACTACCTTTTCTACTATAATTGTATACTACTATAATCGAAATAAATAATAAAACAATACACTATTAAATATTACTTATACTATAATGACAATCATTAATTATGCACAATTTTCTGGCCAAATTCAAAATCAACTTCAGCATAAAATTAATGAATTTAACTGTACGTTTATTCATTATACAAACAGTTGATATTTTTTTCAAATCATTATCATGTGTGATATTATACAAACTAACTAAAATAATTATGTAATTTAAATTATTCAATTTATAGTTATGACTAAATATGATTCACAGAAAAATAAAACATAAAATTAAAAAAGTCATTATTTTTAATTAATTTAACATTTATTTATTTAATATCATCAAAAAATATAATGTATTACAACCTTTTCATTCGACTTTATAATTAGAAAAATCAGAACTATCGATTGTGTTTGTCTAAATGTGTAATGAAATAAATGGTTATTTAATTTACCACGTGTTTATTATTGTTGGGTTAAATTTTTACAGTTGATTTACTTAATTAAAGCATTAATTATTTACATAAATAATATAATTAATTTCATTAATTTTATTAGTAAAATAATATAAAATATTAATAGCATAATTGCATACTTTATGAACATACTAATAATATATTGTCCATGAATCTATTTAAAAATATGAATTATAGTATAAAAAAAGGATAGTCACGGTTTTTTTAAAAATGTAGGTACATTGCTAAGTAAAATAGATTTTTAAATGTCAAACGTTAATAATTGAATTTGTCCTTATCTTAGATAATTTTTTTTTAATCCCTATAACTTATATACTTGATGGTTAATAAGTCTGGATGATTTAAAGTTGGATTATCTATTTTTTTTTAATCCCTATAACTTATATACTTGATGGTTAATAAGTCTGGATGATTTAAAGTTGGATTATCTATTTTTTTTTTAATCCCTATAACTTATATACTTGATGGTTAATAAGTCTGGATGATTTAAAGTTGGATTATCTATATACTTATTAATGGATAAAAGTTTATTAATTTGTTGCAATAAGAAACTTTCGGTGGTGTTACTAAAACATCACTGTAAGATCAATATATATTTCATTTCACTTAGAACTAAAATTATTTTTTTCATTAACACTAAATATTTCAAAATATGTTATTGTTTTGCTTGATATTTTGTAATCACAAAAATCAACCACAAAAAAAATCATATATACTGGTTAAGAGTTGTGTAAAATAAATTAAAAATTTTGGTTGGCTTAGAAGTAATAAAGTACTCAATATTTTTAAGTTGAACATTTTAGTTATTTTTTTACAACAGAAATTTCAAGCTTTCCTTTCACATGCTAGATATTTGGTGAACATTTCAAAGTAAATTTCCAATTTTTTCGTAAATGAACTTTAAATTAAGAATTTTGTTGGTTTGTTGGTTTACTTGATTTACTCAATTTAATGTTTTAATGAAATATGACCCGGAAATATTAAATTATAATTTAAATTTATCATTGTGGTTTATAAAAAAGGAAGACATTTTTGATTCTTGACATTCACTAAATGTTTATAGTAGTATAGATCTTGATAGTGTACCGCCTTTTATATGAGTATTAAAATAATGCAAAAATGTTCTTACCAAACCACTACGTGAATTGTTTAACTTGTCGCTTTCTACTGGTTCTTTTCCATTATAACGGAAAAAGTTCTATATGTTTCCTATTTATAAAAGTTGAGATAAATGTAATTTTATTAATTACAGGCTAATCTCTAAATTATCTATTATTCCTAAATTATCTGGATCCATTATTATTAAATAACTATCAAAACTATTGTCTAATTATATTTGTCCTATTCAACATGGGTTAATTATGTTATTTAACATAGGTCTAAAAATCTATATTTACAAATATAATAACTTACCATTCTGATTTTATCTCCACTATCGAAAACAGCTTACAAGTTGATACTGTTTATACAGATTATAGTAAAGCCTTTAATAGAGTGAATCATGACTTACTTAAGCTTTTTGTGCTTTTTCTGTGTAATCAAATTCGTAACAATGTCGATTTCTTTTATATGTCCCGTGAAAGTTTAAGAATGAAAGCTTTATCTATTTTCTCAAATTAAACTTATATTACATATCATTTATTATAGTCCAATATCTATAAATTATCTAACTATTTATGTTCTAAAATTATGCAAATATGTTCTTTTTTTTCTTAATTAGTACACTTCCTTTTTGGTTATTATAAATATATTATTCTATATATAAAGGGTTCGTTCCATTCATGGGTAAACAATGAAACCTATGCTATGTAACTCGTATACAATAAAAAAATTATCTATATTCAATAAAAAAAATTGAAACCTAAAGTGTTAGTTTTCAAGTTAAATATATTAAGCAAGTACCTACTCGTAATATATAATTAAGAAAAATTATTTACTCATAAAAATTATTATTACTTTTGGCGATGGATGTTAACACCCGGAACCATATGAGCATTTAGTCACGTAGGCATACTTACTTCCACTTAACGAAAGAGTTTTTTGGCACATTTTTGTTCTATACATAGCAGCTTAACTCGTTTCAAATTATAAGCCAAAATCTTAAGATTATTGTCTATGATAAATTATAATTCCAATAAGTACAACAGTTCCTGATTTAGTAATTACCTAGTTCATTATATTTTCAATCTGAATATTCGAGTGAAAAAATAAAGTTTACGTATGATTAGGTATAATTCTACTTAAAATACATAGGTTTATTTATAGATAAAAAAAAATCAAAAACTAAACCTTATACTCACTTATATTAAGTTATCAATCAATTAAGTTATGTCATTAATGATGACTTTTTTATAAATACCAATATGTAATAAGTCTAATTGATTCATTCAGGCGAATTATGTAGGCAGTGGCATAGTTACGGGGAGGGTGTAAGGGGTTTCCACCCCCCCCCCTCATAGATTTTTTTTTTATTTATATTTGATTATTATTTATTAATATTTATATATTATAGTAAAATATTTTGATTTTACTATGATTAGGTATATATTAAAAATTGAATAACAAAATAATTTTCATTAATACGGGACATAATAACACTATTTTAAATGTAATATTATATATGATCTCGTTTTAAGATATACTACGAACACTTAAAAACTTACTCTTAAACACCCCCCCCCCCCCCCCAGAAAAGAATTGTATCTACGCTACTGTATGTAGGTATTGTTCTTTAAAATATATCAATATTTAAATAAATAAAATATCATAACATGTTCAATCTTGTAGCTTATTAAAGTAAAAAATCCCAAGCATATAAAAGATTAATATAATTAAAATACCTAATCAATATTTTTAAAGTCTTACTCAATCGGTAAAATTTAAATTTTATAGTATTTAATAATTAATGATAATAGAATTAATATAATACTATAAACATAAAAACATTTTGCATTATATTGTATTATGATTTAATGTTTATTGTCTTTTTTTATGGATATTCAAAACATAGCTTGTACTTAGATTTTAGATATACTCATAGTATATTTTTCATATTTAACTAATTTATATTAAATTATTGACTAAACGTCTGTAGATGCTTAAACGATAAATCTCTCATTTTACTTTTTTGAGAGACATATTTAACAATGATAAATACTATGATAAATATCTACTCATAGGCAAATTAATAGTATATACAACAATGTATATTTCCTATACTTTAAGTTCTCTATGACTATTGGTATAGAGTTTTTCTTAGTATAATATATAATTATAAACAAGTAACACTATAGTATATATAATATATATAATACTTGTTTTTTTAGATTCTAAGTGAAAATAGGAATATATTTTTTTCATTACGCTATATGATATAATTTGGCACACCTTTTGACTAAAGCCCAGCACATTACATAAATATAATTTAATTTCTATAAACTTCTTCACTTTAAAATTTTTATCAACATTTATTTAGTTTTTGCTGTTGTCGTTAGTTTATGTAATTGTTTTTTTTTATAAATTAATTTTAAAAGTTTTAGTTATTTGTAATAAGTTTAGTTACCTATACTACAAATATTTGCATATTATTAGTATTTTTATTATTTTTTTTAATTTGTTTTTATTTAAGATATTAAACATAACGTATATTATTTTGCACATTTAGTGATTAGGATATTATCTGTGCGTGCACAGACCTGTATTTTAGAGGATGTCCAGTGGCTTATTTGGGGGGAGTCTCAGGTCTTGAATTCCATCCAGAAGAAAAAAAAAAAGGTTATGGTTTAGCAATGTTATCAATAAATAAAAACTTCCTAATAACAACTTAAGATATTATTGATGAACTGACAAAAAACGTTTACCATTTTTATTATAAATAACTCTTCATTTGTATTTATAATAATAAAATAATAATATAATTATTAATTCATACCTTATATGTATTTTTTATAATATATATGGTAATCACTTTTTTTAAAAAAAATTTTAAGCTCTCTCCCACAAAAAAATTGTAAATACACCACAAGGGGTACCAAAATAATTTTGGGTCCTAACTTAACAAAACGTGTAGGTATATTTAATAAATTATAATATATAAATAATTAAATAAACATAACATTAATTTTTTATTTAATATTGTAGTATATTAGCATTAACGAATATGTTTTCCTTAATCTCGTATATTTTTCTCAGATAACTTAAATTATTTCTGATTTATACTTTTCTAGTCAATTGTAGCTATTACTATTTTATTTATTTTATTATTATTTACTATTGCTATTATTATTATTATCATGATACATTTTTGCATGAAAGTTAAGAAAATGAATAATTATAATAATTATATTTTCTATAATAAATCATATAAAATAAATTATATTTTATTTGAGCAACCTCGAGTAAAATAAGGGTCCTTTGCTCTAAGACTTAAATTGTAGGGCTTCATTCGCAACATTTCGAGGAGTGCCCGAGCACACCCAGTATCTCCCTGAGCACATATATGATATTAATATATATATTTAAACATTACATACATATCTATATTGAGGAATTCATCCAATGGCAATACATCAACATTAATTGCATCAGCTTACAATAGAAAATCGCCTTTCTAATTTAGTTTAAGTTTACAAAGAGGGTTATCGGATATTTATACTGTTGCCATGTTTTGATGTAAATAAGGAAGTTTTGTGAATCCTGTGACTTTTTAAATTCTCTAGCCTTTATGCAGTGAATAATTAGTCATGTACCATGAAGAACCAGCAATAGACGAAGAACTGTGTTCGAGAAATTGTATGGGACAATTGTTTAAAGATTTGAACAGTCACCAAAAATGCCATAGGTATAGATGGATCTTATCATTGTGATGTATAATAGCATTTTATTAGTGATTATATATATTAACATACTAACTACCGTATGTGTAATTATAATATATACATACTCAAACGTTTCAATTTGAATGATTTGTATTTTTAAATACATAAAATATAGAGAGTGAATTCTACAGTACTAATTCCTACACCACATTATCGTGACAACCATAACCAATCATTTACTACGTTTATATGATAGCGTTAAAACGGTTTGAAATTAAATCGTTTTGAAATTAAGACCCATTAACGTCATGTAAACACTTAAAAACGGTTTAAAAAATGTAAACCGTTTTAAAAGTTAAAACGCTCGCGCAGTTTAAGAATTTAAAACCGTTTTATATGCTCAAACCGGATTATTAAATGTATATATAAACGCGGGATATGTTTTGCATTAATACGTTTATCACAATTATTGTGATTCATGTTATCAGTTATCACTTATCAGATTTTGTTTTTATATATTTATTATTTAATTATATTAATTTTTATATATTATTATTTGTATAACTTAATAATAATTTAATAAGAACACAATAAATGCAAAATTATAAATTTATTATGAAAATATATTATGAATCAATATATTACTTATCAGATATCCTCCTGGAACAAACGACCAAAGTCATGAAGTAAAAATATTAATTTTAAAACGGTTTATAAAATATTAGCTAAACCGATTTAGTATACATATATTTGTATATAAACATCTAAAATTGGTTTAAGCTAAACTGTTTTAAATAATTTTAAAACGGTTAAATTTTAAACTGTTTTAACGCTATCATATAAACGTAGTAATTTACCGTTAATTTTAAAAAATACAGAAAATATTAAAAAAAAAAAAAAGTACATCCACAATTACTAGAAATATTTAATAATTTTTTTTTTTTTTTTTCATGATATATTAGTGCATAATTACAAATTCAATTTAAAACGTCTGTCAGAAATATTTTAAGACTTAATAGATAGGAAATTGTAGCGGTGCACACTAACTCGTTAATCATCAATTAGTCACCAAGTTAATTTAAGCCAATGTTTGTCCATTCAACTATGTACTTTAGTGGCAATCTAACCTGATTTACTTAATGAACGAATCACGAATATGTAAGTTAATATTAACAAATATTAACAATATAGAATAGTATAACGATAACAATAAAATATACTACATTGTAATAATATAAAATTAATATGAATCTATAGTCTACGTAATTAGATAGTTGGTGCGATTTTAGATATATTTGTAATGACTGTATTATAAGTTTTGTATAACTTCTTATATAGGTTCATAATTGAATAGAATGATGACTGAGAGTTTTAATATATACTTATTTTCAAAGCTGATGCTGCACTTAAAATTCTAAATAGCAAAATCTTTCCTATAAATATTCCTATGTATATATATATTATACGTGTACGATAATTTTTAGAGTTTTCGTTGCATAATTTTGTAAAATTACGTGTTTTGCATTAAATGTCTAATAATAACTAATATCACACTACTTCCAGAATAGTTCAGAACAGACATTCTGAAATTCTTGATTCAGAGTAGCATTGATTAAACTAAAATCATTTTATCGATCATAAAATTTACCAACAATTTTGAATGTAAGCATTCAAACAATTTATTATTTACGAATATTTTTAAAAATAATTTAAAAATGTTTTAGGTAAATTATAACCACAGTAACATAACATATATCTTTGAAAATTACCTGTGGTTGTGAAGTTCACGGAAAACTATTTTTTATAACAAATAAACTACCTTTGTGCACCGAAAGCTTAACTTTTATTTTGCATCGAAAAATAGTAAAAAAAATATACAAGTTCTATATACAATTAGGTTTTTTTCGTTAACAAATATGTTAATACAATATTTTTGTAAACATATTTTTCATTGCAATTATATTCAATCAATTATCAGTGACGTAAAGATTTAATCTTGTAGGTGTATCGCATCAATGATTATTGATAATGGTACATGGAATTTGTAAAATAGATATGTAATTCTTAGAATTTATAATGATGTATAAATAAATATAACTACTTTGCAGTATACGTATAAAAAGTATAATGCTATAATATTAGATTCGACATGAACTTTCTCGGAAAAAAATTTACAATTAGTTTGACAGTGGATTCCCCACGACTCATGAATTGTGATATGTTCTCATCAAACGTTAAAACGCTAAAGCTCTTGAGAACTATTGTGAAAAATTATTCGAAACAGCTGCTGTTATCTTTAAAGATGAGTTTGAAGTTCTTTATATTGCAGTTGACAAAAATCAAATTTTGTCACTGTGGTTTATTCCACAATACGCGTATGTATTCAGTATAAGCTACCTGTCGGTAATTTAACCACGGATATCTTCATAATATCTATACATCTTACTATAATATTAGCAGAAAAGGCAGTCCCTCTATAATTCGTTTCTCAGTAGGCATTAAATAAATATTTTTGATTTCCGGTGTGTAATCATTTCCATAATATACTTTCTTATCTAAACGAAGTATTACCCAGTCGTTTCACTGACATCTATTGAATATTGAATTTTCCACACCACAACGCATAAGCGTTCGACGATAAGATTATAAAAAGTGCTTTGTGATTATATACGCGTATTGTACTTCATCCTATAGAAGCATTGATAAAAATATAAACGTAGGCTAGAGCAGTAACAATCAAGCGAGTGTTTAAATCATCATTAACGTTATATTTACCGATAGCCATGAACAACTAATTTATTAAATTTTACCGAATCGAACATACAACACTATACATTTCTACAAAAAATATTTTATGCCTAATAATATAACTACACATTTTACCACTTACGTTGATTATGTTCACACGAGGTACCTAACTATTATATCGATTGTATTATGCATAAAAAATAATAGAGCATACAAACTATTGGTCCGAGAAAAATTAAAAAAATTTAATTGCAGAACTAAACAAAAATTGAGTTAAATTTTAATATTTAATATTATAATATTTAAGTCGCAGTTTAACATGAAATATCAAAATACATTGCAAAACTGTATATTGTAAAAAATCATTATGAATATAGGTGTTCCGCCTAAAAAATTCTTGATTGGCATTATACAAGTATTCATAAATTTTATATGGAAACCCTACTCAAGAACGTTTATTACAATTATATATATACATAATATTTGTATTACAATTAAACTATAGATTTTTAGAATTCGTTTATAAGTGGACACATATCATTAAATACTTTAAACAAAGAAACTCCGGAAATTAATTATTTTAATTATTTAAAGGGATTATAGTTTACTAAACCTTGTTTTAAGCGATTTTTACTATTATACCTTATTATCATACAAATATGTAAATATTAATTTGAATAAAAGAATTATGAACATGATGGAAACAGTTGTTCATTATTTATTGACATTTTTATGAAATAAATTCCAAACAAATTCGAAGTCACAACAAAAACATACATTAATTTAAGGGGCTTTTTATTGGAAATTTTACTGTAAAAGTGTATAATTGTTAAGATAATGTATACAAGAACTACAAAATGTTTCAATCGTTTCTAAACGAATTGATATTCGTATTACGATATTCTACTTATTAAGTAGGTACAAATTGTTCAAAAAATCATAATTTTTTCTCATTGACAATATGACAAAATAGTTATCATAGAGATATAATTATAAATCATATTCTAACTATATCGCATAATGCTTTGCCCATTGTTATTTTGTACATTTCTACATCCCATTTAATTTATGTTTAAATAATCAATCAAAATTCGTGATATTTATGCAGTTACATAATAAATAATATTCATGCAAATTAATTTTAAAAAAACACCATCAGTTAATTTGTATGTTTTTATTTTGTAATGAAAACATTTTTTGTACGATCATTTATCGTTGTTTTACCCTACTATCGAAACCTAGTTATTTCAGTAATAACAATATTGAGAGTTTTTAAGTGGCATAAGGCTATATCGATCAGCCGATTCTTTTTTTTTACAAATGAGAAGGATAATAAAGTGTACTTATTATTTTTACCAATAACCGAATTTGTGATAAGATATTAATGAACGTTATGTATATACAGTGGCACACACAGGATTTTTTTTCGGAGGGGGGATCAAGGTAAAAATATAACACATTTTACAATTAACAAAATTATGCAAATCCTTAATATATTTTGACTTAAATAATAGCATTGATAATAGAATAGACTATTCTATAATCAATGATACTAGGTAATCAATACTAGCTCTTCATATTTTAAACTTGTAAAATTTGTAAATTTTAACCTAGTTAAACCTTTAACTAATCGGAGAAAATTTCGGGGGGAGGGGGTACAACTCCATAACCCTACCCCCTTGCGTGCGCCACTGTGTACATATGTAATAATATAGTATTAATTCTTATAATTGTTACTGTTGTGAAAATTATCATGGAATTATCCATAAAATTTGTAATGAGTAGGTAGTCAGCGTGGGTTGCTGTTCAGAATTCGAAAGGATATTCTGGGAATGCTGCAGGAATTTCTACGATTTTTAAAATACAGTGAAGTAGCCAGGAATTATACAATTAAACGTCAAATGTACAGAAAATCAAATGGAACAGATTTAATATTGGATTTCAAAAACATTAATCCGTGACCACCCTTATACTGTAAAAACAATCACTTCAAAAGTATAAAGTATACCTATATTACGTAGGTACAATATTATTTCAGCAATATTCATTATTTACATTATTATTATAATTGACTAAAAAAACATAGAAACATTGATTTACAAAATAATGCGGTTGGTAGATAAATAATAAAATTTGCAATTTTAAAAAATAGCTTGAAGAACTCGAATAGATAAGTTTAAATAATTTCCGAGCACCAACATACAATATAATTGCATATTCTTTAATTATACTTCAATTATAAGTGTATTGTTTTTATCTGACAACGAGACTCCCGGGTGATAATTTACTAATTTAGATGAAAGCAATTACTATTTCAGTGTAAGAATATGTATATATTTTAATATTTATATTAATTTACATCACCTCAATCGATAATTATGAAATCAACACAAAACATATAAAACATTTCCTGTTAGGAAATTTTCCTAGATATCCAAAGAGTGGAAAAATGTATACAGGCCAGAGCACAAAACTGTTTGTTCCCTTATAAATGCGATTTTCGAAAAATCTTTTCTTAGTGTCTGTCAGAGAATGGTATTTTAATTGTATATATATATATATATATATATATATATATATAGATTGGATACGTTAAAATTATTTTTACTATCATTTTTGATGCTAATCGTTATTTTATTGTTGTTATTTACTACTTACCTATTATTGTTAGTATTTTGATCATTCTCGTGCGCAAGATTGTTTGTGGATACGTGCATCTTCTTGGGCCTATTTTATGAACGATCGAAATTTAATTTTCTTCACTTGAATATTTTGCAACAAATCAATCATTACAAAAAATGTTTGAACCCAATGGAGAAAATTAAATGTCAACAATTTAAATCGAACAAACCCATAGCTTTTTACTGATTGTGTATAAGGTTTATGATCTATACAAAACTGATAATGAGAACCTTAGTTCCAAGTTAACTCTGGAACTTATACCTAAAACCAGGGAGTAAAAAAAGGTAACCTGAATTTTTTCAAGCTACGAAACACGAACAATTTGAAACAGTACGTGACAACCACTCTATAATATTCCAAATATTATATTCATCGTGTTGAATAAAAAGTATTTATACAAACATAGTACATTGGTACTGTTCTCGAGACAGTATCGACTGATGGTTCTCGAGACCCCATATATATTAATTCATTAATTATTTAAATAAATCTATATTTATTAATTTTATTATATAACTAAATAGGTGTATACTATAACTATATTTTGAACATTCATCGATCGTCGTCGACGATAAACAGTTTTACAAGCATATGCCTGTAAAGCTATGTATGTAATTGGCACCGTCTTGATTTTCGCCAATAACAACCCGTTTCTTGAGAAAACCACAAAGGCCGTAATTTGCGTAATACTGCGAATTTTTGTTTACAGATAAAATGGTATTCGTAATACATAACATGCAGGGCCCCATACAAGCAAGGGCCGGTACAGTCGTACCCCTTGCCACCCCATAGGACCGGCACTATCTCCAAGATATTACAAAACTATTATTTCAACTGCGGTCCGAAAAACATAATATTATTATTGAAAATATTATCTTTTTTTAATTATAATATTTGTTGATTTATTTTTCTGTAGTGAGCTCTGCTTCCGCACTGCCCTAGCTTAAAACCGTTTTTAGACACGAAACCCGTAACCTCAAATTTATGGACCTGTTTTTACTCCCTGTTTAATACATGCTTAGCAGTTTCTATTCTAATTTGAAGAAAAAAAAATCGCATGCAATTGGATAATGTAAGTTGTTTCAAAGCCATACCGTAACAAAAATTCTCATATAAGTGACAGTGGCATATTTTCAATTTTTTTGTGGGGTGTTTACATTTTTTCTTAAAAAATAGGTGATTTTATAATATTATAAAAAATTCATATAAGGTATGAATTAATTATTACATTATTATTTTGTGATTATAAATACAAATGAAAAGTTATAAATGTAATAAGCACCTATGTGTTCATTACTTTATAATCCATGCCCATAAGCTGAATATGAATACTAGTTATTTATTTATTTATTACTGACCTATGTCCAATTACAAAATAAGCAGTAGTTATCCAATATCAATGCTTATTATTGCTATCCATTGCCTATTGCTATAATTTTATATACATTCCTCTGAGTTAACCAGTTAATAAAAACCAGTTTCTGGGGCGTCGTAGTTTGGGGTTATCAAAATATTTCAATGGCTTTCAATCTTCTATAGACATTTTTCCAAAAATCGGACCAGTAGTTTTTGAGACTTAATTTAAAATACATTAAAATATATTTTAGAACACATTATATATTATAAAAATATAATATATAATTTGGTATTAGTACATTTTTATAATTTTGACGTAAATGAATAAATATAAAACTTAATAAGTTATATAAAATAATTTTTAGTGATATTAATAAATTAAATTTAAATTTAAAATACAGTCGGATTATACTTTTTTTTGTTGTTACATCTTCCCCGCCATGTTGGGAAATCGTAAATTTTTACAAATTCCAATAATCAAGATAAGACGATGTAAAGATATAATACATAATATAATAGACAAAAAAATTTTTTTTAGTAATATATATATATATATATATATGAAATATTCAACAGTTTCAGTTAAATTTATTAATAATAAAATGAAAATAACCTATACCTATACCTGTTAAATATATTTTCATTTTAATGAATAAAAAAATAAGGAAATATTACTGTATATAATGAAGTAGAATAAATATTTAAAAAGAATATGAATTATAAAATTTTAATTTATTTAGTTTATTTAACAAAATCAAAAAATTTGATAAATTAAAAAACATTCTTAACAATATTATATATTAGTTAACTCTGAAAATAAGTTAGCAACCATGTAATCATCACGCTTTTCTAACATTTTTGGAGTCTTATCTATTTTATTATAATTTCTAGAATCTTGTGGAATGGTTATTAAATCTTTAACATTATTTGTAATATTTAAAGAATGCAACCAACTTTTAGGAATCTGTTCTAGAAAACATTTTCTAAATACCATACAATGTAAATGGGTTAGCTTTACATATTTAATACGCCAAAATCCTAAACTACTTAACGATATCTTCCAATTTTTCATTAACATCGAGTTGGAAGAAGCATGGTTTGAATCTGGTGTTATAATAACTAATAAACCACCAGGTCTTAAAACTTTATAAGCTTTTTCACAACATTTGTACCTTTGTAGTGGTGATGGAAAATATTCAAGAAATAATGAAAATACAACTATATCAAAGCTAGATAATGGTAAAGTTTGACAAACATTTTTAAAAATGTTTAACTTAGTGTCTAATGGTACTAAAAGGAAATCACATTTTATAACATTTTCAGTTGCTGGTGCTATGTCTATAGGCAATACTTTAAAAGGTAAATACTTTTGAAAAGGATTATAACAACTTCCAACATCAAGAAGATAAAAAGGTTTTTCTGGCATGCAGATTACATTATTATCAACCCAATTCACAATAAACTTTTCAGCTAAAGATTTTTCTCGAACTACTTCATGAAAATAATCTTCTTGGAAATATTTTAAAACGTTGTAAGTAATCCATGATATTCTACAACTTGAAGGATCATTTTTGTTGTTTGCATCCCAAAATTGTGATGCCAGTTTATGCATGCTTTGAGAATAATTCTGAAACAAATACGGTCGTAAATACACAAGTAAATAAATATTTGATTTATAAAAGTAAACAAAAAGATAAGAAAATAATGATAATAATAAATTTGAAGAATACTAATTCATATTTTTACTTTTAAAAGTGACTCGTCTAAACAGTGATTTGTCCATGCTTCATCTGCACCAATATCCATTGAATTTATTCTCAATTTTAAATGACATTTTTTAATAAATTCAGCATGTTGTAGATGTTCATCGTCTGCTGGTTTACAAGAATATTTTTTTCCTTTCTTGTTAATTCTAAAAAATATTTAACCTTTAAAAATAATCAAATGTTTTAAGACTTCAAATATAAACAAAAGATTGTTGTTATTAAACTAAAAAATTTCAAAATATGGATATCAATGTAAAATGTTTAATTTACAACAGTGGTATACCTATGAGAGCTGTATAATTATGTTTAACAATATACTACCTATGTTTTTTATTAAATTTTTAAAATTATGTTAAATGTATCCAAATAAGAGTGAACTCTGTGACTAAAATCTGACTTAAAAATATCGAAAAAATGCTTAAATAATTATACCTTAGTAAATGAGTATCTCAATTGTGTTAATATATGAATAATAATCAACAATAATTTTTGAATGGGAATGTTTTTTTTTCTTCTATTAAAAATATTATATAAAAAAATGTATGTAGGTTAAGAAAGAAAAGAAGAACTTGATTAAATTAATTGAAATATAAATGTTAATAAAATAATAGGAAACGTGCAAGATTTGATATTTAAACATATAATGATTAGAGACCAAATTTTGGTTTCTACATTACAGAATTAAAAATATAAAAATATTACTTACACATTTGACATATTTATAAATTATGTTACATAAACTATGTGGTTATAGTGTGATATCGGGATAGGAACATCAAAATATGAAAGAAAACATATTTATCATTCGTCAATAACTTTACTACCAGATAAACACATAATGTTTAAATTCAATTAAAAAAATTATTTATTTTATGTAACAGAAATAAAATAAAACAATAGACACATAATTTAAAACATTGATTATTAGTTTTTAAAACTAAGAATACTGCAATAATTCCAGCAATACAATGTTTCTATACATGTCAATATTATTGATAACTATTGCTTATATTGATAACAAAGACATTATTGATAATCATACATGGCCATGAAGTTATGTATGTGTTTCATACTTCATTCATACCGGAAAATCGGACCAATGAAATTTCGCCAGGTCGAGTTAGGATAATATTCTGTAGTAACATAATAAAAAGTTGTGGGCATATTGATATTGAATACATTTTGAAATGTTCCTAACAAATTGTTGTGTATGTGTCTTAAATTATTTTCATTAAACTCTTAAAAAAAAAACCCTTTCAAATAACTTAAATACTATAAGTTTAATGTATAATATAAATCTTTAAATTTATTACAAAGGGATAGAAAAAGAATTGTTCAAGTGTGTGTGAATATTAAACTATAAATTCAAAATGGATATTCATATATTATTAGCTTGTGTGTTCTTCTATGTACAAATATTACAAGTACAATCACGTTCATTTGCAGAAGAAGATTGTCCAGGTTAGTTAAAATATTATTATAAATATTTTAAATATTTAATTTTATTTTTATTTGTACTTATAGTTTGTGTGTCTACAATTGATAAATTTTCAAAAACACTTGAAGGTGAAACCAACACAAAAGTTATTGAAGAAAAATTCAGGAAATATTGTCGTTCGTCAAGAATTGATAAAGAAAAAAGGCTGGTTAGTAGAATGGAACTTTTTAATTTTGTTTAAAACAATTTCAATTTATTCATTCAAAATCACTTGTAATATAAGTAAAGATTAGTACACTGACTTTTTGTGTTTTCAGTTATTCAGATTCATTTTTATAAAAATATCTGTACATGTTTTATTTTTCTACATGCATCTATGTTTTTAAAATCGTAATTGTTTTATAAAACAAGTTGCCCTTAAAACTAGAATTTATTTCAAGATGATGACTAAAATACTCCTTGGTAGTTATTATAAACTATTCATGAAGAATATTATTTACAAATATTTTTAAGATATATTATAGTTAATCTGGAGCATTAAATATCTCCTAGGATCTACGGTTACATTTCAAATAATGATTATTTTGAATTTTATAAACCATTTTTATGTTATTGAAATCCTTCAACTTCCTTTTCTTTGGTTCATTTTACAGTAATTTAATAATTTAGACTTATTCATTCTCCTCTTTCAATACACTGATTAATGTAGTGATACAAAAATTGTTTTCAAAACTGATTTCTTCAAGGTTTTCATAATGATTTCATTCTATTAATCGTGATGAATCTAAATAGAATAAAATTGAAAATTCAAATAAATGCATTTTTAATACATTTAAAAAGTTAAAATTTATTTTTAAAATTCTTGTAAAATCATTAGATCAATTAGTATAATTAAAAAATGTTAGTCTACTATTGGCGTAATAGACTGAAATAGCCTAACTACCAAGGCTCTTAAGACAACTCTTAACTATTTCTTTTAATTATGTAATATTACTAAAAATAAAAATATTTCAGTGTTACTATTTGGGTGGTGTAGAAGATTCTGCAACTGGTATTTTAAGTGAAATGTCTAAACCATTATCATGGTCCATGCCTGCACTTAAAGTCTGTGAACGTTTAAAGAAAATGGATGCTCAAATTTGCGATATAAAATTCGGTAAGTTTTAAAAAAAATATTCATAAACTCTCGGAGAAATCAACATGTATAAAATAAAAAATAATTATCAATTTCATTTTAGACAAAGAGATAGATTGGAAGACAGTTAACCTCAAAAAACTAAAGGTTAAAGATTTGAAGAAAATATTAGATAACTGGGGAGAAAATTGTGATGGCTGCCTGGAAAAAACCGATTTTATTAAAAGAGTTGAAGAACTAAAATCCATTTACGTCAAAGAAGATTTATAAATAATAAAATTTATTTTACAAAATACTGTACAAATATGCCGTTTTTTTACTACAATATTATCCTTTGTATTATGTTTTATAATTTATTTAAGGTATAAAATAAAGGGCTTAAGTTAAATTTAACAATAATAAAATTGAATAAAAAACGTCTTACTTTTATTTTATTTCGATATATAACATTAATTGTTTTAGTATTTAATATTTATTACAAAGTTATTACTATTCATTATATTTTCTTTATAATATAAAATTTTATAAGATTGACAAAATATAGATATTTAAATAAATTGGACATTGGATCAGTCAATTCACAATACTTCCATTGGACTTTGGCTAAGACTGTTATCAGCATGAGAAGACAACAAAGATGATACCTCATCATCCATTTCTTGTAAGTTTGAATCCTCCTCATTCACATGACAATTAGCTTGCATTCCATTACTAGTAGATGGTTGCTCAGAATCATCCCAATTGATCTTAAATCTGGTTACTCTAGGTTCAGTTCCCAATATATTTCTAGTCATCTTAAACATAAAATTACTAATTTGAAGAAAATGTAAAAAACTATAATTCTAAAATCAATTAAATAAAATAGTCAAATTATTGAAATTTATCAAGTTAAAATTAATAAAAATCTATAATACAAGAATTATAATTATACATATATGTATTTTTTTTTTTTTTTAAGATAAAGTTTCAAAAATTGTTATTGGACTATATAATTATAATTATATGAGGCTATATTTACATTATTAAAGCATGAAATTATTAAATTTATTTCATCATTGATATATCAATATATAGACGCAATGTTTTTATCAAATAGAGAAATAAAATTAACAAATTTTGTTTTAAAATCAAAACATAAATATATTAGAACAAATATAATGTTATAATTTGATATATAATATTAAATAGCATCATAACCTACAGAACAATTAAATTTACCAAAATGCTATGAAGTTCGATCAAATATATGAATTGAAAATGATGGGTTAATCAAAGAGATTAATTAAAAGTAATCAAAATTAACTAAAATAGTTAAATAAATAAATATAAAATATAATCTTATATTTTAAAAATAAAAAATAAATTGTATAATATGAGTAAATGATAAACGTAATTAACTGTTACTAATAATCAAACAATAAAATAAGTAATTAAAAAATTAATAGATAAAATAAAATATTATTTTTATCAATAATTGATATAGTAATAATAGTCCATTAAAAATGATTTTAATGATAATTGATTGTTCTTCAACAATCAATTGTCAAAAATCAACAATCATCTAGCCCTAATTGTAATATAAACAATATGAAGCTATTGTTTTTATTAAAAAAAAAAAAAAAACCAGTAAATATCAAATCATAATTTATAATTATAATATTAGAACAGTTTGTCAAATTGAGAAAATGCAGTATACAATTATATATTTTAATTATCATAAAATAAATTAAATATTTTAAATAAAATAAAAATTATTAAATAATTAATATTTGTAAATAAATATATAAATAGATCATATATATTTAGAAATAAATAAATGATTAGCCTGGAATATTATATTTGTAATGAATGACTGGTTTTGAATTAAAAATTTATCATTATGTGTATACAAAGTTAATAAAATCATGACTGTATGGCTAAGTATTTATTTATTTCTACTAACTATTTATTAATATTTTTAAAAGATCAATTCAGTATTTAAGCTATCTAAAAATACCTTATCAAACTGAGGTGTAGCAGGAGGATTTTCTTGAATTTCTGGATCGGTGTATTCATTGTTGATAAAATATCCAACTCTGACAAATTCTTGATTTCGGTAGCAACAAGTCAATAGTACAACAGTTACACCGACAGCATCTTGTTCAGGAATTTTAGAGACATCAGGTGGATTGGCCTATAGAATAGTTTTTCAATATCAGTTTAATTTATTGTACATTATATTATAAGAGAAATGCTACGTGTGTGTGTAATGTGTTTAAAATAAATATATATTATTATGAACAATTGAAATATAAATTAATAATATAAATAACTTTAAATGTAGTTTCATATAGGTTATTAACTTATATTTTTATTAATTTATAATAATAATGGGTAAATTAATACATTTTTTAAGGGAATCTGAATGTAACAAATTATATTAAAAAGTAAAAATTGAAATTTAGAATGTCAATTATTAAGATACATAAATTGTTCATGTAATAGATTGAATATTTTGAAATAGCATTAGTGTATATGTGTATACATGATATAAATTTAAAAATTAATAATAGTAATAATTTATAAAATGTTATTGGATTATATCATCATACATTACTATATTATCAGTAATTATTAGCTATCATATTTTAATAAATTATTAAATTTAAAATATTTTTCAACATTTCCATAAAAAAAAATAAATAGTACTTAAAAACCTATTAGCAATGTAGTAAATGACTTCCATAAATAAATTTCAGTTAATTAATATTAATCTAGGTCTTAGATTTTACGAAAATATCTAAACCTGTCTATAGTAATTGGATGTTCAAATATGGTTATGGAAAACATTTGTGATAAATTACAAAATAATTTCATATAGTAATAAATTATATTTAATTACTTAATAAAAATATTCAATGAGGTTAATATTATTAATTTATTAATTAGAAAAATATTCAAATTTTAACACAAAATATGTTACAGACATTTATCATAACCAAATTTTAATTTCATAATTGGTCTAATTTTGTAACTAAAAGTGCAAGTGATTAAAATGAAATACAATAAGCTATAAAACCCATTTATTCTTTTAAAATTGTTTTTATAAATATTAACTGGTAATATGCATATTAAGCTTTCAGGATTTAAATAGTTATGAATGCAGAGGCGGATTTATCTTTTTTACGGCTATAGGCACCAACAATTTGCCGCCCCTATAATAGATGAAGAAGTTATATTACCCCTTCCAAAATACCTAATCTAAATATTATATATACATATATATATCTATATATAAACGTATGTACCTAGATCCATTTGAATTTTTAGACTTTTTTTCGCTTTAATTAATTAGTCTATTATGAAAAAAATGTCAATGGATGTCCACTAAATTTTATTAAAAACAGTTTTTCATAATAACAGAATAGGATTATAAATATAGAGTCGAATTAGTAATATAGTGTGGCAATGGGGGTATTTAATTTTCCCCGAAATTCCGACGATAACATAATAACAAAATACACCCATTATTATACAATTATTTTTCGTAAATATAAAGTAAATAATTTTCCAATTTTTTTTGCATACATTTGATGATTTCTAATAAAATACTACAGAATTAGCCGCCCCCAAATTTTGCCATCCTAGGCAGATGCCTACAGTGCCTAATGGGAAATCCGCCTCTATATGAATGAGAAAATTGGAGTATACTCAACTTTATTGCAATTTACTTTTGATTTAGGATTTAACAAATATAAATGCTACAATTGTTACCTCAAAAACAAACATATGTCTTCCTTCAGGAACAGGACCTACATAAATAGTATCAAGTATTTGATCATGTTCTTCACTTTCAGCTGAACCAACATAAATCATTTTCCATTCCAGATCTAGAAACATAATATTTGAAGAAATACATTTAAATACATATTTATATACATTATTTATATATAAATACCTTCGTTTAAATCTTCAATGCACTCAAAAGTAAGCTCAAATTGAAAAGGATTTAAAAATGGAGATGGATTATCTAGGACAACCACATTTGACAGCTGTACCTTAGCCATAATACCTGCTTATAAATCAAATAAAATCATACCAAATAAATTATTAAATTAAACAGTGTCCTCAGGGGAAAAGGCGAATAAGGCGGTCCTGTAATAACCTTTTTTTTCTTCCAAATTTTCATTATTTGTTATTTATATAATACTAAGAAAATACATAAATAAAGTTTGACTCCCCCCCTCCATATAAGAGTCTAGGGACGTCACTGCAATTGAACAAATGTAGCCAATAATGTAGATGCTTAATATAATAAAATATAATAATGACGATACAAAAATATTTTATTTAAAAATCATAGAAAAATTATAAATGGTGCAAACTGGATTAGATCTAATTAAATGGTACGACACGGTTAAAGAAAAGAATTGATAACTGTAAAATATATTAAAATATTTTAACACAAGCAAAGGTGCCAGATACACTGAGTAAACAGGGTAATTGGTTATGCGTAATGGAAACACAAAAGTATTGAATCTAGTGAAATGAGAACAGGATTCCACCAATAAATTAATGTAAATACATCAAATTCGTCTAGGTTTATCCATAACTGGACTTTAATTGAACTAAGGGCGGTTTTGCTCTCAGTGAGAGAAGTATCTTATATGATTATTACTGTTCCATGAACTAAAATCTTGTACAAAGTTTAATACTTTAAATTTTGTGAATTATCATAAAAACAATTTTTTAGTATTACTACAATCATAAGTGATACATAGGCTGTACTATAATAATTATTCATATTTAATTACAGCAAGAGATAATATATGCATAATGCTTTTAAAGGGCAGAAATACACTTAAATTCAAACTGAATAAATAAATAACAAATTAAATTAATCCAATCATATTAACAAAATATATAACTTACCAGTGCTTTTAATATGATACACTAGTATAAATGAATAACAGTTAATTAATTAATAAACAAAAGATGTAATAGAACTATACTTTACATGAAAAAAAACAGTTGTCGCTATTCAAAACGAGCACTGAACATTGAGTAGAAAAACACACAGAAATAGAAATTCGAATCGTTAATAATTGGAAAAAACACTTATTAAGAACGCGACAGGCAAATAGTACCAATATCCAACATCATTTTTTCATTACACAATCTGTTAACAAAAAAGGAAAACAGTTTTTCCCTCCAATCAGCCATCTTTTTTTTTATCAACCAAATCAGCTGTTTATGAATTAGTTTTCGGTAAAGGTAAGCCCAAGGATATTATATAAATTAAAGTTCACAATATAAATTACGTGGTATGTACGAGCTTTTTATTTTATTTTCTGTTAATTTTTTTTATTTCATAAAACAACTGAGCTTCGAAAAGGATATATACTTGAATATTTCTACAACAGTGATTATACTCACTGACGTCAGTGTTAATGTCGTAGAACAATTAACACGAAACACGTAATACAGCCTGCCAAAATGTAATTTGACTGTGTACGTTCTTCGTAATCCGTTGACAAAATGTCGCCCACCAAAAATCTATCTTACAATGCTACCAACCGTATATTTGAGCATGATTGTTATTAATTTTTTTTTGCAATTATGAAATTGTAGTTCAACGAAGCCAACCGTCGTGTAGTCGCAGAACCAGTGTCGCATTTTGACAATTTGTGCTCCAGGACAAAAATAAATTGGCGCCCCTTACAGGAGCTTGCACATAGAGAAATAGATCCCACATGAGCTATTTAGATTTTGAACTAAGCAAATAGTGTATTGGTTTTACACAATGCTCGACTTGGAAAAATTAAAGAAGAGGGATTCTATTTACTTTAAAAAAAGAGCGTCCCCAAAACTTGTTAAGCGTTATAATTGTAACATAATAATAGTAGAGGAACGCTCAAATTTCTGAAAATTAGTTGGGGTACTGGGTACTGGCTGGGGACTTCAGGCAAACACTACCTGTTGTTCCTCCAGTAACTCGTGCTGATAAGGTAAGGGCCTGCCTTAAATCATCCTACCTATGGCCCAAGATCCAAGTCAAATCCTTACGAGTCAGCATGAGAGTATACCTTAAAGGCGATCCTGAGGCAGAGGATTTTTCCAATTTACTCCTTCAAATAGGAAATGGAGATTTACATGAAGATGATGATAGGAAAGTGAACATTCCAAACAATTTGTGTGCAGTCGTTAAGGATATAAAAAGTTTGAGTGAGCAAATATATCTGAATTTAAATAATTTACATTCAGAAAACCTGACTTGGCTTAACGAAAGAGCCATTCTTACACCAAAGAATGACACTGCAGCAAGCATCAATGATTCCTTATTGGACCAGCTTCCTACTGAAATAGTGAAATATCCATCTGTGGACTCTGTTGTGGAGTTAGAAGATGTAGTTAATTATCCTGTAGAGTTCCTTCACACTTTAAATCCACCAGGAATTCCATTTCACAACCTATGTTTGAAAATTGGAGCTCTGATAATGCTATTGCGTAACCTTATACCTCCAAAACTTTGTAATGGCACACGAATTCAGGTTAAGACCTTACATAAAAATGTAATTGAAGCAACTATCTTTATAGGCTGCGGTATGGGAAAAACAGTTTTTCTACCAAGAATACCTTTAATTCCATCTGACTACCACTTTCAATTCAAACGGCTACAGTTTCCCGTAAAGGTATGTTTTTCCATAACAATTAACAAAGCACAAGGACAGTCTTTGAAAGTGGCAGGAGTGGATTTAAGGAATGAATGTTTCTCCCATGGCCAATTACACGTAGCCTGTTCACGTGTAAGCTCTCCTGATAGTCTGGTAATACTGTCTCCCGAAGGAAGAACCAAAAATATTGTATATAAGGAGGTACTATAAAAAATGCGAAAACGACTTTGCATAAAAAAATAGTTAGCACACAACAATATTACCCATAACATTTTAAAATAATATTGTAAGTATGAAAAAAATATACACATGGATGAAGCCGGATAATTATAAAAAAAAAGCAAAAACAATTGACTAAGTATAACAAATATATAGCACTCAAAAATATTACCCATATAATTACACATGTGACTACAAATTTAATATTATATAATTTACATTTAAAAAGACATTCTTCTTTTCGACAACGCTTCCACAGCGTTTTACACCTAAAAGGAGTTTTTCCGGGCAATGCCGGGTATTTCAGCTAGTATATATATATATATACAGTGGCGTACATTCAATCTTGCTCTACTGTGGGAGGGGGGGGGTTAACAAAAATAATCGTTATCTTTTTTTTTTCTTAGCACAGATAAATAACTGCTATAAATAGATATTATTTTATACAAATTTTTTATCAATTTACAGTTTATTTTTACATTACAGTTAATTAATAGCTATTGAATTATAAAAACAGCATAGTTAATAAAACTTTTCAAACACCTATCAATATAATTATTTAATTATTATAATATTTGTATAGTTGTATATTTTAAGTTCAAAACGTAATAATGGAACTACGAATATATTACACGTCATCAATAGTAAAATAATTTTCTTTTCTTTTTTTTTTGGCCCTGGGGGGGTTTGACCCCGCCCCCCCCCCCCCCGTATGTACGTTTCTGTATAAATATGAAACTTGTGATCGAAGGAAACTTACTGCGGCCCAGCAATTTATTTCTGCATTGATATTTATTTCTGCATAATCGACCTTTAAGAACAGACCGCACCAAGTATATGCATATATATGGGCATGTGTGTGCAAGCTTGAATGTGTATGTGTTTGTATGTGTGTGTGTAAACGCATAGGGGAACGCATGGAAAGTCAAATGTTTTGAATAAAATTATTTACGAGTTAAGTATTCAAAACAAATGTGGTAGAACGATTAAATGTCGTGTGCAGTCGATTTTGGATAGAATCATATCAATAAAGCAAACCGACCAAATTCTATCTTAGACTAATAAATGCAAAGGAAACGATTAATTATTTGAAGATAAAACGAAAAACTTTTTATAGCATTAAGATACTATGGTGATTTCAAAAATATTCATAATCACGAAACGAAGATTGATTGACATATTAAAAGATCTTTATCCTAAAAAATGTCCGTACACTTATAGAACGCAAACATAAAAAGCTTCATTCTATTAATGTTTATTTAAAGTTTTTTTTTTATTATAGAAAATATTAGTTCGATATTTTCTTCAAAAATGATGCCAATATTTTTATTTCATTTTATTTTTTTTTTGTTAATTTATCGCAAACGTTATAACCAATTTCAATTATTTCATGTCACGTTGTTACGTTATTTTTGACATTTTAAAAAGAGAAAAAGTACGATAATATTTTAATGTAATGCATATTACATAGTAATATAATTTTATATACAAAACTTTAAATAATTGTCTTGTAGGTACTCTTCTCCATAAATAAAAATAATAATCAACTAATAAACTATTTTTAACTCGATATTCGACCGTGCAGCATGCACGGTCTGCAGCTACGACGCGCGATGGCGTGATTACGGAATATTATGTATTATGTCGTGTAAGACGTTAATGTTTTGAACAACGACTTGCGGTATTTAATATCCCATATTCGTAATTTGTCATGATATTGTCGACTAACTTCGGTGCAATGTTAATACTAGACCAAGTCGTTGAAAATGAAATTAACGACCAGCCGCTAATAGCAGTGGTGGGAATCATCACGGCTGCACGTCGTATACTCGCACTGCAACGCTGATCGCCGAAAACTTATTGTTTATATCTGTGCATCACTGCATCAGTATTGTACTAGTACTATTGTTAATTATTATTTACTATTTAGTTCTATCTTTTATGCATTTTTATTGCAATTGATTGATAATTCAAGACAGTTACTAGGTATTTATTTTTTTTTAAGATACTCTTGGTATTAATTTACAATACGTGTCTTATAGTAAACTTATTCCATATTAACAATATGTGTAACCGTAGCGAAGTTGTAAATCAATTAAAACAAAAATGCTTTTCAAGACTTTCATTTGCTGAAAAAAAAGTTTTAGTTGAAAATGGTAAACCGTGTCCAGATCTTGACATTTTAACAACAGTAAAAATTAAAAAGACAACAGATAATACTCGGCATTTTCGTAAAGAGCTTTATAATATATCTGATTGGTTATGTGGTTGTGAAATATCGAATAAATTTTTTTGTTGGTCTTGTTTACTATTTTCTACGAAAAAAACTGTTTGGAATAATCAAGGGTATGATGATTAAAATCATTTAAATACAGCTGTTAAAAAACATACTGAATAAGAAATTCATACAGGTGGATATTTTAAACTTAAGACATTTTTATCATCATCAACTGCTAGAATTGACACATCATTAGATAAACAAAGAAAAATAGATATTTAATTACATAATGAAAAAACAGCAAAAAATAGAGAAATATTAAAAAGATTAATAAATGCAGTATGTTTTTTAGCTAAACAGGAATTATCTTTTAGGGGACATAATGAAAACAAATATTCAGTAAATAGGGGAAACTATATGGAGTTATTGATTTCCACCCAAGAATTTGATCCATTATTACAAGAGCATTTATATACATCTACTATTTTTCGAGATACTTCTGTTTCCATACAAAATGATTTAATAAATTGATGTTATTAAACATGAGATATTTAATGAAATTCAAAATACACAATACGTGGCAATTATGCTTGATGAAACAACTGATATTAGTAATAAATCACAATATCGACAGTACTGAGATATTTTTCAAAAAACGAAAACAAAATTGTTGAACGTTTTCTTGGATTTGATGACATGAGTGCTGACAAAACAGCAACCTCTTTATTTAAACACGTTAATCGAGTAGTTGAAAAATTTAAAATTGAAAACAAATTAGTGGCACAAACATATGACGGGGCAGCAGTAATGTCTGGCCATTTAAACGGGTTGCAAAGTAAAGTATTAGAGAAATATCCTAAAGCTATATTTACTCATTGTTATGCGCGTGTTATTAATTTAATACTTCAACAATTATTAGAATGCAATAAGGAACTTAAAATTTTTTTTCAAGGTCTTAACTCTTTACCTGTATTTTTTTCTCACTCTCCTAAAAGACTAAAAGCACTTTCAGAATTTATGACCAAAAAGTTACCCACATTAGCTACTACTCGTTGGAACTTACTTCACAATTAGTTCATATAGTTCATAATCATTGAACATCATTAGTTGATTTTTTTATGTTTGTTTATGAAAGTGGTGATTTTGATAATGTTATTGGAATGACAGCAAAAGGATTTGCAAATTTCCTTCAAGAAAATAAAAACATTTTTATTATACAAATATTATCTAATCTTCTTATTTTTACTGACGTATTGTTCAATATTTTACAGTCAAAAAATTTTTATATTTTATTTTGTAGTCAAAAAATACTTGATTTTCAAAACCAATTATACCAAGAAAGCGAAAATTTTGATACTTTATGGGCATCATTTACTGAAAATGCTAACGAACTTTTTGTAAGCAATCGCAGGGCTAGACAAATAGAAACCGACAAAAAAGATTATTATAGACGTCTTTATTTTGATATTATTGACAATATACAATCTCAAATTAATATCCATTTTAAATCGTTTGAAAAATTGCAATGTTTTAACTTACTTAATCCTACGAAAATTAAATGCATTGCGAAAAAAGATAATTTTCCATTTAATTTAATTAAAAATTTACAAGATATTTATGGCGATTTTTTCAAGTATGGTAAACTATAAAATGAACTTCATGTATAGTACACCTTAAAGGAATTATCCGATAAAAGCTCTATTGAAATTATGAATTATCTTTCTGAAATGAGCTTAAACAGTGGATTTTCCGAGGTGTATAAGTTGACTCAATTAATATCTACTATACCAACATCAACCGCTTCAGTGGAGAGATCATTTTCATCTTTAAAAAGAATCCTTACATATTGTCGCTCAACTCAAACACAAGAAAGAATGAACAGCTTAAATGTAATATCAATAAAAAAAAGAATTGGTTTTCAAATTAAGAGCAAACAGAAATAAATTTTATGAAGATGTTATAAACAAATTTACTGAAAAAGAGGGAAGAATCGAATTTGAATTCAAATAAAAATCAATCTATAATAGAATATATTTATTAAAACATTTTCAGTTTGTATAATAATTTAATTTTATAAATATTTTATGTATTTTTAAAAACTTAAAAAGTATGTAAAATAAATAACTTTAATAACATGTTGATATTTAATAAAAATTTATTTTTCATACGGGGGGGGGGGGGGTCCTAATCAATCACACATTAACGCCTAACGCCGAAAGTCAGGAAACGCCACTGCTGAAATTAATAAAATAGTAATCTTTAAGGTATGACATTTTCACTGAATGCTTATATTACAGTACGCTATGACAATATAATTCCTAATACATTTTTTTTCTACTATTTATAGTAAATCTTCTTATAACTTATTACAGTGTTTAATTAATTTAAAATACTTTTAAAATTTGTTTTGTACTCGTTCACGAAAATTATCATAGCATTGGAATGGTATTGATTAGACACTCAAATGCAAACAAATAATTGATGAGAACCTTTAATTCAAAAAATCATATCATGTCTCAAGTTTCTATTTTTACTGATCTAAAAGGTTTGGACACGAACAGCTAGAGTGCGCTGCAAAGCACGTTTGTCATAAAATTCGTCATTGAGTAAAATATTTAATATTATACCATAGTTACAGGGGCGTAATATAGTTCAATACAGGGCAAAATAATGAGACAAAAAAAATTTTCGTCGCTTCACTCGGATAATTATTTCTTCAACTCCACATTATTATTGAGTTTCACACTTTATTGATGTAGATTACAACTATATATTTTTGACTTAAAATTAAATTACATTATGTTGCAATAAAATAAACATTGATATAACCTTCATGAATGAATATAGTTTAGGTACCTACATTCATAATCATAATTCATATTTTTGTATCTGTTTACATGCAAATATATGTAAATTATTATATTATTAATTATTATCTTTATAGCCAATATGATGTACTATATGAGAAGAAATTATTGTGGCTTGTGTTATTATTGAAATATAGTTATAGAAAACTCTCAAATAATATATCAAAACTTCTATATTTTTAATTAATATCAGTAAGATAATAAGTAGGGTCAGCGACGGATTGGCCCACTGGGATATCGGGAAAGTTCCCGGTGGGCCAGTAGTCATACTATAACACTGGGTCGATGTACTTGGATTAAAAATGATTTTATAAAAATTATGTATTAATAAGTATATTATATTTAATTGTAAGATTGTGATAAAAACCTAGTATAAACGTGATGTAAACAGTTCTACAAGCATTTAATCCATGAATAAAGGAGACTTTTATAGACAATAATTATTATTATTATTGGATGGTGGGCCGATTATGCGGTAATTTCCCGGGCCGAAATGTTTAACCAATCCGTCTCTGAGTAGAGCTCGGGACTTCTAGGAATTTGCATGTTTTTAAATAATCATCAAAAACATAGCTAAGTAATATATAAATTTGTTTTATAGCAATATAAGTTTGTATTTAAAATTTATAGTTGCATACACAGGCGGATAGGCTAAATTAATGTTACCGGGAAATATATTTTCCGTACGGGCCCAATAAAAGTAAAAGAAATACATTTTTACCACGCACATATAATTCATATTTTTCTAACTAAAACTATCTTCTACAGTTAAATTACTTTCAAGTGATTCTAACTTTATATTGGCCCTTTGAACGAATTTATCTGCCGCTTCTTTGGTGGCAGAAAATCTCGAGATATATCTTTAATACTACTTATTATATTTGTTACCATCCTATGAGCTTGTAATAAATCTAGACCTCGCGTCTGCAAATATTTTGATAAATGTGTGGTGTGTTTAAAGATACGTAAAAATGTTTGGGCTGTTAAAATAGTTTCGTATTTAAAAAGAGATTCCAATAAACCTATTGACTTGTAGCGTATATCTGATTTAATATTAGAATCTGTGTATATCTCTTCTAGCGTTGTTATTAACTCAATATAAAGACTATTTTCTTGTTCATTAAAATGTCCAAATATTTTTGATAAAGCTATATATTTTGCCCACCATCTAGTTTGTCTAATGGTACCAAGTCGTTTATTTGAACACTTTTCTAACCAAATATCCATTCTTTTGTATGATTCTCTAATAAATACAGTACAACTATTGAGTAAACCAAACAAAGATAATGCTTCTACTTTATTTTCAGTAACATCGCAAATGACTAAGTTTAAGACGTGTGCATAGCACCAAATATGTAGTTGGGTAGCCCCCGTTTCACTGAGTTTTTCCGAAAACCCTCTATATTGCCCCTGCATATTAACCGCTCCATCAGTTGAATTTCCCACGCAATTTAATATATCAATATTAGCAGTTTTAAGAACATTCAGCAGTAGTTCAACAAATGCTTGTCCAGTCGACGATTTACATTTTACCATAACTATTAATCTTTCTTTTACACTAAATTTTGAAACGTATCTTATTATTATTGAGCATTGATCATTTATTGAAGTATCTTGGGTTGTATCCAGTTGAATTGAGTACAACCCAGCCTCGATAACTTCTTTTTAAATACTAGATTTTATCATAGAAGAACAAGTATCCAATATATAACCTACAGTAGTCTTAGATAGAAATGTTAAGGTACCACCTCCTTGTTTAGAACCGGAATTATGACATAATTTACTTTTTTCAATTGAAGAGTCAACGTGTAATTTTAGAATAGAGTCATATTTACTTAATAAAATAACCGTTTCAAGAAATGTGCCATGGTCTATTGTATGGTCATTTAGGGTATACGTAGCTTCATTGGAACTTGTTCCTCTATAACTAAGTCCACGTTTTCCTATCATTTTAATTATATCAATGTTTCTTGTTAGTACCTGTCTCTTTTCATCTACTTGTTTTTTCTCAAATTACATTGGTCATATATAAGTAATTGATCAATCGAACTACTACTATTTTTCAAGAAGTAAACATCTACACTATTACCATGTGTTTTACTTTTTTCATGCTCTTTAATACGTTGGTAAATATGTCGCCAATCATTTACGCCTACTGTAAATGTATTTTTGTCACTCACAGTTCCAAACGCTAGATATATACTACAAAATAAAGCTGAATGTTTGGAACTTTAAGTTAACCAAATTCGTTTACTACCATCATAACGATAGAATGCTCTATTTGATATAAAAGGAATGTCTCTATCTGGTTGATTTGGATGATACAACATAAAATGATTAATAAAATTATAGTTCGGTTTTCTAAAATAGTCTATCTCATTAATTTCATTGATATTATTTATCGGTTTTTCAATAATAATGTCCTTATTTGTTTTCAACACACTCTGCTTATTCTGACTAACATCATTTTTATTTAAAATTTCAATTTCTAATCCAATTGTTTGATGTTCAATAGGTAAAGGCAGTTTTTTGATATTATTAACATTTTGTTCAACATTATCAGATGTTTCAAAAGTTGTTGAAAATTTAAAAAAATTATTTATTTTCATACAAGTTTTTTCTTGTTCAATTAATAATTGTTTTTGTTTTTCTAGACGTTTTTCATGGCCACTTTTAAATTTTTTTATTTTTGGTTGTTGGTCATCCATATTATCTACTTGTTCGATCGAATAATATAATTATTAAGTGTAAAATTACTTTTACTCACTTGAAAACAGAAGGCGGAGACTGAGGAGAGTATTCAAAAATAAAAATCTTTGTTGTTTCGGTAGCGAAATAAGGAAAAATATAAAATAGTTTATAACGCAGTCGGATCGTCAAATAATATTATTGTGACAGTTCATATTAGTATTTCGTACAATAATTGTACAATTATTGTAGAATGTACCGATATTCGATAAAACTCCAATTAGATAAGGTCGACCGCCATGCGCCGATGCTATATAGATTCTATTAATGTAAGTATGTGGGGCCATACGTTCCATTATTGTTAATTTTAGTATTTAGCTTAATTTTTATTATTTGTAAAATTATTATTTATTTTATTAGGTATAAATTGTATAAAAAGTTACATATTAGGTCGGCCCAGTGTGGATGTGTATATTTTTAAGTATTGACTATTGAGTAGCTACTATATCGAACTCTGTAATTATAAGAGTGTATAAACAAAAAAAAATTAATTTAGAGAGGAGGGCCTACCGGGATTTGCCCGGTATCCCGATGGGCCTATCCGCCACTGGTTGCATATTTTGCATATTTGACCATTTTTCATTTATAAGTGAATATTTGACAATTATTTATATGAAGGAGTAAGTTTATACATTTTATAAAAAAAATTATGGATTTATTTCTTCATATATCACTCGACTAGGAACTTAAGGTGTTTTATTGGTGCACCAACTGAATGCATTAAAATAATTAAAACTACAAAAAAACAAATACATTCTGCAAAAATTGAAGGATCTGCACAAGTTAAGGGCTATTTATGACAAAATTAAAAATTTTTGGAGAAAAAGGTTGGATTTGATCAACTACAAAAAATATCGAACACTTTAAAAGGAAAAAATGAATCTATGGATGAATTTCCTGTAGATATTAGTAATAGTGACCAACCATTTTTAAAGTTTGCTCCTATAAGTACCGTAGACGTGTAACGTTCCTTTTCTAAATATAAAAATATTTTGGCTTATAACAGGCAGTCATTTAAATTTCCCAACTTAAGAAAATATCTTATATTCCAATGTAATGCTCAAGGTAATTATAACTTTATAAAAAATAGAAAAAGTGTTTTCAATTTAATTTATTTTTAAAACCATTTTAAATATTTTGTTTTAGATAAAAACTCAATATAAGATAAAAACAAATTTGAAAAGAAGAAAATAATTACCTCAAATCATCATAACTATCGTATAGAAAAATATTATTATTATTTATTACTAATTACATTTTTTTATTTAATTAAGAGTATGAAGTCCCTAGCCCTAATAATAAGTAACCCAATAATTCACATAACCCGCAAATATAGCGGTATGACTAAAAATATTTCCACCAGGGATGGATACAGAGGCCTTAAACGGGGGGAGGGGGAATTTATTAGTTATAGACTAAAAAAATATCATCTCTTTAAAAAAAAAAAGATTTTTATTTTTCAGATAATGAAGAACTTTATGTATTTATTTAAAAAAAACTTATTAATCTTTATAAATTATCGCTAATTATTATATATGATAAATATTATATATAAATTAATTAATAAAATATTTTAAATTATAAAATTTTTTTTTCTATAATTTTTTGAAAATATATCTATCACTTCATCTATGTCAATATGTAAAAATCAAGAAAAATCAAGATTTATTGATAATTTGTTACGTGTACTCAACTTAATCAAAATAAATAGTCAATAGTAAATTTACTAAAATGTATTCTGATGTATTAGTTAACTCTATATAATATATTTGTCATTTAATTTTTTTTTGTCTAATCTTATCTCATTTTTTTTATTATTATATAAAAATAAGTCCGGTTTTCCTCCCTGACGCTATAACTCCAGAACGCACGAACCGATTTCCACGGTTTTGCATTCGTTGGAAAGGTCTTGGGCTCCGTGAGGTTTATAGCAAAGAAAATTCTGGAAAATTCAGGAAAAATTCAACAGAAAAGTGGGGAAATCGTTTTTCACATACAGCGCCATCTATTATACATAGCATGTACTTCAAACCAATAGCAACGGTGCGTGATAAAGTGTGTGATAGATAGTCATTATTCTCTGCTCAGTTAATTTCATTTAAGCTCAGTGTAAATTATGTGGATCGTGCATTTGAAGTTAAATTCAACACTCTGTCCATAGTCCAAAATGCCTAGAGAACGACGTGCGAACATCGGCCGCCGCACAAGACATGCAAGCCAGCAACAAGTCTATTCAAGGAACTTAAGAGAAGAAAGAAAAAATATAATAAGAGAAAATGACCGAATTGCATTCGGCATTCGGCCAAATCAATCAAATATTTGTGCAAGTACGTCACAAAAGGCAGCGACATGGCTGTGTTTGGTATTGCGTCGGAAAATGTGAATGACGAAATCAGCAACTTCCAAATGGGCAGATACGTCAGTACTAATGAAGCACTGTGGCGATTATTGTCATTTCAAATTCATGAAAGATATCCCACAGTTGTACATTTAGCAGTGCATTTGGAAAATGGCCAAAGAGTTTACTTCACTGAGGCTAATGCGGCACAACGAGCTGAGAGACCACCATCGACAACATTGACTAGCTTCTTTGCAATGTGTGAAGCAGATCCATTCGCAGCGACGCTGATGTACGTTGAAATGCCCAAGTATTACACTTGGAATCAATCAACAAAGAAATTCCAACGTCGCAAACAAGGAACCCCAGTTCCAGACTGGCCACAGGTGTTTTCAACTGATGCACTAGGTCGTATGTACACTGTTCATCCTAGAAACGATGAATGTTTTTATTTGCGACTGCTGTTAGTAAATGTACGTGGACCGAAATCATTTGCGCATTTGAAAACTGTGAATGGCCACCAATGCCAAACATATCAAGAAGCATGTCAACTATTGGGTTTGCTGGAGAACGATTCTCATTGGGATTTAACACTTGCAGATTCAGTTGTTTCATCAAATGCGTACCAAATACGAACGCTGTTCGCAATTATCATCACCACATGTTTTCCTTCACAACCAATTCAGTTATGGAACAAATACAAAGACGCCATATGTGAAGATATCTTGCATCGCTTGCGTATTCAAACGAATAATCCTGACATCCAAATAACCGATGAAATCTACAATGAAGGATTGATTCTGATTGAGGATCAATGCTTGACTATTGCAAACAAGCTACTGATTGAAGTAGGAATGATTGCGCCAAATCGATCGATGCACGATGCATTCAACCAAGAATTAAATCGAGAGCTGCAATACAATGTTGATACATTGCAGGAATTCGTTAGAAATAATGTTCCGTTGCTGAATGAACAGCAAAAACAAGTATACAAAACATTAATGCAAGCGGTGGACAATAATACTGGTGGTCTATTCTTCCTGGATGCACCTGGAGGAACAGGGAAAACATTTGTCATTTCATTGATTTTGGCCACTATTCGATCAAGATGTGACATAGCTTTGGCGTTAGCATCATCTGGAATTGCGGCGACTCTTCTATATGGCGGTCGTACTGCACATTCTGCGCTTAAGTTGCCACTCAATTTAAACACAATTGATACTCCAACGTGCAATATTTCCCGATCCAGTGCAATGGGAAAATTGTTAATGCAATGCAAGCTCATTGTTTGGGATGAGTGCACAATGGCACATAAGAAATCACTTGAAGCACTTAACTTCACACTGAAGGATCTTCGGAGAAATAACAACATCTTTGGCGGCTTGATGATATTGTTGGCAGGCGATTTCAGGCAGACGTTGCCAGTAGTTCCCCGTGGAACGCCTGCAGATGAATTGAATGCTTGCCTAAAGGCATCACCTTTATGGAATAACGTAAAAACATTATCGCTAACCACTAATATGAGAGTTCAACTTCAAAATGATCAAAGTGCTGCACAATTTTCCAAACAATTGTTAGATCTTGGAAATGGAAAAGTCCCAGTTGATGCGACATCTGGATTAATTACTCTTACCAACGACTTTTGCCGATTTGTAGACACTCAATTAGTTCTTATTGAAAATGTTTTCCCAAACATTAGTGAGAATTATAAGAATTATGCTTGGTTAAGTCAACGAGCAATTCTTGCAGCAAAGAATAATGATGTCCACGCACTGAATTTCACCATTCAATCAAAAATTGCTGGCGATTTGGTGACATACAAATCCGTTGATTCAATAACAAATCCCGATGATGTAGTAAATTATCCAACGGAGTTTTTGAACTCTCTGGAGATACCAGGATTTCCACCACATAACTTGCAACTGAAAGTTGGTACAGTTATTTTGATACTGCGTAATTTGAATCCACCGCGACTTTGCAACGGTACTCGACTTTTGGTAAAGAGACTTATGCCGAATTTAATTGAGGCAACCATTATTAACGGAAAGTACGCAGGTGAAAATGTATGTATTCCTCGAATACCAATGATTCCGACTGATCTTCCGTTTGACTTCAAACGATTGCAATTCCCAGTTCGCCTTGCGTTCGCAATGACAATTAATAAGTCGCAAGGCCAATCGCTTAGTGTTTGCGGGATAAATTTGGAAAATCATTGTTTTTCACATGGACAGTTATACGTTGCGTGTTCACGAGTTGGGAAACCATCCGCTTTGTTTGTGTTAACGTCAGACCAAAAAACAAAAAATGTGGTTTACCAAAGAGCACTACAATGAAACAATTAAATAACACTTCATTTTAGTAGGTAATTGAAATGAATTTATTACTGTTGTGAAATGAAATAAATATTTTCCTTTTCAAATATATAACAAAAAAAATTTTTTTTCTTTATCTTTTAATCACCAAACGAAATGTTACATAAAACGAATCTGGTGGCGAAACGGAGTTCGCCGGGTCTGCTAGTAATTTTCTAAAATCATTTTGGATATCTTTGTTAAACATTTTTTTATTGCAAAACGTACAAGTCAAGCAACAGTTTTTATAATAAGGTTTGTATCTAATACTCATTTTTCCTAATGGTTAACCAAAAAGTGTTAAGTATTTACGATTTTTTTTCTAGAGAGCAACTGGTACATAAGTATAGGTAACAAAGGCATAATAGAAGAGGGACGAATTATGAAAGGGCGCTAATTATATAATTTTCTCCGAGTAAAAAATATGTTAGACTCCACCCAATCATATATAATAGTTACACATATTCTATATTATTTTTTTTTGTAAATATCTTAATAGATACTATTAATTAAGACAGTCGAGTTATCAATAATACTGCTAAATATAACTTTGTACATACATTTTAAATTTTAGTTCTGGAAATAGTGGCAATTTTGAAGATAGCTTTTTAGTTGGTTTTAGAAATTGGAAAAAAGCATGTGCTTTGTATTTGTGTTTTATTTATAATTTTTTAATTATAATTATTAATATAAGTATATTATATAAATATATTAATATCTTCTCAACATTCATTGATGGTTGAAAGTAATAAAAAATATATGAAAATGTTAGTTGATATTGTTTTATTTGTAAGTTATCAAGGAATTGGTTTAAGAGGACACGATGAGACGACGAGACAAAAGATTCTTTAAATCAATGTATTAAACTAAAAACTAATATTACTAATAGTCTTAAATGATCTTAAATGTAAAATATCTAAATATGATAATTATTTGTAAAAAAAATTAATATATTTTTAGGAAACTTAAAGAATTATGTAAATTGTGAGCAAAAAGTAATGAGGAATTTGGAAAAAAAATTAATCTTAAAACCAATTACTCAAGTCATAAAATTCAAGATGAACTTTTAAATATATGTACAGATGTTGTGAAAGAAATAATTGTGAAAGATATTGAAGACGTTGAAGTGTTTGGAATTATGTGTGATGAAGTAAGATGAAATATAAATTATGTTTTATACATGGATTTCTTAATTTATTTTTATTAAATTAATTTATATGTGTTACAAACAAGAACAAATGGCGTTATGTGTAAGGTATGTTAAAAATCTAGATGTTGTTGAGAAATTTTTCGGTTTTATATATTATTCTAAGAATCAAGATGCTGAAAGTTTATATCATGGTACCAGAAAAAGTGTAAACTTAGTTCTAAACCACAAATAGTTGCTCAGTCATATGACGGTGCAAATGTTATGTCTGGCAGTGGCGGACGCAGGGAGGGGTTTTGTAGTTTCAACCCCCTCCCCCCCGAAATTAATGGATGATTAATTTTAAACGTAGTTATCCTACCTTATTTACCATAAAAAAATGAATTGTTCAAAATACTATTAAAATATGCTAGAAAAAAAAATGATTTGTTAAGAAAAGTGAATTTGTAATAATTTGTAATTTTCCAAACGTTCTAAAAGGTATTGGTACTTAAAATAACATTTTTGAAAATCCATGATGGCAATACTTCGTAAAAATAATGCGTGTTTGTAAGTCGGTTATTATTAGTAAGTAAAAATTAGTAAATATACCTAGTCAGTATTATATTATTTACAATGGTACATTATGATTGAAAGTTTCCCTAAATTTTGTGTTTTATGGTCATGTGATAACGATCAACAATCTATAGTCAATAGTCAATTATTTCAAAATAACGATAGTCAGGCCCGTATTTAAAGGGGCACGGGTAGACACATGTCCGGAAGTGTCAAGTCTCAAGGGCTGCAAAATATTTTAGCAAAATTAATTTTAAAAATGATGTACCTAATGAAAAAAATAAATAAAACAATAAAAAAAGAAAATAATATGTTTTATTATGTTATAATTTGTTTAATTTGTTAATTACAAAAAATATTAAACGATTTTCATTCATAAATTATATTTTAATATTAAAAAATCTCGATTATGGACGAAATAATAAGTGTTATATTATTATTATTTATTTATTTTTTTTTTTTTTTTTGGGAGGGGACATAAATTATATGCCCGGGGGTGCCAAATTTTTAAATACGGGTCTGACGGTAATTATTCTTATTTTTTCAACCCCCTCCCCCCCCGAAATTTTTTTCTGCGTCCGCCCCTATGTCTGGGAAATTTAACGGATTACAAAACAAAATAAAAAATCAATATCCTTACGCTATTTATACCCAATGCATTGGATACATGTATGGCTCATAAAATGAACCTCATTGTAATTGATATGTGTAAATATGCAGTGGTGTATTGGTAAATATATTTATGGGTATACGCTCCTAAAAGTAGTTTAATATACCTATATATGCCTACCAGTGGCGGATCCAGAAATTTATCAAGGGGGTAAATAATCTGAAATCTGAAAAAATGGTATATAATAATGTGATAAACCTATTTTTTTCACAAGTCACAATGTAATAAATTTGTATATAATAAACTCAAGGATGGAGAGAGGGGTATTTACCTATTACCTCCCCTTAGATTCGCCACTATTGCTTACCTTAAAAAATGTTCTTGCTCCACTCGAAAAATCATTACACTTAGTATTTAATAATCTTTTATTACTTTATTACAAATACTTACCCTTCATTTGTATATGTATATGCAGTGGCGTATATAGTGGGGGGTTTACCCTATATTCACCCCCACCATATAATTAATTCCTATATACTCCATTGTGTGTAATATGTACCAAGTATCATTGTATTATTTTTTTTTAAATTAATTCAATTCATATATATCATAAATAATACAACTTTTTATTATCAAACTTAAAAAAAATGTACAGTAAAATAATGGACTACTTATATATATAAAATAATAAACAACTTTAGATAATATACAATATTTATTAGTCTATATTATCTATTTATCTATGTTAATAACACGTCAAACTTCAAATATTATTATAAATAATTTTAAAAAATTAACAACTGTCCATAAACTTCTTTTATAATAATATATATCTTCTTCTTTGTAGTTTTTTTTGTTCTGGTGTCATTTACTGATCTGTGTTGAACTAACCAACTTTTAACATAGGACTCAGGGCTCCATAACTTAAGTGGGAGTCCATTTATATTTATCAACATCAAATTTGAAATATTAGTTTTGTTTAATGTAGACCTAAGATCTGTGCAAATCAAATTTAAAACACTGAAGCCACGTTCACATTCAGCAGTTGAGCAAGGAAAAGTTTTTATACAGTTATTCAACTCTAGAAATACATCTTGAGGATATTTATCTTTATCAAAGTATGCTCTCAATCCGTTTATTGCATTATTCTTGTTTAACATGAAACGTTTGACTTCTTCTTCATCATATCTTATGTCTATATCAACTGCCCAAGTACTTTTATCAAGAACTGTGATGTCTTTCATCAAACTTAAGTCATTAGTATCTTCTAATAATCTACTTTTTAGATTATTACAGATACTAGTTATGAACTGATTTTTTTTAATTGGTACAATTTTTGAATAATTTATTAGCTTCTGATGTCGGGAATAGGTGACCACTTAAATATGAATACAAGAAAATAAAAGGCAATATAATATGGAACGATAACGGACCAAAAGGCACCGCCTGCTATTATTTGTAAAAAAAAAAAAAACAATAAATCATTCAATTTTGGGGAACGGGAGCCCAAAGGTTGTGAAAAAAAATAATAATAATAATGGTAATACAAAATATATAAGTATAACAATAAAACGAGGTGCCGTATGGGCAATAATAGAATAATTAATGATAATTAATACCAAAGTGCAATATTGGCAATAATACAATAAAAGGCATAACCTGATCGGTTGACCACGACAAAACACCCGAGCTGACGTTGCCCTCTGGATCGACCTGACTAAACGGCTACTGTCCGCCGCAAACCCACGAACCGCGACACCACAGGACAGACGATAACGGTCGTTGACAACTTCGCACTTTGGTTAATTAAAACACGGACGGCGAAAAGGAAATAAAACGCACACGCGGCAGGACGATGTTTCGTGCGACGACCGGTGGTACAAAAAAAACACGTTGACGGCTATGTGCCGTAACTAGCAGGTGAACACACGACAACCGCGACAGTTATCCAGCCAGGCGGTGAACAGGCCGTTAAATAATCGCATCCGCGGTTATCGGAGGAAAGGCCGTAGATACGGCAAAAATAAGTTTATATGGCAACCAGCTCGAACAGATACTATGACTGAATTGTCTGATGATAAATTAGAAGTGTGCGTATACCCATAAAAGACTAATTTTCTTAAAGGTATACGCATAAATCCAAAAATAGGGATCCGGGTATACGACGTATACCCGCGTATACTCTCCAATACACCTCTGTAAATATTTAAAGGTAATGAATATTTATATACATTTTAGATCTTCATGATTTTATATATTACTTATATTAATATTAGGAAACAAGGCATGTGTTCAACACTTTAGAATCCCTGTACGTACATTTTTCTCATCCGTCAAAAAAATTAAAAATTAACTGAGATTCAAACTAAACTAGGAATAAAACATACGACAATGATTCGACTTAGTGATACTAAATGGAATTGCCGTTATCGAAATATAAAGTCTGTTAAAAACAGTAATAAAGCAATTATTCAAGCTTTAGAAGAAAAAATTGAAAATGAAGATGATAGAGATATAAATGAAGCAATTGGTATAATATAATAAGTAATAATTAATGATTCAAAGTATTTAAATTTCAATATCATTGTTTTAGATATATTAACAAATTTAAAAAGTGGACGATTTATTGTTTATTTATATATCTTACATAAAGTATTAATTAATATTATTATTGTTTCTAACAAATTTCAAGAAAAAAATGCAACCATAGGTAAATCTAAAAATATTATTGAAGATGTGACTTTTAAATGACTTTTGAAAATTCTAGAACAACAGAGTATTTTTCTTTGCTAATATCCTGCCTCAAATAAAAATAAAAATAATCAAATATTAAAAAAATGTTGATGAAACCAAATATCCAGAATATTATCGTAAAACAATAGAAAACTCTATGCGAGGCTCAAACGAAACTACACCTAATGCCTTTGAAATAGCTGAAATTTTAGCCATATATATTGTTGAGGGGGATAAGAAAAATGTTAAAATTATTGTACGGCGTATGTACTGAGCTGAACAAATCCCAATGGATGATAATTATAAAAATGCGGATATGAACATGTTATATTGGTTAGAAGAAGAGTTCAGAGTACAATATGACGATATTTACGGTAAATTTTATATGGCTTTTATAACTAATATTCTAGATCCTCTAGCTTGGTCTGCTGATGGACCAGACCGATTTTACTTCTCTAAGAAGTATGATTTTTTAACTGGTACTGTTATTGCGGATTATCAAATTCCAAGTGCAGCTAAATTGACTGGAAAAGAAGTATATGTAAATAATCAATTTAAATTTGTGGATGAAGATAAATTGCAGTAGGTTTTCACCATTTCACAAAAAAATCAAACCACTCAGAGGACTAGATATATTTGTTGGTTGTGGTGGGTTATCAAAAGGCTTGGAAGAGAGTGGTTTGATTACAAGTAAATTGGCTATAGAATCTGATGATAAAGCAACTGCTGCATTTGAATTAAATAATCTAGAATGTACCGTATTTGTTGATGACAGTAATTATTTATTGGAGTTAGCAATGTCTGGTTTTATTACAAATAGTAAAAATCAAAAAATAACTCAAAAGGGTGAAGTAGACTTTATATGTAGAGGACCTCCTTGTCAAGAATTTAGTGGAATAAATCGGTTTAATTCTGGCCAATATTCATTATTTAAAAACTATCTCATTGTTTCATTTTTATCATATATTGATTATTATCGTCCAAAATATTTTGTTATGGAAAACGTTAGAAATGTTGTATCATTTTAAAGAAGTATGGTTCTTAAGTTAACTCTTCGATGCATAACACGAATAGGCTATTAGTGTACACTTGGTGTCCTTCAGGCTGGAAATGTTGGTGTTCCTTAAACCAGGAGAAGATTAATATTTATGGCAGCAACATCTGGTGAACAACTACCACTTTACCCAGAGCCCATCCACGTATTCAATAGAAAAGGATCAAGTTTGACTGTTCAGGTCGGTGATAAAAAGTTCAAAACAAATTGCAAGTATAATGAATCAGCTCCAATGAGAATAGTAACTGTTTATGATGCCTGGTCTGATTTACCTGAGATATCTAATGGAGGATGTGAAAAATAACTTCCTTATGTATCCAATCCTATTACACATTTGCAAAAAATACTTAGATACCCAAATAATGGATTCTCAGAATCTATATTGACTGATCATATTTGCAAGGACATGTCACCTTTAATACAAGCAAGAATGGAATTGATTCCTGTAGGCGAAGGGAGTGATTGGAGAGACCTTCCCAATATTGAAGTATAACTCTCTGATGGAACTATGACAAATAAAATGTTGTATTCTTATCATGACATTAAAAACGGTGAAGGTCATAGGCGTGTTCAGACTTTGGTGGCCGAGGGGGTACAAAAATATTTAAATTATAAGACTTATTTTTTTTTTTTGTTTAGACATGAATAATAAAAATACATTTAAAACTCAAAAAAAAAAAATACGTACATTTTACTACTATACTAAAACTAGGTAATGAGTACAGATCGTATTACTTTTTTTTATCCTGGCACGGTTTTGTTGGAGGAAAATCTCGCCGGGGGGTCAGTGGCCCACCCGGCCCCTCCCGTAAACACGCCTATGACTATTACCTATATACCTATATACCTATTCGTATTCCTCAATGTTTGTTTTGTTTTCGCATTTAAATAATTTACAAGATTATCAGATAATATATAAAATAGGTACATACATATTCTATAGAAATGCGTTGCTATTGATTTGGATGTTTACAGGTAACATAGTTACATCACACTCTTGTTTTACATTGTACTTACAGCATAGTGTATTATTTCAAATTTTGAGCTCGTCTTAGAAAAATCTGTATTTATATTTTCGTAATTGGATATAAACAGAGAAGGTAAGCATTTAAATGTTGAATATATTACTTGGAATACATGCTTAGGTATCTCCCTTGGACACTTCTTCGACAATAGTACAAAATTCTATATATAACAAAAAAATGAAGCGTTTTACGTAATGGCAAAAGTATTCGGTTTTTTTTTATGTCTAAGATTGTACCAAAATTAGTGTATTTTAATTTTTAAGTTGTTTAAAATAAGATTTGTAAAGCTTGTGATTCTATTCGATTCAACTAGAACTTATTGCGCAATGGTGCCCAGGCATATAAAAGAGGAGGCACATTACTACTTGGAGAAGGTCAAAAGTGAATCATCTAATGGAATGTCATCTAATGAATTTTTGGATAATTTGATGTATTTAAATCAATCATCCATCAAACAGAATAAGGTATTAATTGCATAACCAAATAATTTAGATAAAAAACTTGTAGTATATGTTTCTATTTTAAATATTATTTGACGTTATTTTGCATTGAAAATATTTTTATTTTGTGTAACACTGATTTATTAAATAAATACACACTTTTAACAAAAGTAAAAAAGAATATTCACAAAAATATAATTTATAATGATTATTGGCAAACATGTTATACGTAGTTTATGATTTAGATTATCAAATTCGCAAATAAAACCCGTAGAACTTGATGTCAATAAACTTTATATTTTCGATTTTTTCCGGGTAAGGTAAATTTCGCGTAAGACTTATGTTGAGACTCAAAGTAAATCTTATTACGTTTTCAAATATGAAAAAACAAATGTAATTCTAGTATTTATTGGTATCTTAATATCATATACACCTAATGTAAAGTTTTAAGTTTTAAAAACAGTTGAAAATGTCACACATTTTTCAGGAAGTATTTTCATATCTCATGAACAAGTTGCTAGACGAGCGAACATATTACGTAGGATATTCTCGTTATATCCTTATGAAATATGCTAATATTTATGGTGGTATCATTGAATATGGACTCATTCCGTAAGTAATTTTTGAGATGAACATTTCTTGAACATATCCGTTTGAAGCAAGCCTGGGCATTAACGAGTTAATAAGTCAAAAGTTAAGTTTATTTAACTTATTAAATTAACTCATTTCCTTATAGATTAACTTGAAATGAACGTGTTATTTTTTCATTTATGCAATTAAGTTAATTTTGATTTTAAGACCAGAAAAATATTTTTGTAAAATACCGCATTCGATAACAAGTTCATAAAATTTAGAAAAATATAAAAATAAAAATGTCGAAGAATTTTTAGATGAGTCTGTAATATTTATCTTAGTATTAAATAATAATAGGGGTCCCACCGATCTCGGGAAAAGTACTCAACCGTCTTAAGACTATTGAGTAAAAATAGCCATGTCACCCATGAATTACATTATCATTGTCATGAAAAGTGGTCGTAAATCTACATTACAAAAATAAGTACATATTATCATTATCTAAATAATTCTTAATAATAATTGTACTCTTTTATTATTAGAATTATTCCATAATCTATGATATTATTAAATAAGATTGATATTAATAAATATTATTAAATAAATAAATTAAATACATATTTTATAACTAAACTATTTTAATGATCTTTATTGTGTATTTGGATAATCTATAAATACTTTATAATTAAATGCAATGTTTATGGGTAGGTATAAAATGAACCGGTTTATATATATTGTCTTATATTTCAAACCGCTTTTTGAAAATGTTCATAGTATTATAGTATTATTAGTATTATGTAGTATTAATGTTCATAGTATTATAGTATTATAGTATTATTAGTACTTATAGTACGAACAAGAAATAATAAATTGTGTAATAGAATTGAAAAACGGATCTTCACCCGAAATTGATGGTATAACGGTTGAAATACTAAAAGAAAATATATCTCCTTGTTTTTTCCATAAAGTATATATTTAATCTTTGTCTTTCACAATCAGTTATACCTGATGTATTTAAACTATCCATAATAACACCAATCTATAAAAAAGAAAATTCTAATTCAATAAATAATTTTCAGCCCATATCTGTAATCTCTAATATAGCAAAAATATTTGAGAAAATAATTAAAAAACAATTAGTTACTTATTTAGAAAATAACAATCTTTTACATTTTTTTCAATATGATTTTCGTCCGGCAAAGGAACTGATTAAGCAATAGCAAAACTAACTAATTTTATTTACAAATCTTTAGTTTATCTAGATCTAGCTAAAGCCTTTGATACAATAGTATCAACAATATCACAACATTTTTATAACTAAATTAAACCAAATAGGCATTTTTGGTGATAATCTAAAATTATTTTCTTCATATTTAACTAACAGAAAAATAAATAAATACTTCAAGTCCTTTTAAACAAATTAAATGTGGAGTCCCTCAAGGTACTGTTATTTCACCAATTTTCTTTAATATACAAATAAATAGAATCCATGAACTTCCTCTTAAAAGTTAAATCATCTGTTATGCGGATGATACTGTAATGCTATGTGAAGCAGACTCATGGGAAGAAATATTTGAATTAATAAGTAGAGATCAAAATTAATAAATCAATGGCTCCTCCAAAATAATCTATTTCTTAGTTTTGAGAAAACTCACGTCATTCTTCATGCTTTGACCAAAAATTCAATACCAACAAAAAAATGTATAAACATTCATAATACATTATTACCAGTAGATTGTTCTTGTGAAACAATTGTTATATCTAACTCTGTTAAATACTTAGGAGTTGAAATCTGTAATAAAATGAGGTGGAAAGACCAAATAAATATTCTAAGTAAATAAGTAAGAAAAAAGATTTATATATTTAGAGATTTGTGTAACATATTAGATTCGACTAAATTGTAGCAAGTTTATTTAACATTAGTAGAATCGGTCATTAACTATGGTATAATTGGTTAGGGTGATACGTTCAATAATGTACTAAAAGAATTACAAATCTGTCAAAATCAAATATTGAAAGTGATCTTCAATAAAACACTAAGATACCATACCGAAAATCTTTATAAAGAATTAAAACTACTTCCTATACAAAAACATATTATAAAATGATCGTTATATTCCTAATATATACCGCATAATATTAATACCAGGTATGCTAAAAACAATTTTTTAATAAATTGGTGGAATAAAACTATTTCAGGTAGATATTTTCAAATAATAGGTACCAAAATAATAAATAAAATTCCTTCTGATATCTTAAATCTTCCACTCAGTTTATTTAAAAAAATAAATTATTCAATAGTTATTAGATTTAGATGATTCAATATGATAATAGTAGGTAAATTGTTTTAATTTATATTTGTAACATGTATTAATGTAAGAACTCCTGGATCCCCCATACGAATTATCTCAGTGGGGCCCAGTATTCATTGTATGAATTAAAAATTAAATAAATAAAATAAAAATAAATAAATTATTAAATAAGAGAAGAAACTCAAAGCTGATCAACATTTTTTAGATGATCCTTTTATTGAGATTCAATTGGTATTTTTATTAACCTGTCCTTTGTATTGTTTAGATTTTAGTAAATTTAAATAATATATATTTATTTTAATGTTTTATATCTACTGTATACATTTATTGCCTGTATAATTTTATAGTTACACTTTTAGCTGCAGTAATTATTTTTAGTTTTCATACTCTTATTGAACATTAAAAAGAATACTTTTTTTTAATTATATTTATCATATGTGATTTGAATGAAAAATTAATAAAAAAAACCATACATAAATTAATATAAATTTGACATTTGAGTGCATTAAAATAATCCCAATGAAGATATATATATATATATATATTTCTCTATTCTAATTAGAGTCTAATAAGATTTTTCTGAATTTTCATTATCGTTAATGTTAAATAAAATCTGTTGTTAATCGTCATTATATATATATCACTTATATCTGTGTTTAATGTACATATATTTTTTTTTGTAATTAACTTAACTTATTAATCGAAGTTAACGATATTTTTTAACTTAATTTTTAATTTAATTGATGTAATTCTCATGTTAATTAACTTAACCGAGATAAAAAATAACATTAACTTACCCAGCCTTGGTTTGATGTATATATGTATTATATGACGTATGTATCGTAAACGTGTATAATATATATTTAATTTGTGCACAACGTTTTTTTTTCGTTAGCAATCCCAAGGCATTAAGTAAAGCATTGAATTTCGTCCTGGTCTGCTTGAGTAGTAGACCACAATCAAAATTGTTCGATTTCGGAATAAGAGCACTGAACCGGTTCCACAATAACTTGAAAAATCGCGGAGAATTTTTCAAAAATGTAGCAGCCATTGCGCATTTCGGAAAATTCCCCTCGAATTTAATATCGGTAAGTCTCATTCGAATAACGTGAACACTAATCGGCAACCCTGTACATACCGTGCACACGTTCTACGTGTATAGTTGTATTTACCTGCGGTCACGGAATAAATCATAATTTAATAGCAATGAACATTTTGCAGTCTATTGCGGAATACCGGGAATGTACGACGGAACACGTAAAAGAAGTTACCAATAGCCAACAGTCACCCGTGATCTGCACCCCGACGACAACGTTGGACCCAGACACGAGGTCGGTCGATCAAGTAAAATGTGATTTTGAAAAGCTTGACCGGACTGCAATCGGAAAAGATAGGATTAGGTCTATCATTAACAATTTGTATGTGAACAAAATACGTGAAAAGGTTAGTCACGGTTTGTTCGTACCGCTCATGAACACGTTGTGATCCACGCACTACGAGAATCGTCTGAATTCGCAACACACTTACGTTTCTTTACTGGCGTATCCCGTCCGCGTAGTGTTTCCGCTTTAGGCGATTTTTAGTGTGTGCACATTGTGACCGTGCGCCCTGTTTATGATTTATCATTTCATTCCGTTTCAGAGCGACGAGATCAAAGCCATAATGGGGGAAGAACTCGTTCAGTGGTTCGCGGCTTATTTGGTCGAACAGCGTATACAGTTCGAATTCAATTTACAGTCATTGTACTTGGACCTGCTGGACCAAATTGGCAACGAGCAACTGAACGCCCTTATCATGGCAAAAACGACGGAGAACATCCGAGTTAGTAACGCGGTTTATCATGGGCGAACAGGGAAAAAAAAACAGCTTAAAAAATATTACGTTTTATCATTTCAGTTGCTGTTGGATAACAACACTTATAATAATAAAGCTTTGCTCAAAAACCTTGGCCATTGGTTGGGTCTTATAACGTTGGCAAAAAATAAGCCTTTACCTTTTGACAAAGGTTATCTAAAATCAATAATCGTAGAAGCGTCTGGAGTAGAAGAATTGATGTATACTGTTCCATTTGTCGCTAAAGTACTTGTGTCCTGTGCCAAAAGCCAAGTATGTTTATACATTTATTTTCTCGATTTTTTTACCGTTTATTATTATATTTTATGCAATCGGTAAACTTTTATTTACAATGAGCATACGCGATAATGATGTTTTTTTTATTTTCGTTAAAATTACGATAGGCTTTTGCACCGAAAAGTCCGTGGACGTTGAGTATTTTGAAAACCCTTGCGGATGTTCATAAACTACCGAACATAAAGTTAAATTTGATGTTTGAAGTAGAAGTACTTTGTAAATCATTGAACATTCATCTTGAGGTGAGTTTTTTCTTATAGTAAAGTAAAATTTGGACAGTGTTAACGTTGAGAAAAAGCAACAGCATATTATAAAAAGGCTTTTTTAATACCATTTGAACATTATTTTACAATATATTTTTGAAATTTTATGTCTCGTTCGATAACACAACAAATTATACACGTATTTCAAACGATAATTTTTTATTAATTTGTGAAAAATAAATATTATCGTTACAAGATAAAAAGTATTATGGTATTCACTTGTATGTTTAGTCGATGTAGTTTTGTTTGAAATAGTCTTATATTCTTATAAACCTGACGACTTACCGTGTTTCGCACGGAACACACTTTGACACTGGAAGATAAAAATCGGTCCAATAGTTTTTGAGTCTAATAATCTCAAATATATAAACACCATCCGTTTATAAATATTTACTAGCTGATTTACCCATCTTCGCCCGTGTTGGTTTTTAATTATTTTTAATAATTGTTTTTATTATTTTATAATACGAAAATTTATCATTTTTACTCAACTAAATACTATCAAATATAAATATTACCTATCAAAATCGGTTAAATAGATACAGATTTCATTGAGGACAAACCGTCGAACCTATAATTTTTATGTATAAGTATTAATATATAATATATAAAAAATATATAATTTCGGACTTTTACAATCATTGATTGTTAATTCTAAGATTTACTAAAACTCGTTGGTAAAAGCCCGAACTGCCAAAATCATTCGGGGTTTAACCAAGCAATAATATATGTTCTAGGTTTTACCGGTATTCGTACTATTACCGTAACATAGTAACATATATATATATATTAGAATTATCTGAAATTATGATATTAAAATAGTACGAAAATGTATAATAGCTTTAATACTTTATAACAATTAGTGCAGACTATCAAAAATATCCCTGTACGGCATCGAGTACGGTAAAATGCCCAACATTATACATAAGTGACTGGTCCTCGTCAGCAATGATGTTTAGTGTTCACTATGCAATTGAATATAGTTGCCTTCACGGTATTTTACTCTGAAACAACTGTTAGTGCTTAGGATTTCGGGCCTCCTGGATACGCTACTGATACTATACTATATGGCTGCATACAAAATGTATCCAGAAATCCCTTTTCCACACGAACTGCGTCCCGACGGTATTTAATCTCTAATCTAATATTGCGTCTCGGAAATATTTCACCACTATACACTATTCCGACAATATTTTCCTTCCCATAATTTGAATTAATTAGTTATGTCTCATGGTTAAGTTTATTGTTGTGTTCTTCTACGGGCTTTCTTTTTCGACTGTTAGTGTTTGTCTATCGACTAACTCAGCACCATCTTGAGTATGATTTAAAACATTAGTACTTTCTATGATGTAATTTATATAATTTAACTCGATGTATGACTTAAGTATTTTTCTTTTTTTTTTTACAGAGACTTCAAAATTGAATATGATTTTTCAACGTTTCACGTGTGTTAACGGCATTTTTAAGTCCGTATAAATCTATTATTAAAATATAATGTTAATTAATTCAAAGAAAAATAAAATAAACGTGTTATATACTTGTTAATCTAGTGTACCACATAAATATTATAATTATTATAATTTAATTTGTGAAACAGCTGTTCATTACAGATAGCAATCTGCCATTTATAGTTATAATATTCAAATAATACCTGTTCAAAGTTAAGTTTACCTCCAATTCATAAGAAATTGAAGTTTTAATAATTATTTAATATTCATATGTACTAAGTACATATGTATCTCTCTTTTTTTTTATTTTATTTTTTTTTATTTACTAGTGTTATTATATTTCTCCTTTTTTTTATTGTTGTGCGACGTGCCAAGATATCCCGGCCCACAACAATAATATAAACGCCCTTTATTAACTTAATTTTTGGTCAAGTCAAGGAGTAAAAAAAATAAATAATTTTGTACATGCATCCCTTCTAAATACGCACATCTTATTTTCTCTGTTTTCACGAAACGAGCGAGAAATGTTCACATTATTTTTACATGACGACACAAATTTTCTGACGGTCAATGTTATGGTATATGTAAATATCTCATATGTATGCATAGATCACAGAGTAAAGATTTTACATAAAATCGAAAATAAAATCTCGTATAGTCTATGCACGTTACGCTCTAATGGCTCAATGTTATCGCGTTGTTGCTGAGTTGGTATATTTTAGTAGAGCAATTCACATACTCGTATCAATGTACCACAGCTGTATAAAGAACAACACCATTGGTATGCAGCTATTGATTACGGATCAATGTGTAGTATTCTAAGACATTGAACACCATTATGTATGTGTGGATCGACATTCATAGTTTATCAATGTGGCTCTTAAATAATAATAATTTTAAAATCATATCCAATTCGCTACACTCAGGATTCAAAATGTTGTTTAAAATCATAATAGTTTTTAAATAGTAAAATAAAATGAGTTTCTTGTTACCGTTGATTATCAAATTATTTTTCAAACATACCTAAATATTATAACAAAAAATGCAAATCTTCACTTTTAATTAGTAACTAGTTTTATGTGTAATTACTTATTTTTTATTTGAATTACTTTTTTAATCAATCGTACAACCAAAAGTTTGGTATGTAGAATAAATTATAACTATTTTTACTTTTTACGATCGACTGAATCATCAATTTAATCAAATTTATCAACTATAAAAGTCAACATTTGTTATTTATGCCTTTCATTTATTCATTATTTTTTTTTTTTTAAAAAAAAAACGTTTTAACCATCAAAATACCTATTATATTTCTTAGAAAAATAATCCGTATGAAATACCAATATTACTTAGCTTTAATAATTATTAAATATTTTTATCGTTAAATGTTAGCTTTTGGGTCAATAATTTTGTCCAAAGAAATTGTTTCTTTTCAACTATGGATTCGCATTTTTTGTTATTTTTCAGTTGCTTATTGATACTAAATGCATAGTGAAATACTTATAGTTCGATGATGACTAATAAAAAAAATATATGTATTATCTCAGTGGTCCGAACCATCACCATCTACACTTAATGTATGTAAAGAAATCTAAACGTATTAGGCCAAGCGTCTATCAAAGTCACGAGGCGTGTGGAATGGTAAATTATGTAGCAAGTGGCGTGCATCAAGTATATGTATTTGTATCAAAAATATGTAAGAAATATATTTATTGCCAACGATTTACACAGTGATGCACGTACCAGTGTTTCCTGGTAAAATCTTCCTGTACATTTATATTTAAAAATGCTGTATTTTTTTTTTTTTTTTTATCAATTTATAACTTTCCAATTTTCTGTAATCGACTCTAGTCGTATCGTTCATCAAATATCAAGAATATAAGTCTTAGCAATAAGCGAACAGTTCTCGTAATCGAGTAAAACGTAGTCGGTTTGAAAATTGATCCCGTAAAGTTCAATGATTTGTCGCTCTCCGATTAAAAAAAAAAGAAAAAATCTCTAGTCGCGGCAGTTAAAGCATGTGGAATAAAATATATTGCACTACGTTTTTGTATAAACGCCAACTTTTATTAAATACGAGTATATGTACGAACAATAGATATTTACGCAATATGTACCTAGTGTATCTACTGTAAATAATTGGTTTAATCAAATTTAATAATGAATACATTTGGAATAGAAATTTTCAATGTTCTTTTACTCGAATTCTTTATTTTTTTTCTCGATAATTCGTAGTCCGGCCAAGTCGAAAACCATTACGAATAAAATTTTCAACTCGTTCACCTGAAATTCGAATAATTCTGTCTTTTGTATAGTGATCACTCCGAAGATTATATTATGTACATTTAATAAAAATAATTTCATAGATTGTCCAGATTACATTGTAGTGATATACCTATTACCATGAGCGTGTTCAGATTTTGGTGGCCGAGGGGGCACAACAAATTATGACACTAGACTTGACTTTCACTTGAAAGATGCACAGACTGAGTTGTTACTGGAGTTAACATTGTTTAGACTATCCACTTGGACCAATAATTGTTTTTATCAACAACTTTAACTCTGGTAGTTCCTTAAGACATTGATGATAATCATCGTAAAAACACTCGAGAGACCTAGTTTTTAAGGAAAGACACATGTAATATAACATGTAATAACAATTATAATTTTATTAATAGTCGGTACGGGATGACGTACCACCCGTAGCCCGGCGAGCGGTCGTAGGCGCGGTGTTGGTGGACGTCGGCGGGCACGCGTATCATCGTCGCCGTCCGCGACCAGCCGACCACGGACAATTTTTTTTAATAATTAATTTATTAAAATAATAGGATAATATTGCCCCCCCCCCCCCCAGATAATCCAACAGTTCAAATAGTACCTTTTATTAATGAACTCTTATGGATATTATTTAACAATATTGGTACCTAGTACATGCTACCTACAATTTATGTTTATCTAAACCATAAAATGAGTTAAAAGACTTATGTAAAATCAAACAATTAGATATGGTGCATAAAACAAATACAATAAAAATGTGAGGGGAAGGTAACATTTTTCGTAACTGTTGATTTTTCCAAGAGCAAAATAAATTATCATCATAGGCGTGTTCAGACTTTGGTGGCCGAGGGGGTACAAAAATATTTAAATTATAAGACTTATTTTTTTTTTTTGTTTAGACATGAATAATAAAAATACATTTAAAACTCAAAAAAAAAAAATACGTACATTTTACTACTATACTAAAACTAGGTAATGAGTACAGATCGTATTACTTTTTTTTATCCTGGCACGGTTTTGTTGGAGGAAAATCTCGCCGGGGGGTCAGTGGCCCACCCGGCCCCTCCCGTAAACACGCCTATGGTGAAGATTATAATGGTGCATTACTCAGTGTTTGCCAATGCGCTACTGGAAATAAATGCAATCCACAGGATCGTAAAAACAATACTATTATACCATGGTGTTTACCTCATACCGGTAATAGACATAATAACTGGGCAGGTTTATATGGTTGATTGGCTTGAACAGGTTTTTGCTCAACCACTATAACAAATCCTGAATCAATGGGTAAACAGGGTAGAGTTCTTCATCCTGAGCAACATCGTGTGGTCAGTGCCAGAGAGTGTGCTCGATCACAAGGTTTCAAACATTTATTCTTATTCTATGGTCCAACCATTAATAAACATCGACAAATTGGTAGTGCTGTACTTCCAGCAATGGATACGGCAATTGGACTTGAAATTATCAAAGCTATGTACAGATATTAAGCTTAAGTATTTTGTTAATTTTCTATATTTTAACAATGGAAAAGAAGTTATATAATTTTAATTTTTATTTTATGTTTATTAAAATATAATGAACAAATATTGTTTTTACTCTAAGAAATTTGTATTTTGTACTTTGTTATTAAATATCAGTTTCATTTTAGTTAATTTTTATTAAGGAAATAAGATTTGAACTAATATTCATTTATGATTTTTGTACTAGATTTTTTTTTTTTAATATACCTTGAAATATAATAGAGATTTATGTTGTTACTTTTGCCTACATAATATTAAATACTATTAGAAATAAAAGAAGGAAAAAGGTTTACTAAGTATATGGATTATATTTATTATTTTTTTTTTTTTTTATTAAATTGTTTAGTTTCTGATTAATGATGATTATCAGTATCTTTAATATTGTATTTATATTGTAGGTCTTAAAATCATCTTGTGTTATACTTCTGTATTTCAATAAATCAATCATCAAAAATTATATCAATTGCTTTCAGGATAGGTTTTATTGCAATGTATAAGATGAATAATAGTATTAATTTTTATTTTTTCTCTTATTTTACTGAATTCTCCACGCAATCACATCTCCGACATCAGCAGAAGAACCGCTATTACCCAGAAATACATTAACCGTTCTATTGACTTATAACTTCCAAATCCAACATAAGTGAGTCCATGGGAGTATTTAGTTAGCAAACACTTTAGTCCCAATTATTCTCACTGGCAGAAGCTAAGCACTTGAAACAGTGTAAAACAATCAAAGCAAAGCATAAGTATCGACACTCCATTATTCCATTCACAACGATTAAATCCAAAAGATAAGAAGAATAGAAGCACCCCATGGCAATTACGACGACAACGGCTGTGGCGAATACGACGAAGGCAATGCGGCGATCTCGAATACAGCGACAGCAACCTCGACGACTGCACAGCGGATGCGGCAACCACGGCCGTAAAAAACAACCATGAATCTGGTTCCAGCAGCATTTACACGCGGGGTTCCACGATTCGTAGACCTATTTGTCGACACTAAAAACGACCCTTTTCGGGTCCAATATCCGTACAAACCTTTCCGGCGCGCTTACACGAGTGTCTGCTGGTAAAGTGACACGGTCGATACGCTCGCTTGCTACGTCTGCTGTCGACCGTGTATCCAGTTCTCTATAAAGAGTGCAATATTGCACCTGCTCAGGTCCGATACCACCCGCCGCGGCCGCTTATTCGAGCCAGCCGCATGACCCGGAATAATTTTATTAAATTAATTGTATGACTTTTATTTAATGTTAAATAAATAATTTGATATTTATTTCGTGTACATTTATATAAAGATCCGGGTGTCGGTAGCCCCGACATACCGTTTCAAAATTTTAATTAAATAATTGTGTATTCATATTATGTTAATCTTGTTTATAAAACGTATAAAAAAAAAAAATGCGTAAAAATATTCCAAAAGTAACCAATAATAAATAATTATAAATGGTTCTATGAATTTTATAATAAATTGTAAAAATGTGTTATTTATTAAAATTTAAATGGCTTTCATTCAGTCAAAATTGGTTTTAGAGTCATGATTAATTGGTCAAAATGACTTAAAAAAATCAGTCTATCCGAATTTGGTATTAAAAATACCGGTTGCTATAAAAAAAAATAAGTTGCATTGCGCATGCGCGTACCGAGAGGGTTAAAAATTTCAAATTTATCTGAAAATGTGTATTTATATACCACTTACTTGTAAAAAAAAAATTCGATTTATTCCAACATATTCCGGCCGAGAAATTCAATGTTCCCTAAATTGGTAAACACACGGTATATATATATATAGATACATATAGGTGGGGAATAGTAAGTTCCTATATGAGAGTAGCAGGTAAAGAATTACATACGTTAGTTCGGTAGCTGATAAATTGGGTCCCGGGAAAATAAAAGCAGTAGGTAAGTTGGGTCCCACGAAAAAAAGGTAGTAGGTTAAGTCCAAGGTAAACAATTTTTTTTTAAACATCTAATAATTTTTATTAGAAGTCAATTTTAATATTATTGTGTTTTTTATTGCATTTTCGTTAAAAACTTAATAGATACGAATTTAAAAAACTCAAATCGACGTACAGTATGCAATGCACGCTCTGAAAGAAACGAGTAGGTGGAATCGTTCCGATTCGTTCCTCCTCTGGAATCGTTCCAAAGGAATGATTCGTTCATGAACGACCCATCACTACTAGTAGTAGTGGTTCAAGTCGAGACGTTGACTTGTGCGTTGTTTTAACGATGTTAGTCCGCAGGATTAACTGGTACAGATAATTAAGTGTATTTATTAAAGTTGTTTTACGTATGAATATTTAAGTGTTTTTATTTAATTAAAGTTAACAATTCGTTGCCACACCGGAATAAATGTACACGTATACGATTAAATAATCAGGAACTTGACGACCCGAATATCGTGATGGTCTTGGAAACGTTGAGTATTATACAATATGAACTGCATATACGTCTCTTATATCATGCGTTCTACAGTATTCGCCAACGCAGCCGCATACGTGACAAACAATTCCTAGAATCATCTATCTATTTTAAAAGAGTTCAAGAATTTTGAATTTATTTTAGTGTGATGACAGGGCAAGTTCAATATACCTTTTCAGCTTTATCTCCAGTTTTAGTAAAAGAAATACTAACAGTATGTGTTTATTATTATTATTTAAATTGTATTGAATTAGGAAATTAAAATTGTATATTTAAATTTTTCATTAAACTTCAGTATGAGTAAAGATTTAATATAAAATCATTAAATTTACTGGGTAAAATAATGAAAATAAAATAGACATTTTAATAATATTTAAAGGGAATTTTTTCCACTATCCAGCAATAAATGTGATATAAAGAAATAATTAGAAATTATTAATTATTGCCTATTACAACGGCTATAAATTTGAAATTAAATTTTAAAATCTATGATTATTTAAAAAAAATAAAGATTTTAAACACTAAATAAGTACTACAAACATTAATGCATGTTCAAAGAAAAATATGAATAAATATATTTGTGTAATAACTGAGTGTACAAATATCTTAAAATAATAATTTTTGCTTCTTAGCAAATAAATAGGATATTTACAGAAACAAATTAGCAACAAAAAATAATAATTTTACTTATAAAAACCCATTTCTTCATAAATGCTTACAGCCGCGTGGGTGTTTTAAATTGACTCATCAACTTTTTATCTGGTGGTTTAGTGTGAACAATAGTTAATGGAGGTGGTCTTCCATAATTATTAAGCATTTTTATTCTTTTTTGAGCTGGAGAATATTCAGATTGAGATGTATTGGATGTCTTCATTATAGTCGTGGATAGTTCTCCATATGACCTATTAAATGCATTTTTTGAAGTGTTTAAGCATTGATACTTTGAATCTTTATTGCATATCTTTGTTACTTCTATATTTTTATTACTAATATCATTGAGTTTATTTTGGCAGCATTTGATAAAATCTTGATTCTGTTAAAAAATTATTCATAATTAATAAATTAGTATTAAATATTGACTTATACTTACTTAAATTATTTACATTAAAAAATTATAAGATACATTAAGTATAAAAATGCATAGATTGTATAGCAAAATGTATGCTTTATTTTTTTTTTTAATCTAATATAATAATATTAATTATATAGTTATTATATCCATTTAATTTTTAATTTTATTTACATTAATTACATTATAATAATTGCTCACAAATGTAATCAACACACATTAGTAATAATAATAAAGTATAATTTAAATTTATAAGATAAGGAATATGTAATAGTTGAAAGAAATATTGTTTAATGTTTATTTTAATAAAAAGAAAGATTAAATATTTGCTTTAATGTTTTAAATTTTAGAACCAATGATTTTATGAACATTTGTTGAAACTAAGAACTTAAATATTATAACCTTCATGGTATGATTTAATATAAGATGAGATTTAATCAATTTTTAGATATTTTGAAAGTAAAAATGTAATGGTCATTTTAAAGGAAAATATTTTCTCAAGATTATGATCTTGATCCAATATCTCTAGAATATTTATGAATATAAAATATGATATTCATAATACACTACAGATGAAAAACAATATTACCATTTATTTATATAGGAAATGTTTCAATATAATGATGTCAAAAAATATTTTTCAAATACTTACAAAAATATCTAGGGTGACTAATCATGGGCAAATCCAGATTTGACAAATCCGAATTATTTGGATTTGTCAAATCTGGATTTCATGAATTATTCAATACAGTTTTTCTGTTCAATGACTCATTTTTATACTCACATAAATGTAGTAAAGGTTAAAAATAAGTTAATTGAGTAATCAATCATGATATCACAGTAAGCCATTGAGATATAAAATAAACTCAATAGTTTAATAACTTAAAATAAATTATAAAAACTATTGAATTTATGATAAATATACTGTCATCTTAGAATATAATATTAATTTATTGTTAAATATTAATTACAATAAAATAAAATAATTTATTTTACTAGAAATTAAAACTAAGTCATGTAACAAAGTCACATAAAAACCAAATTCATAAATCCAGATAATCTGGATACTTCAACAAATTTGAATTTGAATATCCGGATATTTGGAAAATTCAGATCTACGGATTTCATGCTCATACCTAAGGGTTAGCCAATGTGATATTTCAATAAAAATAAATAGATTAGATTAGATTAGATTTTTAACTAAATATGAGAAGCATCATGGTAGCCTGAAACGATTAACTCCACTATTTACATTATTTTGAATTTATATATCTTCATATAATATTCTGTGTGTATACACAGAATTAGTACTAAGTAAAAAGTAAAAATAAATTTCAAAGATAAAAATTATTAAAAAAACTCACTTCAGACTTTTTCATAAATATTTTATAATCATTAAATATTTTTAAAATGTGTTCGGCTTTTGGAATAGTTGTAAATGAAGATTGTTCAGTATTGTACAATTTAGGTATAGAAGATTTTGGATTGAATCCTTTAAATTGGATATTGGTTGCAAATATTATACTTCCTGGTGACATCAAATCATCACATCCATATTCCTAAGGAATATATAACATGTAATTTAATGTGAATTTATAAATTAAGTTTTGATAAATTACCTTAATATCACCTTGAAATAAAATACTTATTATATTCATTTCTTTGTCAGATATATAAATTTCATTACAAAAATTTATATTTTTATTGATATTTGAAATTACAATACCAACAAAATCTAATTCTCCAAATAATGGTAAGTAAGTACCCAACCAAATATTTTTGAAACTTTTTTGAACTTCACGTTTTGCATATTCAGATTTAAATCCTTGAAAATTAAAACGCGTATTCTTGTTTGCTGATATTTGTAGTTCGCCATTTCTAAAAGTAATATTATAATTTGAATTAAAACTATAAGAATATTGATTTTATTTATAAATTTTCATACTTAAATCCATTAGTAGTAAGATGATAGAATTTACAATATTGGCCTTCACAAGATTTGTTTAGAATTGTAGAGACGTCTTCTGATGGATTCCATATAGAAAGTATAGCAGATTTTAAACCAGTAGAAGCATATTTTTCATCAACTACCCGTAACTATAAATATTAATAGTAGAACAATTATTTTCATATTATTATTATATTCATTTATTATCTTTATAATATCTAATTGAAATAATAAATATAAATTTTATTTACCTTAAACAGAGGAATAACTTTACGATCATTCTTAAATTGATCATTAAAAATTTTATTTACTCTTTTTTGAAGTTCATTATAAAATCTTTCTTGCTCAGATTTTTTAAAATTATTAATAGCATCTAGTTTTTCTTGACTAAGCAATGACTATATTAGCAAATTAAAAAATTATATTATTAATTTTCTTTAGTATAGACTAGTGGTGCGCAATCTGGATGTTGCCAATAATATAGAACTAAATGAAAATATATAAATATTGAATATATAATTATGTTGGTAGAGGGTCATAGATTAAAAAAAGGCTGTACACCACTAGTATATATTCTATATTAATATATTTTAATGTTAAAAACTATATAATTACTTGAATTTCTATAGGGTCTATGGAATTTTCAATCAAATTACTTAACTCCTCTATACTTAATTCATCTACGTTTTCTTTTTTAATCCTTAGAAAACATTTTTTTGATTTTTTATTTGTAGAGGCCATTTCAGAAATCATTTCGGTTTCTACCTTATTTGAAATAATTTCTAATGACTTTTGTTTAGATACTTCATACTTCTCTGCTTCAATAGCTTCTGCTTTTTCATTTCTTAAAACTAAAACAATATATGAAATATTAAATTAAAGATTTCATAAATATATTATAATAAAAATATACAAATATAATAAACAACATAAAATGGACATAATACATACTAGATTTTGAATTTGTTCTCCTTTCAAAATACATCATAGGATATTTTCTAAGTATTATTAGGGAAAGGGATCCTATTATTCCACCACGTGGTAAAACTGATTCTAAAGTAATAGGTATAGGTAATGAAGCATTTTTATAGAATCCTAATTTAGTATACCAGCGTACTCTTCGTGTACTATTAGTTGAGATTTTAAGTTTTATACCATCATGAACCTTAAATATACAATTAAAGAAAAAGTTAGTGAAATAATTAAGTAAATATTCAATTAATTTTATGGTATTTTTAAAATCAATATAATTTAAAAATATGGTTAGTACCATCAATCTAATTTTATTAGAACAATAGGTACCCATGGTATTAACATTAAGGCACATCAATAAAACTATTTATTTATTACTTATAAACTATTACAAAGTAGTTAAATATTTTATGTATACTATATAGTATGGTACTACTAAATAATTTATGGTAGTACTGTATAGTTGAACTAAATTGCATTAAATCTTTAAAAATCAATTTGGTTTTGAATTCAAACTCAAAGATTTAAACACTTATAAATTAAATTATTGAGACTAATTAAGTTCAAATCTATTTTATAATATTTATATTAAAATATAATTTATTTTGTAAAAAAGTAAGATTCACATTTTAATTAAATAAAATTATAAAATTGTTTTGTATAATATGGGTTTGTCAAACATAATTAATTTTGTTATAATAATAATAATAATAATAATAATTATAAATTATTTTTTTATATATTTTGGACTTATTATATTTTAAAAACAGTTCATTAGTCAATAAGTTCAAAAAAAAAAAGAGAAAACTTTTACAGTGTGATAAATCATAGATATTTATTTCAGGGAATATAAACGGATCCGGAAATGTTGAGTCCGTGTTTCATGTCCGAAAACAGTATTCAAAATTTTTCAGGTTTTGGTGTTCATGTCCGAAAATGGTTAATTTATTCTAAATATTATTGTATAATAAAGTAAAAGACGAACCCCAACAATTTCAATTAAGAAAGATGCAGATAATTATATATTGTACTTATTTTTATATTTATTATACTTTATTAAAGCATGATAGAAAATAAATTATTAAAAGAAGATAGAAAAGACATATTAAAAATATTCTTAGAAGAAAAATGTGAATAAATGTGAAAAAATATATAATTCAACTAAAACAAAATTCATAAAAAAAATTCAAAATTTCATAATGCAAATGATACACAATCCATTAAGTTGTACAAAAAAATATTTGATCGATACTATAATCTCTCTTTTTAAATAATATATTCTATACATAATAGAAATAAAATATATTTACATCTAATGGATCAATTCCTTCTCTGGCACCAATAAGTTCTGCATTGCAAATCATAAGTTTAGTACCAACTTTAACAATACCTTTATGTAAAAGTACATTCATCTCATAATCAATAAGTCCTTGGATACGATACCAGCCATCGGTTAATTCAATACTAAAGATTTCAGCAATATTTGTCTAAAATAAATAATAATTAAAAGTACAAAGTTCCTAAGAGTTTTAATTTGTAAATATTCAAAGTTAAATTATTTAAAAATACTATATATATATAACTACAACTATATTATATACTTATATAATAAATATTTATAAATAACCATCAATAAACAATTATAATCTCTTAATTTTTATCTTAGTTAAAACCATTTTAGACTACCATAGTAACTTAGACCATTGAGTATAAACATAAATGTATTGGCACTTGTAGTTTAAATGAACATGGCTTAAAATACTAAAAAAATGAAAAATTACCCATCTGCAGTCTAGATATGGCTTAACCACAGTTGTCAAATAGTATTTGCAGTTAACCAAGTACAAGAAATTTGTCATAGGATTTATTATTTTTGTTTATTACTGAAATTCATTTACCTTAATTTTAAAATAAATGTAAGTTCTTAATTTTTAAATGTTGAAAAAATAATATAAATACATTAAAAAATAAAATTTAAATGTATTATAAAAAAAAAAAAAAAAAAAAAAAAAAAAAAAAAAAAAATTGAGAGTGTTAACACTCATTTTAATAAAAACACTAGTTTTTTTTACATATTCCAGGACAAACTGATATGAAATATTTTAAAAATAAAAATAATAAATTATGTCTTTTATAAAATAATTCTTATAATTTACTTAATTATTATTAAAAACTGAATATTATTTTTGTTCTATTTTTAAAATTAATAAAAATAATATATTTAATAATTTTTAAATAACCTAATCTGTAAACAACAAAGAAAAGTAGGTACAACTTTTAAAGCAATTTTATATTTCTACCATCCCAAAATGTGTTTTCAGAAAAAAAAAATGTAATTAGATAAATTGTGATACATTTTATAATATATTACACATATATAAATTTTATATTTAATATTATGAAATATATAAAATAAACTTTTACGACTTACTTTAATCACTTTTGAAACACATAGTATAATTCTTTTAGTTGCACTTTCATCTTTTTCAAGAATCTTTTTTAATGCAGATCTTTGGCATTTTTCAATTTCTCTATAATATCTAAACAGTAATTGATGTAAAATATTTTCCGCGGTTAAAAGTCTAAAAATGAATAAATTAAATTTTAATAAATAATAAATTAAAACAAAAATAAGTAAATAGTTAATAATATTTACTTAATACATAAATAAATAGTTTGTATATAGAAATAAATAAATTAATGTGTTACGTGGAATATTATTATGTATGTAATCTACAACCGGTTTCCATATTAAAAATTCTTCATCAGATATATACAAAGTCAATAAAAGTCACAATTATATTAAATTTATATACACCTGTTGATGAATTTTTAATTTGAAAATCAGTCATACATTACACATATAATAATAATCCAGACTACGCATTAATTAATTAATTTATTTCTTTATAGGTATAAAGTATTTATTTATATATGAACAATTATAATTAATTTATATATGAATAATCATAATTAATTGAGAAAAAGATAAACAGAATTTAAATATTTTTGTATTCATTTTTTTATATTACTTGTTTCCAAAATGATTAGGAAAACTTATTTGGGTTGCAGCAAGTTTCCAAACTATTAAACTAAAATGATTTTCTATCCATTTTTTTGGAACAAGTTTAACGTTGACAAAATGGTGTGACAAAAAAATGGTTTTTATATCTTGAAAATTATAGATTTTATTCTTACATAAATCAGATAATTTATTATTCCTATATTAAAATAATTTAATTAGAATACCTCTAATACAAAAATAAGAAAACCAAAAGTTATAATATTAGTATTTACCAAAATAACTTCAAGTTGAAGGCATCGTCAGTATTTAATTTGAGTATATCGATGTTAGATCCATGTTTGGGTACCTGAAAAAATTACACTATAATTAATGTATGTATTTCAATTTTTCATAATTTAATTATAATATTAAAATTGTTACTTTTAACTACCATGCTTGTATAATAAATATTTATAACCATTGGGATTAAAATCAATGCTTTAATTAGAAAAAATTAAATAAAGAAGCTTAATACAATGATTTAAAAACGGTGTTTCAAGAGCAAAATTACTTATTAGACTAGTGGAAGGGTTTCTCCCTAAAACCCCTTGCCAACAAAGCCAGTATGGTCCATGGAGAAGACACAAAATAGTACATTAGACTTCAATCTAATAAACCTTCTTTACATATTAAAAATGTTTAAAATGAAGCTCTTTTAATATAGAATGCATGGTAGGCCTATTGAGTCAGTCTGGCATTGCAGTCACCACCATCTTACCTGAATATTAAATACTACATTTAAATATACATATTTCTAGTATCCATATACCTTAAACATTTACATATAAAGTCTATGGTAGTATCATATAAACAAATAATAGAAAATAATATAGGACCATACCATACCATATTTATTGATATAAACAACCATAAAAAAAAAATATATATATATATATTAAAATAAAAAGTAGTAAAATTCATTATATCTTTGACATAATTTTTAAAGTTTAACTTAATTTTTAATAAAAATTATTTCGGACATTAGTTTGTAGCATCCCCCTGACCCAGTTTAAAAAAATAGTTGGGATACGCAAAAAAAAAAGTAAGGGTGCTTTGTTTCCCTGCACACCTCCCGCCAATTTTAGCAATGGTTAAAATATTAATTTTAGCATACACAATAAAAATAAAATAAATACAGTAAGTTTTTAATAAAATACTCATCAAATGTATAATATAATTTAAAAATAAATAGATTTTAATTTTCTATACAAAATATTTACTGAAAATATAATATTCATATTTTACCTTTAAATTTTGTGTTTTTGGTGTAATCCAGTCAACAGCTTTTGGTAATAATACTTTAGGTCCATTTACTTTTTTTGATAAATATACATCAAATGAAGTCTTTAATGCATCATTTTCCCATTTTTCATCATATACTGTTCTTTTAAATGTGTGATTGATTTCATAAGTAGGGCTACCAGGGCGTTTATTACTCAAAGTTGGCTTTGATTCAATTTGATCTCTTTCAAATTTTTCAATTGTATCAATTAATGATAAATCTTCAAGAGCACTTTCTTCATCATTTTTTAAAATGTTTAACAATTTTGATTTTGAATTTTTATTAACATCCAATTTTGGGCTATTTAATCCTTCATTAATATTATTACTATTAATAGTAATGTCTATTGTTTCTGAAGAATTATTAAATAATTGTAATCCACTGAAATCATCATTTAACACGTATTCTACTTTTTTTATAGCTGAATCTGACACCTTGATAGATTTACCTCCAGCAGTTGAGAACCCTTTACATATATTAAGATTTGTGATGGTTTTGTCATTAACAGAAGTAGATAAATCATCTAGTTCATCTGTTAGTATAGATCGAACTTTTTGTAAGGCATCATCTGATACTTTAATAGATTTACCTCCTGCAGTTGAAAAACCATTAAATACATTAGTATTTGTAATGGTTTTATCATTAATTGAAGTCAAGGAATAATCCAGTTCATCTTTTAATAATGATTGTGCTTTTAGTAAGGTTTTATCTGATACTTTGATAGATTTACCACTAGCGGTTGAAAACCCATTACATACATTAGTATTTGTAATGGTTTTATCATTTGTGGAAGTCAAGGAATAATTTAGTTCATCTTTTAATAAAGATTGCGCTTTTAGTAAGGTTTTATCTGATACATTGATGGATTTACCTCCAGCAGTCGAAAACCCATTGCATACATTAATATTTGTATTGTTTTTATTATTAGTAGAAGTCAAGGAATAATCCAATTCATCTTTTAGTAATGATTGAGCTTTTTGTAAGGCATCATCTGATACTTTAATAGATTTACCTAAAGCAGTCAAAAACCCTTTACATAAGCTAGAGCTTATATTGGTGTTTTGGTAAGTAGTTGTTGAAAAATTATCTCTGTCATTTTTTAATGCTGATTGATTTGATTTAGTATACAATTTGTTTTCTATGTTATCTAATAAATAATTTTCTTTTAAATTAACTTTGTGTTTAATAACATTTATTGGTGATTTTAACACTGCATTAGGTACAATTTTATTAACATTAAGGGAATCATTGTTTTGATCTTTCACATTAGTTAAAGAAAATACATTTTTACTATTATTGGTATAATATTGCTGTGTCCATTGGTCATCAAATGATTCTAATGGTTCTGTCATATCACCTATCTCACACATTTGCGTAATATCAGCTATTTCACACATTTGCGTATTTCCAATATCATTAATTACCTCAGAATCTAAAAATTTATGTTTTGAATCACAATCATAGGTTTTTAACTCATCATTTTTAAGTAAGTTAGTTTTATTATTTTTCAATTGATTTAGGGAGGTAAATTCTCCTTTAAAAGATAGTTTATTATTTGATTTGATTTCAGTCAATAAATTATCTTCCATGCTTAAAGCTAATTCTAGTAATTCATTTTCTTCTTTTGTATCATCAAGTTTTGTAGAATTATCATTTCCATAAAGAAAAACAGCCAGTTTATTTTTTTTATTATCAGCTTTATTACCTATTTGTATATTTTCTGGAGAACTATTATCAATAATTTCCGACATCTGACATACTTCTTCTAAGATATCTAAGGAAATATTAAGAGAATCTTGATCATTATTAAAATTGGATACACTATCAGTCTTTTCATTTTCAAACAAGCACCTTTTAGCTTTTTCATTTGTGTTAATAGGTAAAATGGGTGAATTTTGAGCATTACATTCACTGGTTGATTCTTTTATTGGCTCAACATTTTTCAATAATTTATCAAACTTATAATATCGCTTTTCAGCCTTTTCATTTTCAAACAAGCATCTTTTAGCTTTTTCATTTGTGTTAATAGGTAAAATGGGTGAATTTTGAGCATTACATTCACTGGTTGATTCTTTTATTGGCTCAACATTTTTCAATAATTTATCAAACTTATAATATTGCTTTTCAGCCTTTTCATTTTCAAACAAGCATCTTTTAGCTTTTTCATTTATGTTAATAGGTAAAATGGACGAATTTTGAGTCTTACATTCACTAGTTGATTCTTTTACTGGCTCAACATTTTTTAATAATTTATCGAACTCATAATATTCCTGTCTATGATTAAAATTCGACAGTGAAATATCATCTATTTTCTTAAATGAATCTTGACAATTATTCACATTTGTTTTTCTTGGGGATGCAGATACTATTGGACTGAGACTATAAAACATTTTAATAACAAAATAATTAATAAATAATAAAACTGAAGTCAATTCTATAAACATATAAATCTCCAAACAATATATTTTAAATTAAAAATTATAACTAATGAACAGCAAAATTAAAGAAATACTACGGTCGGTGGTGTAGGAAGACTCGCCAGTGCCTCTAGTAAATTGTACAACAAAAAACGCTTTATAACCAATTAAAATTTAATGTTACGATATTTTTTTAACCTTTAATTTTACTAATTTTTTTTAAGTACACAATTTATATTTATAAGTTGTTATTACAGTGTTAATTTTAAACTTGGAAAATTTGCTTTTCTCACTTTATGACTAGCAAATTCATCAATAATTTCTTCATATGAAATTTTTATTTAAATGCCCTTGTGCTATTTTTATAATTTCATCATTAAATTAACACAAAATGTGTATAAATAGAAAACATCAATATATTTCAAAAAGTATAATGGAAAAATTTCAATTTGATTGTAAGATAAAAATACAACTTTTGCACAATTTTGCACCCCTTTGCAATTCGCGACCCTAGTGTAGGCACAGTTTTCCATACCCTTGCTACACCACTGATTAGGGTATAAAATACTGAGATAGTCTGAAATTTAATTTTTTGGTTGGTTTAGTAATTAAGGGTTAAGAGCTTGAGAACTGAATATCTTGACAAATTGGCAAAGATTGAAGGAATAGTAAGAAAATGTATGAGAAGGTTGTAATTTTCAGCATCATTAGTTAAAATTTCTAAAAATAAGTTTTTCAATTCTCTTTAAAAATGCTACTTAGGTTTAAGGTTGTACAAGTAAATTGCAGATATTATGGATAGATCCAAGATAAGATTTTCTTTTGTTTAGGAATTGACATTAAGATCCTATATTGTTTTAATTTGAACTTTAATATTTTTAAATAAATAACTTTATACAAATAAATCTTTAGAAATATAGATGATTAAATTTAATTATAAAAATCTTACTTCATTATTGTTCTTGGATCTGTTTGAAGTTTGTTTAAATGATGAGTATTTGGTGTTGATTGTAAATTATTACATACATTTAAATGACTTAGTGATTTTGTAGGATGAATAATTGGAGAATCTACTAGAAGTTCTTTTTTATCTTGAATTTCCTAGAACATTTTTATAATAGTATTATATAAATTCATAAATATTAATTACTACTAATGATCAAGTAAAAATATTAATCAAGCGAAGAACTTTCAAAAATATGTATATTAAAATAACATATAATTATATTATATATTTTATAATAAATTATATTGTATTCATTTAAAAACATAAGTTTTTATTATACTCCTAATATCCTTAGTATTTTAGTGGAAACCAATAAATAATTTTTCAAAAATGTCGTTATCGTGAATCAACACTTTTGAATAGTTCATAAGAACCATTTACTAATTACATTTTTTAACTATACATAAAATAAATTTGACAATTTTGATTAAATTTTAGTAAGATAAAGTTTTAATTTATTCGAGTATAAAAAATTACAATCAACAGCAATTGTATATAAAGAAATTCAAACAGTTAGTATTAATTTAAATCAAACTTAATTTTAATTTTTTCAATCAGTTAATTGTAACCATTATATTTATACTGTTCTAGTAAATTAATTCACTATCACAGTGTAATAAAAATATTTCTCTTGAATATTTTCAATACATTTTAATAGCATTTTAATTTTTTTGATTTATGAAAATTTTATATGTAGGATGGCCAGTCTTTTATCAGATTAATTTTAATAAAATTAAATTATTGATTTATATACCCAATACCATAAGTCACACCTATAATAAAAACAGAGAAACTTATTCAAATTTTGAATTAGTAATTAATTTTTATTAATATTTTAGTTGGGTGGATAGAGGATCAACAACATACTCGTAATTTAAGAGTTAAAAATTTTAATATTGTTATATACCTTTGAAATTGTATTCAAGCCATCTATATTTGAAATGGAAAGAATATTACGTTTTATTAGTTCCATTTTTACATTAGTAGACATAAGTATAGGACTTTTGGGCCTTAAATAAAGTTTTGGTCGCTTTTTCTTGTCCATCTGTAACAAAAAGTATTTATATAACTATACACACATATATACCAGAATAACCATTCAAGTGATAATATAATTCTTCAAAAAATATGTAGTAAGAAATGTATAAATATTAAATGGCATACATTTTAAACAAGATCATTTATTTTTAAAATATTGGAATCTTAAAATTAATGATTATTATTATGAAATCGATAAATTTAAAAATGTATTCGAACTACTAAAAATATCATTGTTTCCAGTTACATTCTGAGTGAAATGGAAAACCTATTACAATTTATTATAAATACTAACAATTATAAAAACTTATTATATTTACTAAGACATATTTTTAATTGAACATGGTATCAATTTTTCCTTTCTTTTTTTTTTTAATAGAAGAAATACAGTAATAGATTTCTATAAAAATAAATCAATTGATTGACAATTTTATTTATTAAATTTTTTTTTTTTTTGGTAACATTTTAAATTTTTTGGTAATCTAAGAATTAATTAATATAAAAATATCCTGATAGTCCATATTGGGATAAACAGTAGACTCTCATTGATCCGGACATCATTAGTCTGGACTTCGTTTAATCCGGAAGGCCATTTATAGTACATAAATTACACTAGTTTATCTAAACTATCTAAGCATTGTCATTAAATAAGTAGAAGATAGCAACAAAGAAAACATATGTGCGTATTATGAGCATCTAAGGCATCTCCGTAAGTTAATCATTAAACAAATCACTGTGAAAGAAAGACAACCAGAGATTAGCAATTTTTTAAACCACTAAGGATGTTAAGTATGAATAATGAAGGTAAGCCTTAATATGTACTGTATTTATTATGTAATGATTATAATACATTTATGTACTATTTTTTAAGTTTAATATTGTAAGACATACATATATATTAGAAAAAAACTAGTAGAATAAAATACACTATACATTTTCTTTAAATTTATAATTTACTATTTTTGGTTAGTTCGTTTAATCCGTACTTTCATTAATTCAGACTACCTAGAGCCCCGATTAGTCTGGATTAATGAGGTTCTACTGTACTTGTTATTTCTTTAAAATAAAAAATTAAAATATTTTTCATGTAGGAATATCATATAAAAAATAGAGAGGGGCTAAATTAAAATTAGTGCTCAATTTTTTTTTTTTTGAGGTAACAAAATTTGATTTTGCCTAGTGCACTATTTTTGCTTGAGCTATTTTATAGAAAATATAATAGTATAGGAAACAACATATAAAAAACATATTCAAGTCAAGAATATAAAATATATTCAACTGTTAAATATACTTATAAAGGCTTTTAGATTATTAAAATGATAAAAATTGATATTAAGAAGGGGAAAAAATTAATTTAGATTGATGTAGGTGTTTTAATTAAAATAAAAATACTATTAAAAAAAGTATTAATTATTTTCTATCTGTATTAGATACAAAATATAACTACTTATTATTTTTTAGTCATAAATGTTTTAAATATTATATAATAGTTATTCTATATTTTATATAATAACCTTACTGAATTCAATAAATTGTGATATAAGAAAATCATAAAACTGTCACCATTAAATCATTATTTTATCATACATTGGAAAATGATAAATTGTCCTTAAACATAATATTTATATATAAAATATAATTATTTGATTCAAGAATATAGTGTAACTCAACTCGGATAAATAAATAGACTTACTATGCTTAGTGATATATTAAAATGATGCAAATTGCAGAGATTTTAACAAAATAAATTGAACATTTTTGAAGTCTGAAAATTTAAATAATACGATACCTATCAGCAGTTATCAACTGTTTATATCACCCTAGATTATAAGAACTTTATAGATAATAAAAATACCTTATCATGGATTAAATACTAAAGAGTGATATTGACTAAAGAATAATTTATTCCATAAAACAGTTTATTCAATAATCAATGGTAATCAGTGCCGCAAAAACCGGGTGTGCAGTGTATCGCGCACACAGGCCCCTAGGCTTACATACATTTGGGGGGCCCCCTAGTCCCGGCTTAAAATAAATTACATTTTACAAACACACAATTATTTAATAATATCATATTATTATTTAATAATAAAAAGGAACTTTTTTAAAATTTATGTAAGGATGTTATAATATTCTAGAGTAATATAATTAATTAATTATTTTAATTAATTAAATAATGAGACCATTGAGTATTTGAGACAGGGGCTAAAATACTGTGTACTCTGACACTCTTTGTGTCCCTTGAAATGAAAGTGTGTCCCCTGAATGATAAATGCGTGTCCTAAGTGTTTTATAACGATTTTTTTTGTTTTGATAATAGAATTAAGTAATAACAAATATTTAGGAGTTTCAACACAATTTTATTATAATTTTTATTTAAAAACAAATTGAGAATCATTATCGATTTTTGAATTTTATACAAATATCGAGTGATAAGCACTCGTCTTATATCATACACTTTAGCGGGATATTTGCAAGAGCGGATCTAGGGGGGGTTCAGGAGGTCAGCTGACTCATAGTTAATATTTGATGACAAAATTGGCCTCTTGGAAATTTTTTTCTCTTTTTATACCTTGATTTGGACTCTTGGACAGTTAGCCCATCGGAGTTAATTGAAAAATGAATGAAATGAAATTTTTCGATTCTTAATTTATATTTTATATTATATCGTTTTAGTAGAAAGTTAAGTACCTAAATCATATTTTATTCCGTACGTTTGTTGCGCTGATAAAATTAGATTATATTTATTAATCGTAAATAAATCATTATCGGTGGTATCACTAATTCTAAAATATAATATAAATATACTTCTACACTTTTATGAGCATATTGTGTTTTTTTTTTTTAAAAGGTATTAATTTCTAATTAAATTTCATCCCTAATAAATGGCCTCTTGAAATGGCTTGACCCACAATTCCCCGACTCTGAATCCACCCCTGGTTCCCAGAGCCGCATTTAGGGGGGATTTAGGATGATACAACCCCCACATGTGTTTTTGCTATAGAAATTTGTCGAAGCCCAAAAGTAACAGTTAAATTAATAAGTGAGTCCTCTGAAATCAGATGTATTTTAGGTCTTGATTAGAGTAAGCATACAGCATACTTACTTAAACAAATTTACTACATAAATATGTAGTGAATTATAATATACAACAGTTGTAGGTATTTAATTTGATACATATACAAGGCAGGGCAAGTTAATGATTTTTTTTAACTCGTTAAGTTATTTTAAAATAATAAAGTTAAGTTAAAAGTTTTTAATTTGCAAAAATAAAAAATTGCACACAAAATACTAGTTTTTTTACGCTCAAAAGAAAATTACTGGGGAAATTTAAAATAATACATAAAATTATTAACTAGCTAATTAATAACTAATTAATTAATAAAGAAATAATAAACTTTTACAGAAATATAATAAGCTAATAAAGTAATAAACTAATAACAATATATTATAAATTCTAACGAGATGTGAACATAATACATGCTAGTTAAATTATGAAATCAAATTGGAAATTATACCACAGTTGTTTTGTGATTAGTCCCCATCGACACTCGCTCTCAAGGTATTTACTATTTTAACAGAATATTAGGATTTCCATGGGTTTATAGTGTTTATACAATAACAATGTTATAAAAATATAATGATAAAATATAGCCCATATAATGACTATTAAAGTTATTTTTCATATTATTTTCGTCTACAGGAAATTCATATTAAAATAGTAAATTATAAATATACTAAAAACCTCATTTATAAATTTCTCCCTTGTAATTTGAGATATAAGTTATTAATGGACTCAAAAAAATCTGTTAGGTACTTATATTATTTATCGGTTATCCGTTACTGATACCCGATAACGGATATAAAGAACCGTTCGATTATTTTTTTTTCTCTAAGTTTTAAAATAAAAATAATTTAATCAATAAAAATTGTAATTCGTAATAACTGCTTGCGCTTCCCCAGCATTGTATACACGTCCCCCGGTTTGGGAACCAGTGGTTTAGACGTAAAAGTCTAAAAAAATTATGCCTACTTAGAATTATCAAATTTCAATAGGTACTATAAAAAGATTTGATTTCATCGACAAATATTCTAGGTTATTCTAGGTGGGAACACATTTTTGATATTTTTTTTTTTATAATTGATCTTAAATCATATTTTGATATCTCAATTTTTTAAAATTATTTGTGTTTTTTTTAAACAAGTTAAGCAATTATTCAAAAATCGACTTCTACAATAACCTAGAAGAAATAGTGATGAGTTCAAATATGTTTACAGAATTAAAATCTGATCATTCTCAGCATATGCGTAACTTGGAAATTTATTAGGGGGGCAAAATTATAATTACATATCTAACGAAAAGGGTGTCCGAGGCTAAATTTCGCTTTACTACTTACATATTAGGTATTATATAAAATTATTCATTTTCTAACATTATGTTAGATAAGCGAAAATTTAAAATTGAGATTTAAAAAAAAAAAATTTACAGTAATAGCTATAACTAGAGCACTTTAGAAGTAGGTATGTGCATCCGCCATTTTGTGTGTAAAAGATTGTAAGATTATAACCTATTATCAAAAAAGGGTATGTAAAATTGATAAAGCTTATTAATGTTTATCGCGATAAATATATTCAACAGTTAACAAATTAATACCAAATAGTAGTTGTAGAATATGATTAATGAGTGTTGATTTATTTATTTAGTTTATAAATTATAAATTAATTAATCAAGGAATAATAACTTCTTAATGTTTTATATCTGATTTCTATGCAATATAATTTTTGTTTAATTTTTTGTAGGAAAACAATCATGACTGCAATAATTTAAAACAGAAAGCTGAGCAGGAAATAACTAATTTAAAATTAGAAATGAAATTCTGTCGAATACCAGTTTTTTGAATTTTTACACCTAAATCTTTCCATAGTGATCTGTTTTCATTTCCCATATCAGAAGATAGTGAAACAATTTTCAAACCGGCATGTTTACAAAACTCTATGCAATCAAAAATAAACTGCTTAAATAATTCAGGAGCAGGGGCCCCATCTGTGATATGAGCACCGATTACTTGTTTCCAATTATTCTTTACACTACGTAGTAACACTATTAAAAGTTTATTTCCATTACCAAGAGTAGTCTTTCCATAACGTTTACCACGGTTCTTATCATATGATTCTTCACAGCTAATTTCCATTTCATCAAACGAAAGAACACAGAATCTGTCTTCTTTCTCCAACTGTTGAACTTTATAGCAAAAAGGTTCTAACATTGATTCAAACAATCCAAATTCTAATGTAAGAATCTGTAGTTGACGAGTTATGGTGCTATAACAGGATAATGGAAAATTAATTTCTCTTAAAAATGAAAACCATGAACGCCAACAGCAAAACGAATTTTTAATGCTTTCATAATTGTTTCGTTGTCCCATTTCTATACTCATAGAGCCTTACTATAACCAGCTGTTTTGTACTTATTTAAAAACAAGATATTTTTAATATCAGAGGGGGCACTGCCCCTCCTAATTTATTCTAGGAAGCAATTGCCCCCCTTTCCCCCTCCCCAGTTTACACCTATGATTCTAAGTTACCGTATTTTTGTTAGGCTTTAGCTCTCAATTGATTAAAATTAGTTTCTAGTCGGAACGAAATATTTTATTTTAGTGCGTGCGAAGCACTAATTGTTTCCCGGAAACGTTCGATGCCAGCACGTAACTATATTTATAATTTGGTATGTCTATGAAATCTTTATTAATAAATAAGTTATTGTACTTGACAAATTGCCCTGAGCAATACCAACCAGTGACGATTTTTTTTTTTGTAAAATTTAAAATTCAAACTCCTATTAAAAAAAATGTTTTACATGAATTTGCAATATTTTTTAATCTATTTAATATATTTATCTATATATATAATATATAATCTATTTATATAAACATGCATTGGAAAAAAAATTATTTCTATCAAATGAATATGATTATATGGATGTGTATCAACATAAATTTGGGGGGCCTATAATTATAACTGCACTGGTTCATGAAAAACCTGTGGGTACTACTGACTGTAATTGTATCTATACATAAATACCAGCTGTTTCTGGATATTATTTTTGATGTTATATTCATATAGGTTGAAAAATATTATCGATAAAAAGACAATAAACATGAACATTATTGAAAAATTTCTGATTAATACTTTACTCAGAATTTAAATTAAAATGTCGTGCCTACAAATTAAAAGAAACGAAAAAATATGCATTACAGAAAATGGCATCAACACACATTTGATGTTTTTGAAATGTATAACAAATCCAAAAATATTAAAGATATACCGTTATGAAAAATTATAAAAATATTTTTTTAGTTTAGTTTTATAAACGTATTAAAAAAAATTAATAATTTATCTATAAGTATAATGAAATATTAAAATTTAATAATTTTAGAGTTTTTAATTTCTTTTTCTGTCACGACAGCATTGACTGCTTTGCATTTTATTCAGTTTTGCGTTCTAATTTATTTAAACATTTATATTTAATTTGAATATTAATACCGCCATTTGTAATATTTTTCCAACATCTTTGATAATTGAAATGCTTTAAAAATTGAATTGTTTACTACTAGTTGGTTATCATTGTTATCATACATCTTGAGTATTTACTGTCTACCATCTATAAAAATAATTGTATCTCATTATTTGTCATTTTAATTGGGTGTTATAACTTTTAAGCTTCCGTCATTTACCAATTACCAATTTATTTATATTTAATTTTTTACTATTGTATATTATTTCTTAGAAAATGGCATTATAATATTATGTTTGTCATCAGTCAAAGTTGAATTATGTCAAAATTGTCATTGTTTAATTACGCATTTATTTATGTAAGTATAAAAATATTTTGAAAATTAAAAGATTCTTGTACTTTATTTTTAGTTCTTACTGTATACAGAACTTAATTAGGGCTGGGTCATCATAACACAACTACCCCAAAGTTTTAATAATAAAAAAATCTTGCACAAAATGTTATTCAGACTGTCCATAGGTTACATAGAAACTAATATATTTATTTAAAACGTTTTTCTTATTATTTTCCATTGTGTATAAATATAATTGTTAAATAATATAAATTAAGTAATATTACTTATGGTTGAAAATAAAAATCGTACATCATAATAATAATTGATCAGATTAAAAAAAGGTATAATTTTTTATTATAAATAATTATATGTAGAGTATACTTAATTTAATACTCTTAACCTTTTGTATGCTTAATTTATAAATTTTTTCAAATTCTAATTTTCAAAAAATGTATATTTACCACCTTTAAGCTTGTTTTTTAATACATAATTATTTTATACCTTCTAAGGTGTATACTATAACAATGTCTAATTTTGATTTCAAAAGGAAACACCAATTTTTTTATGCTTTAATTATTCCATTAACTTCTCTGTAATTTATTATGTATATGATCAAAATTTGGTCCAGTATCTAATTTTTTAATTATTTAAATTTAAAATTGTTTGTATAAAGTATATAATTATTTGAATATTGATATTATTGGTATAGGAAATGAGATTATGCAAAAAACGTTCTTATGATTGATATTTATTAATTTTATTTTATCTCTTATTTTTTTAAACTTACTGTCCCAAGTTATGAATTATATTCTATTTGAAGCTATAATGTTAAAATAAATTATATTTCTATATTTTGATTAGTTTTTTAGACGTAATATGTAGATTGTAGGTATAAATGTTTATACAAATAGTTTTATATCAGTAGTATTTTCATTTTTTTTTCTTTTATAAATATCTTATTTTTAATTAATATAAATTATACAATTTAAAGTGACAATATTTTTTAATATAAAAAATTCAAATAATATTCTAAACTGTTCATAAATATAGTTATTTGAAGGTAATAGTTAATATTGTTTACTAAGTCGACAAAACAATTATAATAAATTATTATTCATATATATATAATATAATATAATATTATTATTTGTTGAAATAACTTGTATTTTACGGTAGTAGAATATTACACTTAACAAAAGTAAAATTTTAATTACTTATCATTGGCATATGATGATTGAAAAATAAGGATGAATTTTTATTTTAATTCTGATAAAATTTCAATGTTTTGTTTTCTAAATGGTAAAATTAGGCTGGGAAATTTATTATTTATGAATTATACCACACTGAACAAATGTAAATTTACCATGCTATTTGCCTTTGAGATGTAAAATATAATAATAATGATTATTATTATTAATATTAAAATACATATATCTTTGTTATTCAGCCAAAAATTACTTCAAATTTCCAACAAGGTATTCTTTAGGATAAAAAATAAATAATTTTAATATGGCTAAAATTTTATTTATATCCTAATTAGTATTATAATAATATTTTTGATATAATGTATTAGTTTTATTTATAAAAATAAAATCGGCTAGAACCAAAGCCCAGCCCTATTTTTACATTCAAATTAGATTGTTTTAATTTGGAGTGATTAAAATGTATTATGCTTCTTCAATGAGAAACTAATTTTAAAATTAATAATTATCTAGTGTTCAATACTATACTATAAAAGTAATATACTATATATCTAGTGCTAAATGGAATCTGTAAACGTCGAAACTAAAGATGAAATTTTGCAAAGGCATAGAAATGAGAAAAAAGATATGCAATGTAAGATTCAATCAATGAAGAAATCGGTAGCAAAAGGTGATCGAAAGAAGAAGAAGGAAGTTGCTGAGCAAACTGCTGAAATTGAAGAAAAATTAAAGTTGAAACATTTGGATGAACTTAAAAATAATTTTACAGTTGAAGAACCTTCTCTTATAAAAAATCTGCAAGAAGTTAAAATTAATGATGCTACTCCTAAAATTAGTAGAGCTGAAAAACGACGTTCAAAAAAAATCACTCAAATGAAAGAAAGGCAAGCATTAATAGAAGAACATGATATTAAAAACATTGGTGGTATACGACATGTTGAAACTCAAACTTTAGTAAAAAAACTTAAAAATCTTGGGTTGGTTATTTTTGATATTCCTTCAGACGGTAATTGTTTATATAGTGCTATTGCACATCAACTTAAAGAAACGTGTGGAAAGATTATTACAGTACCCGAAATCCGTCTTAAGACTTCTGATTTTCTCAAATGTAACAAAGATGACTTTATTCCTTATTTAAGTCATCCAGACACTGGTGAAATGTTAACTGATGATCAATTTGAAGAATATTGTTATCAAGTGGCCAATTCAGTTCAATGGGGTGGTGAAATTGAACTCCGAGCTTTATCACATATATTTGAAATGCCAATCAAAGTAATTCAAGCTGAAGGATCTGATATCACTATTGGAATAGAGTATACTAATTGTAAAAAACCATTAATATTAGTGTTTCATCGACATATGTATGGTTTAGGGGAACATTATAATTCTGTTTGCTCGATTTAGTGTATTCATGTTTTCAACTGAATGTAACTAATATTGGTGAAATATACAATACATTTGAAAAAAAATTGCATTTTTTAATCAAAAATGATTTGTATCGGAATATTACCATGGATTTACCCAAAATAGATTTTAATCTCTATAATAAATATGATAAAAACAAAAATAGCTAATTTATGAATGTAGATATGAATGCCTCTATTGGCGATAAACAACATATTAATGTTTTGGTCGGCGGAGAGTGGATGTGTAACATTCGACTGTAAAAATAACATTATTATTATAATAATAGCATTATTGTTATAAATAATGCATAACGTACCCTTTACAGATTATCATTTTCTATCGCCAATAGTCTAATTATTTCTAAATAATCATCAATTTTTAATTTTCAAAAATAACTTTTGTAAAATTTTACAAATATTTGGTTTTCGAACTATCGTGGCCAGTAAGTCTGGTTCGACAAATATTTTCAAGTTCGGTTTTCGAACAGTAAAAGATGTTTGATAGTTCGGTTCGATTTTTTTTCATGCCTAGTTCAAATTTCGAACCGAACCGAACATCAAGGGTTCTGTTCGGTTCGAGATTCGTACAGTTTGATCCATCACTAATATACAATTATTAATCATTTATTATACAGTTATAATTTTTTGTTTTATTAATAATTATTAGGGTTATGATTTTGATGACTTATGCATTTTTTTTTCATTTGATTCTATATAATGCTATCCTAGCTAAAAATTTGTTTCATGCTCCCTTGATGCAGAAAATTCTAATTTTATTTTGCATTTTTTTGCATATTTAGGCATTTTTAGCTATAAAATTTTTTTTGTTTTTTTAATGTCATTTTTCAACATTTTTAAGTCATTTTTTTTATCTTATGACGCGGACCCGTGCGGCAGCCGTTATCGAAACGGCAGTCGCCGACCGTGTCCTTATCTTTCTCATCAACCGCCACTCCGCGGCACGCAACGCCGCAGCGACCCCCGTCCACCCATCTATCACCGGACAGGGGACGCGAGCGGTCGCTACGACGTCCGACAGGTACCACGATATAACCGGGCTGTTTTTCCGATATCGTGTACCGAGACACAACTCACGTTCTCGACTCACATAATTACCTTTTTCTTTTATTGTGACATTTTTTTTACGGTGGACGTTATTGTGATTATTATTATTATTTTTTTTTCTTCTCTTCAACTTAAACTGTGTGTCCACATAAATATACATTTTGTGTCACCATAAGCCGAAGTTGTTTTTTTTTAATATTCAATTTTTGCCCACCGCACCGCGACCGTGCACACACACGCACCTGTGTGCCGCGACACTTATAGTTCATGTTTTGTATTTTTTATACAATGTTAGTCATTTTTCTCAAATTTTAGATTTTAGAGCAATTGGTAATAATTTTATATAATATTTAAAATGTAAATGTATAATATTGTTTATTAATATTAAAATGTATGTTTCATATTTTAAACTACTACACACCCATTATCACACCCATATCTTTAATAAAAATTATTATAAATATATTTTTTTAATTTAATTAGTTTTTTAGATAATTTTTAAGGTAATTTTTTTTGAAGTTTTTAGAACATTTTTGTACTTTTTTTAGGGCATTATTGTGTGTTTTTTAGGTCATCAACATCTTAACTCTAATCTTTATCTATTAAAAATTAATAATAATAGATCGAAACAACTAAATCACTAGTTTTTTCTTGCAGTTATAAATATAAATATTTTTAGGAAATTATTGAAAATAGTTTACTATTTTAAAAATACAAATATTACATTGTAACTATTACATTTACTGAATAATTATTGAATTATTATAAACTTAATATTTTCTTAGATATTTTCTAATATTTGTTTACTTTTAAAATATATTCCTAGAAAATTAATTAAATCATTTTTAATCATAATTATCTAGTTAAAGCTTATAATATACTTAAATAGAAAAATTTGAAGTATAATTCACACATTTAATTGAATAATTATATTATGTTCTTATGATAATTATCTGTATATGATTTGGTTGTATTAAAATTATTTAAATTAATGTATTGAAAAAAATTGTTATTAGGTACAATATAACTTTTTGTAAATTAAAAAATTCCATTAATTTGGTTTGTAATTAAAAATAAAACTTTTATTTCTACTTGCCCTTAAATTGGTTCTGTGTATATTTTACAGTTCTTATTCTAGTTAGGAAACAAAAAAACTTTATTTTTCAGCTTTTAGAGTTCATATTAGTATCTTCTACAAGTTCTTTTCAAAACATTCTTCTTCATTCAATAAGTGATACTGTTACAAAAAATAATTTCACCTATTATACACTACATAATAGAGGATATATTTCTATTGTGTTAGTTTCAGAGTAAGTAATCATTTAACTTTTTGTATTTATATTTTAAAATATATTTAATTATTTTAATTTAGAGAAGGAGACGCTGATTTATATATATCACAACCGCATATATCACATCTTCCTACTTTTGATCCAGAATCATATTGCCTTCAGTCTACTACCTGTGGTGTTGATATTGTGTATATATCTAAATGGTAATTTTACAAATTATTGATTTATTATTAATGAATAGTCAGTTTTATTTTTATTATTATTAATTTAACAGTTTTATTTTTAAATATTTTTTAGTTAGGGAATTTTTAATAATTAAATAAATAAACTAATACTATTATCAAAAGTAATTTTATTATTACAATAACTTAATAATTTGAAGTTAAAGAAGCACTGGTATGTTTATAGAGTTAATAAGGTTAATATTTATCTCTTAATGAAATGTGCCTTTTATTCCATCTACTTGACTTTATTATAGAAACTAAATTATATTATATTTTTATTTGTTGTTGATATAATTTAATTAAATTATAGTTAAGATATAACTGTTTAATGATTTGAGTATTTTATTGGATAATTAATTAATTTATGACATTTAATAATTGTGCCTCTTTACTGACAGTCATATTGTATCATGAAAGTAATGCCAATTTTAACGGTTCATTATTTTATAATATAACATTTTTATTCATTTAGTGTAAAATTAAGTAGTATGATAGTATAGTATAAAGATATTAGCATAAATAGGCAATGTAAAAAATATAATAACTATTGAAAATAGTACAAATAAAGTCTATAAGAGTATTATATCTCTTCATCTTTGCAGTCTGACAATTTCTGTGCTTCCCTAACCCTAATTTGGACCTATATTTTATAATGGACAATAATCATTATTTAGCAATTGGAAAATAATATTGTTTCCATTGTTTTTAATTTTTCAACAATTATTAACGAACATTCTTTATTATTTTATTAAATATATTACAGGTTTAAACGACCCATTTATCTTGGAATTTATGGCTATCCATCTAATGATTTTTCTAGATATAAATTAGATATAATTCAAAATTCAAATCCTGGCGAAGAATTTAATTTAAATTTATTTGAGTGTGAAGAAGAAAATGAAACTCAAACTCTAAATATTGAGGAAAATGATGTAAGGACACATTTTATTTAGTTAATTATAATAATACAAATACAATTATAATTTTTTTTTTCCATGTTCTTGCCCAATGAAAAATAAACTATAATTGTTTTATAATTTTTTATATTATACATATATTGTAATTTTTTAATCAATAAAAAAATAAAAATAATAATTAAAACATGATTATTATTTCTATATATATATATATATATATATATATATATATTATTTAAAATTTTCATTAAAATAATTATTTGTTCTGATATTAAACACTATTGTGTTTTATTGTCATAATTTTTTATAATATTGTTTTAGGAAATTCATGAAAGATCTGAAACTAGAATAGAATTTTTTTTTTTTGGCATACCCTTTCAATTAATTTGGAATTTTATTAGTATCACCATTGAAGTATTATTTTTATGATTCATTTTTTTTTTGCAAATATTCATAATGTTGCCATATGAAAATCAAATGTTTTTGGATATTTTACATGAGGATGCTTTAGTAATATGTGCTAAGTAAATATTCTTATAATATTTGATAATATAATAAAAAATATATAAAATTTCTGACCAAAAAATGTATGTGTACAGGGGTCTTGGATTAGAAACTGTATTGTTGAATATCATTAAAGTATATTGTGACCCTGGTAACTTAGTACTAGTTATTGGTTCATCTTCTCATGATGAAGATTTTTGGATCACTCAATTAAAGAAAGATGGTGTTAAACCATTACCTAAAGTACTATCTGCTGACACTTCAATAGCTGAAAGGTAATTAAACTGCATTAAAAAGTAATTTAATTGTATTTAAAATATGTGTGTACATTTCATTTTTATACACATTTTATAGAGAAAAAATTTATCTTCAAGGCGGAGTATTATTTGTTTCATCAAGAATATTAGTTGTAGATCTTTTAAAACATAGAATTCCTATACCACAAATTACTGGTATTTTGGTTTGCCGATGTTATAATATTTTAGAATCTTGCCAAGAAGCATTTGCTTTAAGATTATATCGCATGGAAAATAAAGTAATTTTAATATGTCTATGCATAATACCTTGATGTATAAAATTTTATTAAAAATTTAATAAAAATAGGTGTCAAAAAATCCAATTTTATTTTTAAGATATAAATTGTAAAAATTAAGAAATTAAATTTATATTTATTATATTAAAATAAAAATGTTTGATAATAATATCTTTTTAGCTATTTTAAGAATTATAATTCATTTAACGAAGGAGAAATTTATTTTGAGTTCATATTTAAATTTGTTACTTCTATTTTGGCATTAAAAATATATTTTCTAATTTTCTTGTGCTATAATTATAATTCTGAATTTTATGAATTAAAAATATTAATTATATTTATATATATTTTTATTTTATTTTTTCAAATAATTATAAATTTTGTCTTTAAGAATTTTAAAACTCCCAACGTACTAAAAATTGTAATAAAATTATTTTATTAATTTAAAAAAATATTTGTTTTTTGATAACTATATTATTTAAATTTATAAAATGTCCTATTTAAACAAATAATATTTAATAAAATAATAAAAAAATTAAATAAATATATACTTTATATATAGAAATAAATAAATAAAAACTTAGCCTGGAGTGTTATTATATATATATTTATATGTTATTTATGTGTTAATGAAATTGCAACTGAATATAAAAAAAAAATAGACGAAGAAATACATTAAAATAAATTCTATGTAAAATGATTTTTCTAAATTTAAATAGATTTCTCAATCTATTCTTTTATTTTTTTATATTCAGTTGGCTATTTTATTTATTTTTTTCTTAATATTCTGTCGCAATTTTATTAACCTTGTATATATCTGATGAAGAATTCTTAATTTGAAACCGGTTGTACTTTACAAATATAATAAAACTACATCTTAAGCTTTTATATAGTTATTTATTTCTGTATGTAAATTATTAGTTTTTATCTATATACTATATTATTATTATACTTAAGTATCAAACTATGATGAGATATTTTTTAGACCGGATTTATCAAAGCGTTTTCCACATCATCACAATCATTTACTTATGGATTCACAAAAATTGAAAGAATTATGAAAACTTTGTTCGTTCCTAAATTACATCTCTGGCCTAGATTTCATCTTGCTGTAAAGTCTAGCTTAGACAAAATAAGTGTAATATCATATAATTAAGTTTTAAGTGAATAGTATTACTATTTATTGAATTTTTGATTTCAGCCTGAGGTTATAGAGTTACATGTAGAATTAACACCAGCTATGATGGAAATTCAAACATCTTTACTTGACCTTATAAATTATTCAATTAAAGAATTAAAGAGACTCAATCCTTCTGTATGTGTTTAACAATTTTAGAATCATTATTTCAAAGTTTTCTTATGATTATTAGTTTGTTTATAGCTTGATACTGAAGAAGTAACTGTTGAAAACAGTTTATCAAAATGTTTTCACAAACTTTTACAAACACAATTAAATCCAATTTGGCATCGATTAAGTAGCACTACAAAACAATTAGTGTCTGACCTAAAACTTCTGCGAAATTTAATGATGTTAGTATAACTTATTTATTTACTTCTATAAAATATAAATATGTGTAAATTAACATTGTAATTTTTATATAGTTTTTATTTTCTGTGGAAATTGATTCATCAATATTTTAACAAAATTTATTTGAAGAATATATGTTATCAATTTGGTTTAATTCTTTAATTTATCAAATTTGGGATTTCATATGTAATTCAGTTCTAATTAAAATATATTTATTTTTAATTTATAACTATATATTTTTTCTATAACTTATAATATCTTAGGTCTTATTTTCTGGCGCAAATCCAGGAGAGAGATATTCGTGAGCGTCATGTAATCCCCCATCCCCCCAAAAAAAAAAAAAAAATATATCAAAATTAGGTTCATTGTGTTTATTTATAAATTAAAATATGCAATAAAACAAAGGAGATTAAAATTTATCATTTAATTTTAAAAATTAACATTAATTAATAAAGTTCTAATTTTAATTAATAATTTGCTTTAACTATTTTTTAATTGTATATTATATTTTTGTCCATTAGATAATTTAAACCCTTCCCCCAATTATAATTCTAGATACATGCCTGATTTTTTGTTAATTATATACATTTAAAAAATATCTTAAAATAATTATAAAAATATAACATAACAAACACAAATTAATCTCAAATATTATTAAATAACATAATTATTACTGTATCAAAAATATACATACACTCTATATATTTATATTTTTTCTAGATCTTTGACATCTTTAGATTGTGTCCGATTTCAATCTATGCTAGCAAATTATTCTTCTGTAGATTATGCACATCGTAGTTCAGGTTGGTTATTACTTGATGCTGCAGAAACATTATTTGTAACAGCAAGACGTCGTTTGTTCAATTCTAATAAAGGTATTTCACTGTTTTCTAATGCTTATAGAAATACTTCAATTAATATAAATATTTATAATTTAACTTAGAAATTTGTCCTGAACCTAATCCTAAATGGGAAGGATTAACAGAAATTTTAAAAGAAATTGGACAGAATTCAAAAAATAATGATGAAATTGTATTAGTTCTTGTACACTCTGCAAAAACTTGTTGTCAATTAAAAAATGTAATTACATTTTTACATATTTTGAAAACATATATACATAGATACATACATACTTATGTATTTATAAGTTATGTATAATAATATTGCTTTGTGGTTTATGTAGCTTCTTGTCAAAGGAGCAGATACTTTACTCTTAAATTTGTATAAAACACATATTAAACATAAACCAATAATACCAACACAGAAGAATGCAACTGATGAAAAAGAAATGGAAATATTCGATGATATAAACGATGAAGAATTAATTGAAGAAGATTTTAACAATTGTTTTACTTTAACTCAAAATAAAAATGAAGATGGATTGACATTTACTGAACGTGTTAATGAGTCTCAGGTATTTTTTTCTATTTATATACAATAAATATTTATTTGCAGTATGTTTTCAACAATTACAATTGTTAGGTAATTTTTGTATAAGTAAGAATATGTAAAAATGTAAACTATTGTATTTTTTTATTTATCAAATCATATTGAGTTTTATAGCAATATCTAAGAAAATTTTTCTAATTATTAAAATTCTATTATCAAGTATTTACCGTAAATATCATGTAATAAAGTTTAATGATTTTACTTAAATAATACATTTTAATGCAACATTATATGAACTATAATAATTATTATAACAATTTGTTTTAGAATGAAACATTAAAAGAACCTATAATTGTATTACAACAGTATAAAAAGGACGGAGATTTTCTATCTCTTCCTCGTACTTTGAGAGAGTTGCAACCTAAGTATATTGTAATGTATGATGCAAATATGACAGCAGTTAGACAAATTGAAGTATTGTTTATTTTTTTGAAAAATGTCAAATACTTAATAAAAATATTTTATTTATTTCATAGGTATTTCAAAATTCAGAAGCCAAATTAAAGATGACCATTTATTTTTTAATATTTGCTGGATCGACTGAAGAACAAGCTTATTTAACTACTCTTAGAAGAGAAAAATTACTTTTTGATTTTTTAATTAAAGAAAAAGCTGTAAATATTTTTATTTTTAAATAATTATTAAACATTATTTTATTATTGAATTTGATACAATCATAGGTTATGGTTGTACCAAAAGGTCAAGATGGTAAAGATGAGGATTGCCCTGAGCTAACTCGTGATTTGGGTGTGCACCCATCAGAAATGTTAGATGATAATGATGATAAAATATATAATCCTGGTAAAAAATCTGCCAACAAAGAAATTCCTAAAGTTATTGTTGATATGCGAGAATTTAGATCAGATTTACCTGTATTACTTCATCGTCGAGGCATTGATATAGAACCTGTCACCTTACAAGTATTATATTTTATTACATTTACCATTTTTCAATATGTATGTTATTTTAATTTCTTGTATATTATTATATTTTTTTTTTTAGGTTGGAGATTACATTTTGACACCAGAAATGTGTGTTGAGCGAAAAAGTATTGATGATTTGATCGGTTCTTTAAAATCTGGTAGATTGTATCATCAAGCATTAATGATGTGTCGTCATTATGTAAAACCAATATTACTTATCGAGTTTGATCAAAATAAACCATTTGATTTACAGGTAATTAAATTGTCTTGCTTAATTCATCATCATCATCATCATCTAAAGGCCTCACCTTGTCTTGATAGCCATAAGTCTCTGTCATTTGCCATGTTTTTCAATTTTGAATATGTTGTGAATATCTTGCTTAATTATGCTCTAAAATTTATAATTATTCAGTGTCATAACGGTATATTTTATAAAAAAATTAATTGTCTTTGCAATGAATGATTTACCATAAGTGGTGGTATTTTACTATGATACATATTTCCTTGCAACTAACTAATTGGTTTCGTTGCATTTATTTTTAATATGAATACTTTATTTTTTTTATTTTACTATACAAAACAAATTATTTACTTAACAAAAAATAAATATAAGATTTATAATCGTACATAATCATTATACAATCTAAAATGAGATTGTTGAATTTTCTTGTGAAAAAATATCACAGAATATGTTAATAGTAGGGGTTACTAAACACAAAAGCACCATACACAGCATACAAATAAATAAATATAAGGATATTAAGTTAAATATGTTCTGTTCACAAATATGAATTATAAATTAAAAACTCATGTATATGTATGAATGAAAAAAAAATCTCTAATTATTAAGTGTTTATATAAATAATATATTTCAGGGAAGATTCTATCTTAGCAAAGATATGACAACTAGTCATCGGAATGACATAACTTCAAAATTACAATTGTTAACATTACATTTTCCAAAGCTTCGATTGGTGTGGTCTCCTAGCCCTTTTGCAACAGCAGAACTATTTCAAGAACTTAAGGTATTTATAACTTGAAAATAAAAACGATCTTGTTTAAAATTAATTTTATAATTTAAAATATAGGACATCTTCTAATTTAAATTTCTTTGTCTAATATCTTAAATTATAAATTTTTCATATGATATCTTTTATAATCTTTACATTATATATATTTGTGTTGAAATAGGAAGGGAAAAATCAACCAATATCAACAGAAGCTGCTGCAATTGGTTTAGAACCAGGTCAAAATTTTGATGAGGAGCAATACAATGCTATTATAAAGGTTTTTAATAATCATAATTCATATTAATCATCTAATGGGTTATCAATTAAGAGGATGTTACATTCTCATGTGTTGTCTCCGTTTGACATACGTAAAATATACCAAATTTGCGTTCAGTGATTCAAATGTAGTGATTATAGCTTTAATATAAGAGTAAACTGACCTATAATCAAATTTTAAGAAAAGAATATTTGTGTTTTGTTGGTCAGTTTTTTCTGATATTTTAATTTTTTTAGTCAGTTAACTAACCTAACCTTGGTGAGATAGAAATACTAGGCTTATATCTAATGCTATATCTTTGATACTGTTGAGGGAAGACTTGTACTTAATACAAAAATTTAAAACATTGCTTTGTTAAATGATCAATAATTTTTATTGAAAGTAGCTGGCAGAGCTGATAAGTTTTTTCCAAACTGAAAGTCTAAGTGGAAAGTTTATAACTGTAAATATGAATCAATAAGAATATCTTAATGATTATTTTTCTTATATGTGGTTTTTATTATTTCATAAAAATACCATAATAATATCATATGTTTATACTTCGGAAGCTTACAGTTGTTATTAATAATATTTTGGCGACATGTATCATGGTAATATATGACACACTGGTTGAAAACCATGGTTATAGCCTATAGTAACAGTGTATTATGATTGTGATTGTGAAAATTCAGGATGAAAACATAAATAAAAAACCTAACTATAAAATTGTATATTTTGTAATATTTATAAATAATTATTTTATTGTAATCTGTTTAACATAATTTCTTTTTATTGTTTTAGGATTTCATGAGTAAATTACCTGGTGTTACTACTAAAAATATATTGAACTTATTGAATAAAGGACAATCACTGACGCATATGTTAACTATGTCATTGCAAGAATTAAAAAACATTTCTGGAAACTCAACAGATGCAGAAACTTTGTATAATACACTACATAACAAATTAAAACCAACCATTGAACAATCTAATATTAAGCCTCAATCTGGAAAAGAATTTCGTGCAACAATGGGTAGAAAAAGATTTAAACATACTAATACAAAGCCTAAATGATAATTTTGTATAAATATCTTATAAAACATTGTTTTTTGTTAGGTATGTTTTTTTTTTTTTTTAAATTAATTTGTATAAAAACTAATTTATTGCGTTTTCTTATATTAATGTCATGTGTGTGTTATTTCATAAAAATATGTATTATTTCACATAATATTGTGTTTTATTTTGATGTATAATTTTTTTTTTAAATCAAATAACATATATGAGATTTAGAATAAAATTGTTTTCCACCTTTTCTTTTATTTTGTACCTATGTATAACTTTAGTAACCATCAGAAACTAATAGTGTCATGTAATGTAATGTTTACAACATCAACTTCAACCAATTTAAATAATTTAAATTGTATTTAAAAATGTAATAAGTTTATATTTGAAATTTACTAATAAAAAAAATGTGAGTACTATGTAATGTAATTACAATATTTTGAATTAAATTTAATGTATATGAAAAGTGTAGTTTGTTGTAGTGCAGATATAATATTCTAAATATATAAAAATATAAAATATAAAAATTGGATATACTCGTATTATTATTTATTTGTTTCTTTAATAATGCTTATGAGCAGAAAACTGACCTTAAATTAATAATTGCCGAAAGTATAATATTACAGGAAAAAATTTCTTTAGATCCATACAGCATATAGGAGGTTGGAAAATGTTTCAAGACTAAACTAAAATTTGATTCAAATAGCAATTTTCTTAGTCAATATGTCTCTATTGCACGGCGCTTTGCATAGGCAATTTAGGTGCATCCGTGTGCACAAATTATTATGGTTGCTTGGTAATGGATTATTGACGTTAATTGGTCAATCGTCGTATAAGTGTAAATTATGAACGAATGGACAATGACCATTGGTTTCCAAGCTGCGACCGGTACGTAACGACTGAACATTGCGTGTGTACTGGTTTCCAATAATATGACTGCGGCAGGCATTTATTTTCAGTTTAGTGTAGCTCGATGTTTCGTTGTGCACACTCGTATTTTTTTTATAATTTGTCGTTCACAGATTACTAAAAATGGAACAAGTGATTGCTATTAACAATAAAATAATCATACATTTATTAGAAGAGGAGGGAGAAGGAGAAATAGTGTATATATCAAATATGTATAGGAAGCCAATAGGAAATTTGTATAAAACGAGAGAAAAACAAGGCTTCTTTAATGTATAATATCTATAATGTATATGTATAATATCTATAATAATAAATAGGCACTTAAGAGAAAATAAAAATAAATTTCGCGAATTTTTTCGGAAAAACTATGATAATTTTTATTTTATATTGGCATTAATAAAAAATGATATAAAATTACTGGCAACAAACAGAATAAGAAATCCAATTTTGCCAGATGAGAAATTAGCTATTTCTATAAGGTAAATTTATATTTTTCTATTAATCAATAATAATAATAATTATTATAATTATAATGCATAAATCGGTGGTGTTTAAATAAAATGTCTAAAAGATCAAAGTTTATATACATTATGCATATCACATACATATCTAAACATAATAAGTATATTAAATAGTTAAAAAAAATTAATAATTATTTCTGTTGTGTGTTTTTTTTTTATTATTATTAGCTTTTTGTTAATACAATTATAGCCCGAAAATTATTAGGTGGTAAAAATTACATTAAATTGAGAAAGAATACAAAAAAATACAATATTACATAGATTAGATTTTAAAGCCAGTCTCCAGTATAAAGGCTATTAATAAGTTAATGACAATTTCAGAGTTAGAATTGAGAATAGAATATAGGTTAGGGATCATTAAAGATACACTTTCGATGTTAAAAAAAAATGTCTAATGCCAATTTTTCTATCCGATGTATCAACTATTGACTTAAATTAAAAAGCATTTGAATTTTGGACCAAATAGAATTTTCCAAACTGTGTTCTTGCAATAGATGGAAAATACGTTCGAATTAAATGTCCAGAAAAAAACGGATCGCTTTTTTTTAACTACTATGATTATTTCTCGATTGTAATTTTAATAATGATCGTCAACAACGATAAATATATTGCCATTGATGCTGATTAATTTGGTAAAAAAGGCGACAGTGGTATATTTTTAAAATCTGCTATAGGTCAAAAGATACTGAATGGATCATTTTGTTTTATAATTTTAATCACCTGGATCTGATAAAGTATTACCACACGTAATAATATGAGATGAAGCTTTTAGACGACGCCCAAATATTATGAAACCATATACTCAACAATCTATAAGATACCATAAATCAAAGGCTGACGTTTCGTCAACATTGGTAATTTTATTTAAAAAGGTTTAATTTTGTTTTTGTACATTTTGAATAATAACAGCTCTTCCAGATTGGTTTTTGAAGACTTTTTAGTTATACTTGGATTTAAAATGTTTGTTTGGTTTTTGAGATTCATTAACATTTGGATCTTCAGTGGATCTCTCAGTAATATTATCTTCTTCAAATACTTTGCTAATTTTTTCACTTATAAAATCACTTTAAGAATCATTTACAATAACATTTGTTGTTGTACTGAAATATTTAAATTTAAATATCTTAATAATTTAATTTATAAGTCTTATTTATTCATTAATAAATTAATTTTAGTATGATACGTTAATTTTTATCATTTTATTTAACAGTATAATATGAGTATAAGGTTAAAAAGAAATTATTTTTAATTTTTATTAAGTAACGTTCTAATATAAAACTTAGACATAAGTATATTAAGACACAAGAAACTCCAAACAACATAGAATAAATAAATATTAATATTCCTAGATACAGTTAACAATTTAAAGTATTTTTTTGGTATAAGTACTTAATTTTTTTCGTATTCTACGTTATTTAAAAAAATGTTAAATTGTGTAGTGAGCTCAATAATCAGTATAGTTAATTTATGAATTTCAATATACTTAAGATAAGAAATTATACATGTAGTATAATTTATGATGATGTGATATAAATATAAATAACTAGAAATCCAGATCAAAGGTGAAAAACAACAAGTTGTTTTTATCTATTTGCATAATAAAGCAAACTTGAACCTAAAAGGAAGTGATACAAGAAAATAGGTTAAAATAGGTGCATCATGTAACTTACGTCATGATTAGAACCAGTATAAATACAGGTAGAGCATTTGGCATCAATTAGAGAAGGTTAAGTGAAGAGTTAGGAAGTAGTTACTTGCGTTCACATTATCACACACACGTTTCACCCATGCTTATCCATTGTCTCTAGGGAAACGTTATTCAGAAACGCACAGTACTGCTTAAAGACATAGTTTTAAATAGTTGTTTTTATTTATTTAAAATATTTACAAGTTTAAATTGTGTTTTACATGTTAATAAAAATACTCTATTTTCATTTAATATTTTACCAGTGTTTATTTTATTAAATTAAAATTTTACCTTCTCCACACGTCTTGAATTCGTTTTGAATGTGCTACGTCGTTTAAATAATTAATTATGAGTGCGTAGTGTCCTGTACAGCGATCATTACAATGATTAATCCAAGTCCATTTTTTCTTTGATAATGCTGACGATTCGGTCCTAAGTTTTTTTAATGTTTCATATACGTATCGTGTATATTACGCCATCGTTTTTTGCAATCTTCAACTATTACACACATGTGTATTGTTAGTCGAAATTGTTTTTTATTATTTATATTATATTGTTTATTCTTATAATATGTTATACTTACTACAATGCCCAACAACGTAAGATATATTTTTCCAAATTCCAATCTTAAAATTTATGTCTGTATGCTTTTCATGTACGATATACAACACTTCTTCTTGCTAACTTCTTCAATTAACATCTCATCATGAGTTGTAATGAATTGAATTTTGGACATTTTTAGATTCGAAATCGTAATAATAATATTATTAGTAATAATTTATTACACAATCGCAATGCGTCGCATACAATACACTGCTCCCAGAGTACTGCTATCGTCGAACGCAACGGCTATTGTTTACATGCCACACCGATCGCACATTGAGAACCATGAAAATTCATTTATTTATAGATCAGTCATTAACGCAGTTGCAGCTTGGAAACCGTACCTTTATACTTCTGCCGTACGTTAACTCTTAATGGCAGCTGAATAGCGTTTACACCAAATTTGCGAAAACGGATCTAAGAACTCGTTAAACGCGCACTTCTGTGCCATGTGCAGTAACTTGAGTTCAAATCTTATGGATGCTGCATTATGAACCTATCCCTCTACCATTACTTATAGCCAATATTTAGATTATACCATTATTATAATCATAACACCATTAAACGAGGTGTGACTATTAATAACGAAACTTTCATTTTAAAAATTTTTTATTTACAATTTTTAATTACATAACATTTTTCCCCTTCTACATATTTTCTGACGAGTTTGATACATTACTCCATTTGCATTTTTCATTGATTAAAAATGTGTTGAAAATCTTTTACTTGTAGTGCCTTTAATACCTCTATCAATTTTGGTTTTAAAGTTCCAACAGATTCAAAATATGTCCATCTTAATGCGTTTTCTGGAAAGAGCCAAAAGTTGCATGGAACGAGATCTAGCATGTAACACTGGAATTTGATTTTTGATCAGATATTGATGTACAAATAAAGCATTACAAGCCTGCGCGTTGTCTTAATGCATGATCCACTAATCCACTAATTATTCTAATTGCTTTTTTCTTACTCTAAGTGTTATCAAGTTATCTGTTTTTGTTTCCGATTTATATGATATTTATGTCTGGTGAGGTCTTTAACAGGTTAATTAACATGATATCCCATACTGGATCTTCCACTGGTAATCCTGACAGCAAAGGGGTTTTTTTTTATGTTGACTTAAGAAAAAAAAATTGAAAAAAAGTTATCTGATCTCTTTTATAGTTTTTAGGTATATTTTCAAATACCTTTTAAGGTATTTCAAATATTATTTTATATTTTATGGATGAGATCCAAAATAGGACACTATAATTATAATAAATAGTTTAAAATTCATAGAATTTGAGATCTAAATCGATCCATCAAATTATCATTAAATCTTTATACTATTTATTTATACTCTTTATACTATTCATTATGTATAGAAAAACAGAGTTTTTGCTGTACAAATATATAAATGTATTATTTAAATAATGATGGTGGAAGTTCGTCCTTAGTTTCTTCGGTCCTCGAACACGATAATAGTAATAGGTAAAGTTGCCAGATTTAATCTAACCATTATATTGAATTACTCTTTTTTTATTTTGATGTGAAAATTAAATAAGCATATAGTTTTGTAATTTAAATATTTATTGGCTAATACAAAAATATATTATTATTGTATACAACCATACCGATTAGATTACTATAATATAATAATATAATGTACAATATTATTCTATGTTTTATTATTAAATAAGATAATATTAAATGTTATTTTCTCTCAGCTTCTATTAACCGGGATAAACTGAATGATCGGCCAGGACACCGGGACGATTGGCAAGCTTAGTAGTAATATACTGAGTTTTAAAGAAATGATAAGTAATTTTTTTATCAAATCGGTTCTGAGCAAAGGTTCAGTATAAAAATCGATCATTTATAAATATATTTGACCATTTTTAGTCTAATTATCAGTAGGTTTTTTTTTTATCGACCTATTTTACATTTTAATGTTTGACGAAGAAAAAATTTTTGTTTTTTATCAAATATTTATCTGTATTCAAAGTTTCATTATGATTAGATGAACCAAATTTTTTTAATAAATATTTAATGTTAAAAATTGATGTAAAAACAGTAAAATCCGTAAAAATCGTTGATATAATAATTTACTTAAACGCTTATGAAATAAATTTGAGACTAACGATTTTTATCATTTTTTTAGTATCGGTAAATAAGTACTCGTAAATGATTAAGGTGATATTATATTTCTACTTAATGTCCAAAAAAAAAAATTTTATTTCATAAAGACTTTCAAAAAATTAAGTATTTTTAAAGTTCAAAATTAAAACAAAAGCGCTTTTTGAAAATTTTATCAATTACGAAAAGTAAATATCTTTGTTATAAGGTAAAAGTTTCAAGTTCCTAGCCACATTACTTTTGGAATTATGACTAAATAACTAAAATCTGAAAATTAAAAGTCTTATTTACAGTGAATTTTTCCGTTTCAGGATAGTTTTTTCCTCACGCCTGGAAAAACTATTAAGATTTAAAAAAATGACCTATCTAAAGTACCACCGTATGCCAATTTAAAATCTAAAAAGTTCCTAGAAAAAACTTCTGAACCAGTATGTCTATCCGAAAAAGTGTTAAAAAAATATAATACAAACATCATTTAAAACCATAATAGCCTTCGCTTTACTCTGAATCTAAAAGTGATTAAGTGATGAAACATTTGTGTTTGCATACGGGTAATTCGTGCAATAAATATATAAAATCAAAGTGAACTATTTAAACTTAGATTTATTCAAATATTTACCAAATATTTTAGTAACTATTGAATTGTACGTGTTGCGGGTGTCTATACCCATTAAGGAACATGAAAAAGATAGAAGGGCTTCAGCACCCCCAGATTTTCCTTTGAAATTGCGCCCCTGATTCAATCAGGCTCTGAGTCTGATGAATAATTATTAACGGAATACAATTCACGATTTGCAAGGAGGGTAGAAATTATAGATAATGTATGTATTATCTATGATATTGCGGGACAAGGTTCTTATCAGATAACTGAGCACGCGGTCGATCATCAGTCAGCACATGTCAGTGCTCAGTTTTAATTCATGGATTAACATTTAAACGTACTCGTATGTCAAAAATCGTGGTCTACACTTAACAGTGTTAAATCTCCAATGTTCGTTTTACATTATATATTTTCTATGATTTGAACTCAATATTTTTAAGCACTCTACTTACTTGTGAGGTGTGGTATTTATTGACGTTCATACCAGTGAATTTGAAATTTCTACTTCGCGTTTTAAAATTCAAACAAATTGCGCTACGTGGACTCATTCTGTAAGTATATTTTCGTCTATAGATGGTTGATTGACTGCTATTAGTTTTTGCATAATTTGATTAGCCCCTAATATTAATATTTGTATTAAAAAAAAATATATATATTTATACTGTCTACTTATTTCAGTTTTAAATTATATAAAATTTTTTTTACAATCTGATACTCGATTATAATGTATCTGTTATCAGTTTTTAAGGTGGTAAATTGTATTTGATGTTAGTAATTTTTTGTTACATTTAATTTAAAGACCCAAATTTAATTTAATTTCATACTTTTATTCAACGTAAATATTTATAATTGTAATTTCTATCTTAAATATTATGATCTTGACTGCTTTAGTGTTGAAAGCATGTATTAATAAAATAATCACACTAAGTTCTGTGGTCTTATATTTAAAATATTATATTTTTTAAGTTAACATACTTATAATAAATATAAAACACTAATGTTTGCATATTTTGTTCGTTTTAGGTTTGATGGTTGTGATAAAATCTTTATTTAATCACGACAATGATGAAGTATGGCTAAGTGTTCTAAAAGTTCTCAAGATATAAATCATTTTATTTAGTATCCTAGTGAATTATTAAGTATTGATGAAGAATAACATTACTAAGGTCATATTTTAAAATGGATAATATACTTCAAGTTTAAGTGTATTTTTTTTAGAAAGAGTAGTTGAAAAAAAATTGTATTTATTAAAATTACCAGATAAATATGACAAACAATAGTTAACATTTTTTTTTTTATTTAAAAAAAATTATTATTATAGCTATTTAATTTATTTTTTATTTATAAGTTTAAAATAAAAAAAAAAAAAGTTATAATTTACTACAATAATTATCCAATATAGGTGAATTATTCTTATATCTTTGAAGTTAATGTACTATTGGTTTTGAAAAATAATTCTGAGTGAAGGAAAATAATTGGATTAGAACCTATGTTTATAAATAGTTTACAACTAATTTTACATTACTATATTAATATACCTAAATACCAATTAATTTCATAATAAGGTTGGTTAAACTGAATTTTATGAAAAAAGAAAATAATTGTTTCGTATAAGTATAATCTTTAAAATATTTACCAAAATCAGATCTTAAAAATAATGTGTTAAATATAAAATAATGTTATAGAATCATAGAATTATAAATTTATACTTGGGTATTTCCAATTAATTATTTATGCACATCTTCATTTGGAAGGAAGGAGTGTTTTCCCTTACTTATGATAATATATATCTAAATATTATATAACACATTATCATATTTGTTATTTTTTATTATATTATTTATTAATGTTATATATTCTATAGGGCTGCAGCGTCTTTAGCCCTCTATACATAAATTTAGAAAAGTTATTACTTAAATAATTAGGTTATTAATTTAAGTATACTTGTATATTGATGCAATAGTCATACAATTGTAATGCCATTACTTTAAGCTGAATCCAAGCAAATATTAAAAAGATAAAGCATTTTATTTTGGAATATATATATTATTATATATTTATTGTTAGACTGTGTATTATAATTTTTATCAAAAAGCTTATTACATCCAACTTTAAATTCTTATTAATAATTTAATAAGGTAGATTCAATAAAAAAATTCAGCTAAAAATTACTTAACTATTAATAAAAATAATTACTAAAATAATCACTAAATAAATAATGATTTAATTTAGTATTTGTCACTACCTATGAGGTGAGGTGATTGATTACTTACAGATTGATTAAATATATGTTTATGATTTGGTTGCACCTTATTAGAATCACTAATGATTAGAAACAAAGTAATAATGAATATCTAATGATTTCATTCAGTATTCGTCACTACCTATGAGGTGATTCCTTACAGCAGCGATTTTCAAACTTTTTTAGCCATGGAGCAGTAAATTTCCTCGTAAAGCTCCAAGAAATATTTAGTATTGAGTTTTATTTGGCTGTGTTCTACGAAGCATTTAACTCATGATATGTAATTATAGAGGAGGAAACCCAAAATTTGATAGTGTACATTTAATATTATATTTATATACAATATTTCTGGCTGGGAAGTAACTAGAATGGGAATGCATATTTAAAATTAATAATTTATATTTTTCTATTGGGATTTTAATATTGTTTTATATGTATTGGTGTATTATATTTGAGTTTATGGATTCTTGTAAAAATATATACCCTCGATATTTTAAATACTGATCAATAATTATTACATTTTTACATTTTCTATGGTTAAACGAACGAAGCACTTTACGAAAAATTGCAGAGCCCTAAGGCTTCTTTGAAGCACAGTTTGGGAATTGCTGCCTTACAGACTGATAGAATATATTTTGTTGTTTTGGTTGCACTTATTAGAATCACTTATGATTAGAAACAAAGTAATAATGAATATTTATTGATTTAATTCAGTATTCGTCACTACCTATGAGGTGATTCCTTACAGATAGATAAAATACATTTTGGTGGCTTAGTTGCACTTTATAAGAATCACTTATGATTAGAAATAAAGTAATAATGAATATTTATTGATTTAATTTAGTATTCGTCACTACCTATGAGGTGATTTTGTTTAATATAAAGGTATAAAGAGAATCATGCTCACCAATTTCATGACTACTCTTTGGTCTTCAAGTTCTACTTATTACCAGCTTTATTGGCCATTGTATATATCAGTCATATTTTTTTTTTTCTTTGAACTTCAAAATTCCTTAAACCTATTTGTTAGTTTCCTTCTTCTAGCTTTATTTATTTGCACACTATCTAGATTCCTCTCTTTATCACTTGCTTAAATCGTGCTGCTAATCCTAAACCTATCTTTTCTTTATGTTTTTGGTTCTCATAACTTAATATTAAGCTCTCTGTACTTAATTATTTAAAATTTTCTTTACTATTTTATTTATATTATATCTTTAATATTTGCTTCTAATTTGATCGATAAACAACAATTATTTTAATATTTTCAATTAATGTTAAGTTTTATAAAGTTTTATTTACAATAATTGTATGGATTTGTTGTAAAATAAAATATACTTTTACAATATTGTGATGAAATATATTTTTTTTACAAAAAAAAATTAAAAATTGTATTTTAATTTTTATTGGTTGAATATTTAATATGTTAGATGCCGTTAGAACAATTGATATTTTGTACAATTTGATAATTACGAATTTCTAATTTTTTGTATAATTTTAATTAATTATTCGTCCTATTATGGCAATTCTATTCTGATTTACTGGCTGAAAGTAAAACAACCCTCAGCCCTTATCAACCAATCCTCACTGGTCCTTAATCTTAATTATATAATTTTCCTTTAATATTTGGGTCAAGTGCAGCAAAACTAGACTACTGTAATCATAATCAATGCAATTTTCATGTTTTAAGATAAAAATATTTGGTGTAACCAAGAATTGAAAAAAAATAATAATCATTTAAATTTAAATTGTTAATATTATATATTTTTTTAATTTTTCATCTAATACCACCATTCTTATTTAGCATTAATAATAAATATGATGTAACAATTATCTATTACTATAGTATGTCTATGCAGACAACCATATCATAGGCCCACATTCAGTTTAAAACTTGGGAGTATTAAAATGATCCACCCCAAGGTGATCCGTAGGGAGCAAAGCTTCCCTACAACCCCCTACAATAGTGGTTCACAACCTTTTCCATCTTATGCTCCTTGGTAAATTTTAAAAACTCTCATTTCCCCCCCCCCCCACTCCACCCCTATTAAATTACAGTTATGGTAATTTTTTAGTTGTTTGTGCGAATCAAACTTTATACCGATCAATATTAGATTAAATGCAAAAAGGTCTATCTGCTATTATTATAAAATATAATTGTTATTGATGCAGAATAATCTGAAAATATATAGCGATTTCAATTTTACACATTGTAAATGTAAAATAACAATCATTTTTGTAGTTTTATCAATTCTATATTCTGCACTGAGCCAACTCTAAATCCCCCCCCCACCTGTTGGGAGCCATTGCCCTACAGTTAATTACCATAAAATGTTTTAGTTTTACCTTTTAATTATAAATGTAGCAATTTTCAATATTATAACTAAATATTAGGCACTGCCCCAGTAGAATGTGCTTATAAGCTGTCTTTGCCTTATACTTTATATTTAATGAGAATATGAAAAAATGAGTTATTACTATGCCTACTGGTCAATTCACATAAAATTATATCATGTCTATGTTATGTACCATACATAGATGATTAAAAAAATGTCAAGAAACTATCTTAGAGAAGAAGACTTTGGTAAACATAATAATTTAATAGGTATGACCCATAGATATATATATATTAAATATATATTTAATATATATATCTGTGGTATGACCTCAGTAAATTTACTCAAGAAATAAGGATATAATAAGTTAGTGATAAATATAGATGAAAGAAAAAAGGAGAAGGTATAATAAATCCTACAAGGATTGTAAGAACTTAATAAAAGAAGAAAAATGAAGGTTTTACTAGATGATTTAGTACTGATTATTATTGGATGGGATTCTATGGTTAAATTGTCTTTTAAAAAATGTCATATTTAATGACAAAATGTCCATTTAAATGTCTAATATTTATTTATCCCCGGACTAATACCTACTTGTATAATGGGTTCTATACTGTTTTAAATATATGCTGAATTAAAAATTGTGATCTAAATAATGAATAATTTCGGTTAAAAAAAATTTGACCTATTCAATGCCGATGCTACTTCGACACAACGTATTTTAGGTATGTAGATTGATAACAATTTGTCGACCACTAAGTCTTGGTAATACATATTCCTTATCTTTACGAGTTAAATATTTAACGTTACACAACACGTCATTTAGTGAAAATCCAATTTTACTTGGAATTGTTAGCATCTAATATTAATTTAATTGTTTTAGGGCTTGGGCACCGTGTTCCACAGATTGGTCACATTGTGCCCAACCCATCGTACGGTCGCGACTTACTGCGAACGACGAATTGAGAGTTCCTGACTGATCTTTTTGTATATTATATAATTATTGTATTTATAAAATGTACCTGTTAACAAAACCAACGGTTAGTATTGTAGAATGTATAAAAATATCTATTGGATCAAAGAAAAAATGTGCTTGTTGTCTATGACTTCTCCACCTTTCAAAACTACATACTTCTATTCAGTGACACCGAAACCAAACAATTCAGGTATGCAAGTGTTTATAAAACGATGATACCTGACCATGATTGGATTTAGAGCGTAATAATAATATTTGCAAATATTATTAGATAAATAAGACACGTGGCTTAAATTCAGGGACAGTGTGTTTAACCGTGTTTGTTTAAAATTTAATATAACTAATGACTTGCTGACCGGGAGACTACCAACTCATCCACCACTGAAATATTATGAGATAGGGTATCTGCCCTACCTGGATTTAAGGTTTGGCGTCACTGCTTCTATTTAATCTGCATTTGAAAAATTTTCCATTTTTGAAAAAAAAAAAACAAAAACAAAACATAATATGTTAGCATTAAGAAATTTTAAATTCAAGAAATTAGCCGCTTTCCAAAAATTTGCCATCTTGACTTTCCATTTAAATACTACCCGATTTAATCTCTAATACAATCAACAAAACCTCGGAGTTAAATATTTTAAAGTGGTTGTACAATAAGAGTATTGGTTTTATATAGGGTTACCAGATTTTGAAATCCCTAAATCGAGACATCATATCGAATGACTTTTTTTTTTTGATGTAACGTTCATATGGATACTAAAATACATTATTATTGTAGGTAACCATGATATAATGTACAATATTGTTCTATGTTTAATTATTAAATAATACAATATTAAATTTTAATTTCTCAGCTTCTATTAACCGGGACAAACTGAATGATCAGCCTGGACATCGGGACATGCCTTAAAAACAGGGATGAATGGCAAGCATAGTTATATATAGTCTATCTACTACCTACCTATAACATTCAATGACTAAATCCTGATAATTTCAAAATATTTTTTTCTGTAAATAATTACTGAAATATTTAAACCTTATTTAATTTACTCAGAATCGTATTGTATCTACTGAGTTAGGCCAGGTTTATTTGATTTCGATGAACATGTCTGAAAATCGAGTCACAACTTGTATCATTAGTTTTGTGCCGACATGTTATTAAAATGTTCCTAAAAGATGTATTGTTGTTGATCTTAATTACGATATACACCATATTTACTAGCTGCATATTTACTACTACCCCAATTGTTACAAAAAGTTAAGCGTATTCATATGCCAAGTATGTCAGTACGTACTCTTTAATTGATCAAAAACGTAAGTAAAGATTATTTATGGGGTGGGGTTTCATATATTTAGGCATGTAATAATTATTTTTAATATTATCTATTTATTTAATAGCTGGGATTTTGGTGACGGTGAGGGGATGAAACTCTCTTAACTTCTACTGCACCTAATCATATTATGTACCTACCTTCTTAATAGTGCAGGAACGAACTAATTCATAGTCAATATTATTTCGAAACGTTAATTATTGTTAGTTATTGTTGAAATATTGTTGGATTAAAATGTTATTAAATTCCAATACTTTTGACTTTCTAAGTTCTGATTATAATATATTATAATACATATGCGTGATTTAAAATTTAATTTAATGTATTATTTAAAATAAATGTTCAATGATTTACTTGTATTTCAATATAGTTTTAATTTTGTTTAAATAATCTATATCGTATGTATATATAGGTACATAAATGCATATTGCATTACATTTTTAGGAGCACCAAACAAATCTTAGACAAAAGTTCTCTAGGTGCATGTGTGTGGTTGTCACAAGGCTTGGGGCGTCAAGCATTTCTTTAATTTGCACCAATGACCAAATATTGGATAATATTCCGATCAAATTAAATTTGTTTTCTATATATTGATTACTTTTTTATGTTTTTACTGAACACCGTACGGATTATTTAAAGAAACTTTAACGACTTTTTAGCCCGGAATGTTTTTATTAGCTCGTACATACAAATGTCCTATATTATTTGGTGTAATTTCGATTATATTTAAAGTAGAGATGAGAAAATCACAGCTCGACCCATATAATAGGTGTGAGGATTGGGGATGTCTAATTATGATCTGTACCTAAACAGGTTATTATAAAGTTTTGCATAAAAACGAATAGGTATTTACTGCAACTACGATCTTCGTAAACGAACTATGTTGATTTTTTATGAACAAATCTTCCCCCAGTTAGAGGGTAGGTACTAGTTCACGGTTAGACGATTTTGGCTCCGATTACTGTTGTACGATTGCGTTTTAAGTTTTAAATACGAATTCATAATATTAAACAAATATGATTTCTGGTCAATTTCAATGAAATGCATAAGACACGAATGTGTGCACCGGGACAGTGGTAAATCCTGTAAGCACAACGACTTATGTTGCACGGAAATGGTAGCGGATCGTGTTCAAAATATCAGTCAGCTGTTCGGTGTTTTGTTTGCCATCGACCGCAGCAACCGACGGGCCGGTAACCATGGTAACAACAGTGTGCCGGTAAACCGGTTGACCCAGTAGTCAGGGCAGCCTAACTTTCGATCCTGGCTTTGTCGGCCGTTCGGCGTGGCGTTTCGTGTCGGACCATGGAACTTACGAGAGCCTACGAGCCGTCGCCAGTGCGGTCGCGCAACCGTGTCGAATCCCATGAGACTGAGGCAGCCCGATCCTGAACGACCGGCGACGGAACTGGTTGCGGTTTGCGAACCCCTGGAAATGAAATAGGTAACCTTTAAAATTATAAACAAAAACGGTTTTTTATTACTACAACTCTACATGTATATTTATTATATACATATATATTTGAATAAACTTTCATATACATGTATGTATGTGAATCATTATTTTTTTTTTTTTTGCGGCATTTCCTTTGTTCGGGTACCCAAACGCGCCAGGTGTTTTTCACGGCCAACGGACTTAACAGCCGCCTGACGTTCACGCACACCCCTGAGGCCGTACCACCACTACCACTACCACCACTGCCGCCACCACCACCACCACCATCAGAATCGGCAGCAGCCAGCAACAATAGTAGTAGGTACAGCCACTGCCATCATTGCCGCCACCACAGCCACCATCAGCAACAGCAGCAGCAGTTGCATTGAATAGTCCCCATACTGTCTCTGTGTGTGTGTGTACATGTGTGGTTGTGTGCGCGCGCATAGGAATCCACCGGAAGTGCGTTGTCGTCGACCAAACGTGCCAGGTCCATCGAGTGAAACCAACTCTGCGTCCTAAAGGTTTTTCGTCTCAGATCTTGTCGTCTGCCGACGGATTCTCTACGTTATCCTGTTGCTCCACAGGTGGTTGCCCAAAGGATTTCGCGTGATCCGTGTCAAGGACGTTCTGTTGTGAAACTCTCGCTCAGTGTGTATATGCTTGATTCATATATTAGGTTAGGCATTCCCGGCTGCGATCTTGTCCGGACAGTTGATCAGCACCGAAACTCTTCTGCCAGCCTTCACAATGGTTGCACCGCTGTCCCGATTGCAGGCAAAGACATTTCCAGCCATGTCGTCCATGCTTCAGGAAAAGGAAAATTATGAAGAACTCAATCAGATTGGAAATGGTGAGTGGCATCCACATGGTTAACATTGGTTGTGATTCCATTCCAAGCATTATTTTTTCTATTTTTTATAATTAAAAGGTGCGTATGGTACCGTATACAAAGGACGTGATCTTGTCAACAAAGGAAAATTTGTCGCCATGAAAAAGATTAAAATCCCCTTAGCTCAGGATGGTGTACCTATGACTACTTTGCGTGAAATTGCTTTACTCAAACAACTTGATCAGCAACAACATCCAAATATTGTCAAGTATAAATAAAGATATATATTTCTAATAGGTTTTTCTTTACACTCATTCTTTCTTACTGTTTAGGCTTTTGGATGTGGTACATGGTCCTCGACTATATAATGAAAAATGTATGACCCTTTATTTGGTATTTGAACATATTGAACAAGATTTAGCCACCTATATGGCACGATGTCCAAAACCTGGAATGTCTTCTGAAATCATTAAGGTATTCTTAAAAATGTTATATATTATTAAATATGTTTAAAACAAAAAACAACTAATTTTATCCCTATATTAAAATATTCAGGTTTCATGTAGTATTTAATTAATTTTTGAGTTATTTAAAAATATATATATTTTTTAAAATCAATCTGTTTATTGTAATTTTATACCTTGAAAAGACAAAAAAACTGTATGTATATATTTATTAAACTTTAAATGTTTTATATCGAAATCAGAGTTCAGTTTAATCAGTGGTCGCCAACTGGTGGTCCACAGAAAAATTTAAACGTTACTTATAGAATTTTTTTGTCGTTATTTCCCTAAAAAATAAAACCCTAGACATGGTATTTATGTGTATAATAGATCCATTTGCAGCAAACAATTAAAAAACAAGTTAAATATAACTGAAAAAAATTGATTTATTTAATTTTTTAAATTTAGGTAAAAAGTTATTTTAAGCTAAAAGTGGTCTGTAGAATTTAGAATATGTATTTAGTGGTCCGTGAGGTCCAAATGGTTGGCGACCGCTGAATTTAATAACCTATTTTTTATTAATTCATTATTATTAAGGTTTTTAATTTAATCATTTTTATTAGATGTTCATTGCACTGCTATAAAAATAATGTTCTCTATAACATTGCAGTTGATATCATAATGGGAATTAAATAAATAGTATATAATCTTTAATATCAATTTCTAGTCTTCCAATTTAATATGGAATTTCATGTAGAAATTGGACAAAAAAAATCTTTTACGAATATAAATTCTAATTAGGATGTAAAAAGCTACAATTAAAATGTCTCTTTTAAAATGTTCATATTATATTATAAGTATTTATTTTTAACCATTGTTTGTTATTTAAATATTTCTTTTTGTGAATTGTTAGCTTAATTTCATTATTTTCAATTATAAAATAATGAGTATAAACTAGTTTTTTATTAGTTACCTACCTAATCCTAGATGTATTTTATAATGCGTTATGGCTGTACTAAGTGGAAGAGATAAGTGCCACTAATTCATTGGAAATACATTAATCAAACCTCATGATTACTTTTCAAATCAAATAAACACTATTGATAATTATTATAGGTAAATCACAATCTAAATTGTATATTAACAATTGTCACTTAGCAATGAACATAATTAAAATTATTTGTCTTCTAGTATTTTTAATATCTATAGATATACTCCCTTTAACTTAATTTTTTTCTATTCAAATCATAAATTAGAAAGTGTAATTTTTATTTTCTCAACTGATTATAAATACTAGTCACATACTATTTTTTATTACAAATATATTTAATAAATGTGACCTATATATTATTGATTAATTGGATAAATATTTTGTACCAAGTTGGCATTTTAATAGGTTTTCAGTTTTAAAAAATTTCATAACTATTTTTTTTTCATTAAACTTAATTTGTTTACACACACAAAAAAAAAAAAACAAATAATTATCAGTATAATACTACAAATGTAACTAGAATAATTTCTTTCTATTAAAAATTATTCTAGTTACATTTGTAGTATTATACTAATCTGTATTTGTTTTTAAATATTAGTCTCTGTTAGAACATAAATTAAAGGCTAAGGGGAAAAATTATAATAGCCAAAAAAAAATTGATTAATATATCATCTTGTCATTTGTTTTAAAAAGTAAATCTATTTTTTTTCTTTATTTTATAAAATATTAGTTGTATTACCACAATACATTTTTTTTTAATTATTTCATACTTAATCTCTTATTTTTTTGAGTTCTGAGACTTTAAAACTGCAATATTAAACTGTAGACATATTTGACTATTATTGTTTCTCCCTGTAATCTTTCAAATAAGTATATATTGAATATAAGTATAATTTTTTTCTGAAATAATTTAACATAAATTAAAGTATCTTTTGAAGCTAATATTTTAACAAATTAATATGCATGTAATTTTAAGTACAGATTTACTATTCAAAATATTGATAGTATATCATAAAAATAAAAAATAATATTGTAAAATCACAAATGTATTCATTCCTTGCTTTGTTTGAAATCTCAAATCAACATAATGTAAGACTAAAAATTAATTTAAAAAGTTAGTTGAAAAATATGTTATAGGAATGTGTGTTTTTAAAAGGTTATTAGTTTACTCCCATTAAGCCACTAAATAATTATGTTGTTCTATACTTCAATGCAACAAATTAGCAATGTAGCATATGGGTTTTTTTTTTTGTAATAGTTATAACCCTCTATAAATTATGTATAAATTAATTACTGTACAAATATATTATTGAAATGTTAATTTATATTTAAAAGACTTAGCTACCTGCATTTATTTAGAAGTTTTATGTATATTTTATGCCAATTTTGTTGATAACATATAATAGTGTTAGTAAGTAATATAATAAATTATTGCAACATATGTGGGTATATTTTTCATTTGTGCTGAACATAATATTATATGTAATAAGAAACATTAAATGTTGTTAGTATTTTGTAAATAATTTTATTTGCTATTATGAATTAGGTCTGTATAATATGATTCTTACTAATTTTTTTGACAACATTTGTAGAAATTATAACTTTGATTGAAATTTAATAATGATAAAAAGTTTTGTGAATTGTATGAAGAGTATGTTTTGTTGAGTCTGATAAACAATATCATAATTGAATCCAGATATTTTTTTTAAAAAACATTAAGTTTTATATATTATTAACATTTTATTAACAGAAGTACTTAGTTAAATAATAAAATTAATGACAAAGGATTAACTAATTATTTATAATATTATTACTCTTTTGTTGATTAACATTTGAACCTTAATTTTTCAAACCAATTGACACCATGGCTAGTTTGGCTATGTGAAAGTTGGGATTTGGAATTTTTATTGATAGAGAATGAATGCATATATATATATATGTTATATACATGTATATACATTAGGGTGGTCCTTATTTTTTTGATGTAATTTATTTAATACAGTACACCCCTAAATTGTTAAGTCATATATTTAAATATTATAGGTAAAATTTGGAAGGTGTCACTCAACCCCTTCTGGTGCCGCATTAGGGTTGAAATATGGCAAAAGAGGGTAGTTTTCTTGTTTTTTTTTAAATTAATTCAGAATGTAAAGGATTTAGCGTGAACATGCAAAGAACTTAATGATAGATTTTATTAATGTCTATAAAAAAGCATTCAATGCAAATTCTCCTAGGTCCATTGTTTTTGAAGAAAAATTAAAAAATATCAGAATTTTCTGTATATTTTTCGAAATTGGATTTTTTCGGTTTTTTAAATATATATAACGTATGGTTGGGTATATGATAAAATATTTTGTATAAAAATTATACAGAATTAAATAATCTAAAAAAAAGTTTTTGTGTAAGATTAACTTTAATATAGGTTTTGATTTTATTTACTTGAATATCATGTAATTTTTCCGAAAAAAAAAAAAAATTACAAATACCTATGAATTTATTTAACAAATGTTATGCACAATTAATTGATGCCTCTTAAATGGTTTATTGAGTGTTTGTCTATTACTTTGTGGGTATTTTTCCGGTAATTTTTAACGGTCTAAAAAATATTGTGAAATTTTAAGTTTGATTTAATTTTAAAATAGTAAAATTATTTACCTGTAATACAAATTGTTTTTGTTAATCGATTCCAATCGATTTATAATTTATCAAATCAACGAAAAGATCTTTTTGAATAAAATGTGAAACATCTTCTAATTTAAGAGCTATTTTTTTTTCAAATTCGATTTCTTCCTCGTCATTGTTTATGCTACAATTGTAAGAACTCAAGATTCTTTCAGCCATTTTGTGTTTTGTATTATTATCTACACGATCGTCAAATATTGAAAATGTAACACACTCTGGATTCAAATACCACAAATGATTTATTATTTTTTTTAATCGTACATCTGCGATTATTTTACTATGGGATTTATATTCTTCTAATCTTTTTAAAAATAATATTTCTTTAAGTGGGACTTTAATTGCATTTGTAGACGAAAACCAAGCACGGACGTAACATTTAACTATAAAACAACAAATATCTTTTAATGCCTTTTGTTCTTTGCTATTTAAATTGATCTTTAAATATAAATATTTTTAAAGAATATATGTCCTTAGCCATCCATCTGGCCAAATGGTATGCGCCATAAAAACAATGCCTCAAGCTGGAACACCACCTAAAAATATAATAACTAGTTCTAAAAATTCTTGGTAATCATCTCGAGGAAGATCTTCGAAAATCTTTTTTTTTGCATATACAATAATTTCATCGACGTCATTTTTTAAAATATTATGAATATAGGTATTAGAAACCGACGTGGATATTTTGCTTTTATCAATATTTTCCCACATATTTTGAAATCTTTTAAAAAGCAATATATCTGGTCCAGTCATGGAAAATAATTTTACTTTTGTAAATACTCCTTGTAAAACAAGTTCAAAAATGTGATGTCGACAAGTCAAAAAACAATATTTCTCTATCTAAACTTTTTTCTAAGAGTGTACATGCTCCATTCAACCTCCCTGTGTTAGAAGCTGTAGTATCAAACAAAAATACTAGGACTTTTTAAAGTAATGACCACCTTTGTAAAGTACCAAAGACAGTTGAAAATATTTCATATCCTGTTCCAGAACACATTTTGAAGACTTAAAGAAGTTGTTCAACATTCGTTGTTATTGCAATAATAGCCAAACGATCAATATTATTCTTCCCGGTTAGGGATGGAAGTATTTTTGAATCCCAACGAATTACAACATAATTTAATTTTTTTTCGTGAAATACCAAATTAATATTTTTTTGATATTTTTTGTCGATAGGCTTCACGGGACTTTTTAATTAATGTTCGGTTTATAACATAAATACTAGAATCTAATAACAGTGCTTCTACACATGCAGTTAACAAATGGACAGCATCCCTATCACTTATTTTACATTTATCAAGAGTGGCTGATAATCTAGGCGTTAAAAGTTCTATACTACCTCTTTTATTTTTTGATGGACCTGTAACTGGAGATAACTGTCTAATTACTTCATCTTCGTTTTCCGATTCTTCAAAATTTGACGTTGATAAAAAAATTGAGTATGGTTCTAAATTATATTAAGTATAATTTGTTAATTTATATTATCACATTTTTTAAAATTATTTTACAATTTTAAATTACCTACCTGTTAACAAAGTTTCGGAATGAGATTTAAGCTTTTTATTGCTTATTTCATTTCTAATTTATTTCCTTTGTTCAGCTCTAGTTAACTTCATATCCACATCCATCATACAACCAGGACGACCTGATTTTCGTTGAAGTTGTAAAAAATCTATATCATCTTGAATTTTCATTATATTAAAAGCATTCGCATGAGCAATATCGAATAAATTGTTTAATTTATCTTTGAAATCTTGTTCTCTTTTTCTACATAAATCACTCTTTCTCGTTTTACTTTTTTCTAGAGTTCTAAGATCTTCATATAATTTTTTTAATTTTTTATAATATTAGATTGGTCTTGAGTAGGTATACGAGCTTTTTTCCAATATATTAAGCATTCGTCTACAACAAGTGCAGCACTTTCACGCAAATTTAATTTTACAATTCGTAAATTATAAAAGAGATCACTCAAGCAATTTCTTTGAAATGGCAATTTACTACCAGTTATTTGGTAGTCCATTGTTCACATAAGAAAAACTCGATTTCGTGGCATATAAAATTACAATTAATTACTTTTGATTATAACTTAAACTTTATATTAAGCGACGAACGACATAGAATATTTGATAGTGAATCGAATACTATTAGTTGGATTGTAGTAGTGCGTTATGCATTCAAATATAAAGATGAAATCGCAAATGTTTCAACAAATATGTGTTCTAACCAAAAATATAAGATAAGATAGGTTCCCAAGATAAGATTAATTTATTTCATAGCCGTTAATAAATTTTTTGGGAAAAAATCACACGAAATTCAAGTAAATATAGCTAAAACCTATATAAAAGATGTTTTTATGACATTTGTACCCGAAACCTTTTTTTTTAGATTATTTAATTGTGTTTAATTTTTATACAAAATATTTTATCATATATCCAATCGTACCTTATATATATATATATTTAAAAAACCGAAAAAATCCAATTTCGAAAAATATACAGAATATTCTGATATTTTTTAATTTTTCTTCAAAAACAATGGACTTAAGAGAATTTGCATTGAATGCTTTTTTATAGACATTAATAAAATCTATTATTATGTTTGATGCATGTTCATGCTAAACCCTATACATTCTGAATTAATTTAAAAAAACAAGGAAACTACCCTCTTGCCATATTTCAACTCTAATGCGGCACCAGAAAGGGTTGAGTGAGACCTTCCAAATTTTACCTAAAATATTTAAATATATGACTTAACAATTTAGGGGGGTACTGTATTAAATTTTTGAAGTAAAATATTCCACCTATATAAATAGGGACCACCCTAATACACATGTTACAAAAATTAATATTTTCAAATGTTCAATATTTTTATAGTTTTGTATATATTTTATGCGAAATATATATTTATTTATGATACAACACTCTTCATATATTGCCTATTTGTAATTTTTTCCTTTTTTTAAAATTCTTAAAATATAATTTTTTTTAAATTTACTACTTCTAACTTTAATAATCAAACTAATCAACTAAATACTGGATCTTATGTATATTTATAAGTAAATTATAAAAATAATTTTATCAAATTATTTATTATTATAATTGTATACTAAATTTATTGTGTTAGTTTTAATTTGATCTAACATTAATTTTTAAATTTTTCTGATTTTATATAAAGTTTATTAGTTATTGTTTCTTTATTTTTATTTATTTTTTTTTAGAGTATAATGCGACAAATATTATCAGGAGTAGATTTTCTTCATTGTAATCGAGTTGTTCATCGTGATCTCAAACCACAAAATGTTTTAGTGTCCAGTGACCTCAGAATTAAAATTGCTGATTTTGGATTGGCCAAAATTTATGATTTTGATATGAAATTGACTTCAGTTGTAAGTTGGAAATGTATTCCACTTTATGTATTGTTCTAAAATTATATTATTGTACTTTTTTATTTATTTCAATTTCCTAAATTTCTAATCTTTCAATTTATACAACTTTAAACCATGTACACAATTTTTATTTAAGTTCATTAGCTTATGTATATTTCTTAAATTATTTTTGTTTATTTTTGTGGCTGTTAGCATTCTAACAGTTTTTTTTCAATTTTATATTTACTTTAACTGTAGATTTATTTAAAATTGTTGATACATTTTTTTTTTTTTTTGATTTATTTTGTAGGTATATTATGAAAAAATATGTGATAAATGGTAATAATTAAAAATGTTATACAAGATAAATATTTCATTTAGTTTTAATTTCTTGTTTAATTTCATATTGGAAATTTTTAAAAAATTTTCAATATTGAGGTTTTCTGTCACTTGATTCAAATGTCAATATTGCTGAGTTAAAAGTTAAATCATTGATTATTGGGAGCATGATTGAATTTAGAGGGTAAAGCCCCCATTTTCTCCCTGAGCTTTTGCCATAAGTTGCAAATAGTTTAAATATTTTAACTAACAATTAGTGACTAGTTTATACATTTTTCTGATTAATCTTAAATAAAATAAACAATAAATTTATTAAACCTCTATAACTACAATTAGTTTAATTTATCATATATTTTTCTAGAAATTGTGTTTTGAAATTTGTGGGTTTAATGCAATAGAATCAAATTACTATACCTAAGGAAAATACCTTTGAGTTAATACTTATGTCATCTCCTGCTAATTGTTTATCTTAATTTAATGTAGTATTAATGATTTTGCTTATGTTAAATTATATAGGTTGTAACATTATGGTATCGAGCACCTGAAGTCTTACTAGGTTTACCTTATGCCACTGCAGTTGATGTTTGGGCATGTGGGTGTATTATGGGAGAGATGTACAAATTAACTCCATTATTCGATGGCGAATCAGAAGCTGAACAGTTAGATAGGATATTTAGGTATTCAAAAATATTTATATTACTTATAATTATAATGCATAAATTAAGATATCAATATTAAAATGTCTAATTAATTATATTATAGGGTGATTGGTCTACCATCTGTTTTAAATTGGCCAAAGAATGTTTCTTTGTTAAGGAGTTCCTTTGAATCTTATCCACAAACTTGTTTGAAGACTGTAATTCCTGAAATATGTTCAAAAGGAGAAGATTTACTAATGGTATGATTTATTTGTGTTCGTATTGGTTTAACTTTTTATTAAATTATTTAGTTATTTTAATTATATTTAAAATAGAAAATAGAACTATAGTATTAAGATAATTTTTAAAATAAATATTTTTAAAAATATAACTACAAGTTTTTTAAGTTATTACTTAAACTATGTTTGAGTACACTAAATAAACTTGCAATTTAAAAACAAGGTTTTTTTTTTTTTTAGAAAATGTTAATGTTCGACAGTACAAAACGAATATCAGCTCGAGATGCTTTAAAACATCCATATTTTAATGAAATATAAATTTGATTGTATCTACCTTGGAGACTATTAATGTAAGTATCATTTCTTAATATTAGAATGCATCAAAAATAAGTGATAATCATAAAAATAATTTAATGGTTAAATTTATTTTATATTAATATTTTGGCAACATAAATACAGTTTATTTTAAAATGTTAAACAGAATTCATTAATTTTTGCAAAATTATTATTAATCTTAATTTAAAGTTTGATTGATGTAAATGTTTATTTACAAAAATGAATATATAAATTACAGACGTAAATATTATCTTTTGACATAATTTTTAGAATTTAGTTCGAGTTTGTAATTTTAGTATTTTAATTGCACTATAATGGTAGATTATTAATAGGCAGTTAATGTATAGCATAGTTTTAAAATTAATTTACAAAGTTTTTGAGGAACAGCATTTATATCTGAATCCTTCATTGCTTGAAAATGTAAAATTTGGTAATTGATATAATTAGCAAACGAATTGAATTATTTAGTTTGGCTGATGATAATAATGTTAATCCAAAAAATTTTTTTACTTAATTTCCTTTTTCATTAGTGTTACAATATATTATAGCAAGATCTAATGTATATATATATATATATATATGTATAATTCTAAAACATGTCTAAGCTGGAAATAGTATTATTTTATTTTACTCATAAACTACATTAGATGAATGACTCAGTGAATGATTCAAAATCAATGTTAAAAATGTCGGCCCTATTAAAGTTAAATAATATGTTAAGTTTAAGTTCATCATTAGTATTAAATCATGTGTCTATCACTGATACATCAAGAATAATGAACTGGGACATTTTGTTCACAGTTAGTATGTAGCTATAAATGTCAAAATGATTTCTTGTAATGATCTAACCTGTTTATATATAAATAAAATAATTTATAATTTAATATAATTTTTTTTATTTTGCAGAAGTATATTTTAATGCATGCAGATACTTAGTTTGTGTTAGTCAGTCCAAGGCAACGTGTAAGTTATTATACTCAACAGTATTGCAAGTCTTGAAGAAAAAATAGCATTCCTAATTAGCAGTTATAATTTGAGTTTCAGTATGATTAATCATTTGCTACGTAGATAGTAGAACAGTTACCAAAATATTATAGCCAGTGCATATTTGTTTACCAACTAATTAATTTTAAGATCTCTGATTAAGTTGTATCCAACTTTGGATCTCTAAATATAGTAACCGACAATCCAATTTGAAAATAATTTTTAATTTTGCTCAATGACTACATCTTTATAATCAGTGAATCAAAAGACTTGCCAATTTTCTGTCTTTACTGACAAATATCAGTGTTCACTTCCTTTTGTCTGTACTTGTATAATTTAAGGTTTTTTTTAGAACTTTTTGTGCACTGATTGGATAATAGTGCTAAAATGCATTTTTATTTATATATTTGTAAATATTTTATCTTATGTATTTTTAATACCTTGGGTTTTGATTTTTTTTAAATTGGGTCGTACCTCATTTTTAATATTAAATATTTTTTATCTATTTGCTCGATTTTTTTTAGTGATTTAAGTCTTAAAAATACTTTTATCTTTGGATTTTAAATAAATGGACTGTTTATTTTTATATATTTATTTATATATTTTTTATTTCTTTTGTTATTCAGGGACATCCAATTTATTGGTTAACCCAACCTTACCTAACCAGCATAATTATTATTGAGTAATATTATTCTTTTATTTGAATAATGTAATTGTAGTCAAAAGTTCTAGCAAAAAGATTTTAAAAATCATAATCTTTCAGAAAATCTAAATTATTTTTACTGTAATGTTAAAAAAAGTTAGAGCTGTTAAAGGTAACTATATTTCATCTATGTTAACTTTTAATTGAACATGGGAATAGAGTAAAAAATAATTTTATATTTCTTTTTGTGCTTATCAAGTGCAATTTTTTCTGTTTAGCTGATTCAAAATAATTTGATATTAAAAACTTAAAATATGATAGAAAAGAAAAGAAATGCTGTATTGTTTAATAAAGTATATATCCATTTAATTTAATCTAAGATAAGATCTTATCAAAACTCAACATTGAACACTTGAAAATTTGAAATGTCAGTAATATTACACTAGTGGTAAATAAAAAATATATTTTACTCTATCATAAACTATTAAGGAATTGCAAAGATTATTTATAAAAGCACAAATTATAAATATTTATGTGCTTTAAACAACTGTAGCTTTTTGACAGTATGAATAATTTATACAACTGAGTTGCTTTTAAGCATATTTGTAGTTCATTCGATTAATGATCATGCCATTAGTAAGTACTGAATGGGGCTAAGAAGTTGAAATTAAGAAATCTTTATTATTATTATAGTAGTCCTTGAAAATTTTACCTATTTCTCATTCACTAGCTGTTTACGATGAAGTCCAGGATTGTTATACATTTTTTTTTTTTTATAATTATATGGTAATACATATAATATCAAGATTAATATAATAGGTACAACAATTTATATAATTTCATGAACACATATTCCCTTTAATTATTAAATTTTTGTTGTAAGTATTTTGCAACATATTTATGGTTTATAGATTATTGATTTCTGAACACCTGTAAGTTCCAGTTTGTGTTTGTAATCCTTATTTTATTAGTATATTGTCAATGTCAGTTTGCAATAAAAAAATTGTAAATCATTATATATATATATATAAAAATGCCGTCATTTATTTTACTTTTTCATAACTAATACCAATATATTTTCAATTTATTTTTACTTTTATTTTGAAAATATTAGTTATTTTTTTAAGTTAGTAGTGAAGCAAGTTGTTCTGTAGAGATCGAGAACGTATTAAAAATTGTTTAAATTAAAACTTCATTTAAATTCGGAATAATTATTATTATATTCAAATAACAAAATAATTATGTATATATATGTTACGGTAATAGTCCGAATACCGGTGAAACCTAGGATATACATTATTGCATGGTCAAACCCCGAATGATTTTAGAAGTTCGGACTTTTACCAACAAGTTTTGGTAAATCTTAGGATTAACAATTAATGATTATAAAAGTCTGAAATTATATATTTTTTCCAATTTTGTGATAATTCTTACTTGTATTTATTCTTGTGCATTTGTGTTGATATCAATAGTTTTAATTTAATTATTGACTGTGATACGAATTATAATAAAAGTTAATCATTGTGTCTTCAATGATTAAGATTTGGAACAGATTAAATAGAAGATTAATTTAATAATTTGATATCGGGGCTAATTGCAGGAAGTAATTTTACGAGCAGTATTTGTTTTACAATTGTCGCGGTTAGTATTGTGAGTATACACATTATTCAATATGTCGCTTATAATACGATTTTATGAAATTTTATATGCTGTTGTAGAGTTAAAAAATAACAAAAATAATTTATATTTAACTGAGGAAAAATATAATATATTTTTAAGAGAAGTTAAAGTAGCTAAATCTGTTAATGTGAATAAAAACAGTTCATTATTGGCGACTTAAAAGGTTTGATATTGTTAATATTACTGTTGAAAAAAAACTGATTGTACCTATGAATGATGACTTCAAAGTAGGTAATGCATTATTATGTACCGGTATAATGAGTTATATTATGCTCATATTGTAACAGGCCATGTAGGTAGAAACCGTATTATGTATGAAGTAAATAGCACATACGAAAATTTTTACATTGAGTCAATTTATATAGGTAAGAATTATAACAGAATTGGAAAAAATATATAATTTCGGACTTTTAAAATCATTGATTGTTAATCCTAAGATTTACCAAAACTCGTTGGTAAAAGCCCGAACTTCTAAAATCATTCGGGGTTTGACCAAGCAATAATGTATATCCTAGGTTTTATCGGTAAATCCTAGGTTTCAACGGTATTCGTACTATTACCGTAACATATATATGTTACCGGCAATATGGATAATCCGGTATTTTGCAAAATGTCTAGGCATTATATAAAATTCCAAAAATTACCCGGCAATATACATAATACGAGCTTTGCCTAGGTATTTTGCATAATGCCAATCATGGAGTAGGCAATATGAAGAAAACAAGTAAAATTGACATCGCCTATTACCAACAACTTATCGTTTATTATAAATGTGCGTTCACGATTTAATGCAATAAAGATTGATATTATTTTACTACAATGCATAATAATAATTCTGAGATACAATATTGAACGTACTAATAATTTTATTACAATATCGAAATTAAGTCGTCATTTTCGTGTCTCGTTATGGTATTGTAACTATGGATACAATTTATATGAAGTCAAATTTTTGTAACAAACTACAAATTTTTTTTAAAAATTTGGCCACTAATACTAGTTTTTTATGTGATGAACAGTATAATGAGTTGATAAACATTCATTCCACAAGAATTGGCCGAGGATTTTTAAAATATGTTTCTAAGTCCAAGTGTCAAAATAAAAAGTGTATTTGCTTTAAAAATAAAATTTTGTGTACCTACTTCAAAATGTCACTTTTCTACAATATGTTTTAATAAGTACCTAAATAGTAGTTTAAGTAAAATATTTATATAATAATATTAATATAATAATAGATAAAAATTAAATTTTGTCTGTAATATGAGTAATAATGTATAATATTTATAAGAATTTTAATGTAATATAACATATAATAAAATGTTTTGTATACTTTGTCTACAAAAAAATTGGCATTTTGCATTATGCCTAGGTATTTTATAAAAAATCCTAGGTTATATGTAAAATACCAAAATTATCCATATTGCTTGTAACATATATATATATATATTTATATACTAGCTAGTTGACCCAGACGTTCTCTTTTCTTAATTATGAATTAGTATTTAATTGGTATAATTAATAAAAAAAATATTTCATAAAAAGTGTTTATTATTCTAATGTTTTATGATGTACAATATTCTTATTTTTTTTTCTTATGCGTATATAAATAGTTTTGTTGGAATTCCGACACGGGAACAGGCGACATATAACTGGCCATGGGAAAAACATGGATTTTCAAGACTGATGCCATAAACACTTAACGACTGCCCTTGAGATTTATTTATCGACATTGTAAATGTTAGCCACACTGGAGATTGCAACCATTTAAAGTCGAATGGCATATCGTTCGGAATCAAAACGTCTTCGTCAGGGCCGGCGTAAGGCTAAATGACGCCCGAGGCTAAAATGCCAACTGGCGCCTTTTTCATATAATAACCCGTAATATCATTATACTTAGAAAAAATTATATATTATGCTTAACTTGTACATCATTTGTTATTGTCTAATTTTTTAGTCACGAGTCACAACGACTCGATCCTGATTGAACAATAACAGATATTTGGGAATTATAGCAACATATATGATAAAATATTCTACGCTAAACCATAGTAAATATACTTAAAATATACTTATATTATCTTAATATACGGCTAAACGAAATAACCATAATTATTAATGAATATTTCAATACAAAGTTATAGGTATTTTATATTAAAAAAAAATAAATAATATTATTGACATTATGTGCAAAATTGTAAAAAAACAATTTTGGCGCCCCCCTGAAAATGGCACCCTAGGCGACAGCCTGAGTCAACTTACCCTCACGCCAGCCCTAGTTTTCGTCTTTGTAGATCCCTTTCAAAATTGTGGCTTCGATGACGTTCATTAATTTCTTCACCGCAAGTCGGGTGCTATTACAAAGACGTGGCTGGTTTATATTCCACAAAATATTGACTACCGATCTGATTTTGATTATGATACGGGGCTGCCTGTCTGACGCTGGAGTGAAAATTTTTAAATATGACAAAAAACGATATTCCTTTACCACCTGAACCCATATTAATAAGATGGGAAACTTGGATAAATGTTACCATATACTACTGTGAACATTTAGAGAACATTCAGTCAGTTATAAAAATATTCAACAGCGATGATGCCGTTTCAATTAAAACAGTCAAAAAGTATTTGGAAAAAATAACCATAAGTGTAACTTGGCATTTATTAAATCGAATTCCGGATTTTTACCCAAATCCATAACATTTTTGGAAAAGAAAGGAATAAAATTATCTGATTCATTAAATACCGTCGAAGATGCGAAAAATAAAATTGTTGACTTCAAATATATAAAAGGCAAAGCAGTCATACAAAAGTTAAATGACGTTCTAGAAAAAATCCTGGTAATAAAGCTTTATTAAAAATTTCAAAAATTTTAAGCAACAAATTTGAAAATATGGAAGAATTCCCTGAGGACTTGACAAGTAATGATCTAATTTATTTTATGTATGCTCCAATGTAGTCTGTAGATGTGGAAAGAAGTTTTTTCGTATATAAAAATATACTGTCAAGTAATTGTCGTAGATTCACGTTTGAAAACATTAGGAAATATCTTATTCTGCTGTGTAATTTTTAAGGTAGAGAAATTAATAAAATACGTAATAATAATTAAAACATTTAAATATTTAAACATTGTTTTATTTTTACTTTAGGATCGGAAGACACTGAAGGATACTAACATTTAAACCAATTACTTTTTAAAAATTTAATTTATTAAATAATTTTCAATTCAAGTAATAATATTCTAATATAGTAATGTATAATATAAATTCTGATAAAATAAATATTGAATTTTACCACATATATGTTATACTTGATTTTTTTTTGGCATATCTTAGTGCATATATGGTTATTTTTAGGTACATATTTTACAGCATATTTGGCCATTTTTTGGTGTTTATTTTAGAGTATTTTTGGCCATTTTTTGGTGAATATTTGGGTATTTTTTAGAGCTACAAGTCTCTAACCCTGCCATTGCCAATATCGAGCAACTGTTTGGAAAAAACTTCTACAGATTAATCGTTCTGCAATTCGACTCTCATGTTCATATTTAATTTGAGCGTTTTAACATCTTTCCATAAAATGCATGACTTTAAACATGCGTTAAGTTCGTCGGCTGGCGTTGGTCGTGGTATTACTAGTAGCGTTTGGCGAAAATCACCTGCCAATAAAATCATTGCACCACTAAACCGGTTTTGGTTCTTTTGTAAATCTTGCAACGTGTGGTCTAATATTTCCAAAAATTTTTTGTGTGCCATCATGCACTCATCTGAAACTATTAATTTGCTCTGCTTGCAACATTTTGACCATCGCAGAATTTCTCAAAAGGTTGCAAGTGTTTCATTTATTTATGCACATTGGCAACTTGAGTGCAGAATGAGCAGTTCGACCATTTTTCAACAATATAGCTGCAATACCTGACGCAGCAAGTGCAAGTGCGATACTATTTTGCGATTGAATCGTAGCCAAAATGAATGATATTAAAAACGTTTTCCCAGTCTTATCGGGAGCATCTAAGAAAAAAATCCGCCAGTTCCATCATTCACTACTTTCATTAGCGTATCGTAAGCCTATTTTTGTTGCTCATTTAAAAGAGGAACGTTTCTTAGAACAGTTTATTTTAATGCCTCGGAATCATATTGGGTTTCGCGTCTCAACTCTTGATTAAATGCGTTGTGCATTGGGCGATTGGGCGCTGTTATTCCTAATTGTATTAATCCTTTGTCAGTAAGCATCAAGCACATATCTTCAATTAAAGTTAATGCTTCATTGTACATTTCTTCGTTAATTTGCAAATTTGCATTTGATGTTCTAAGACGCTTCTGATGTAATATATCTTCGGTCATGTGATCTATGTATTTGTTCCATAAATCAATCGGTGTTGATGGGAAGCATGTAGACAAAATTATGGAAAACAATATTTGTATTTGTTTAGCATTTAATAGAATCACAGCATCCTCGAGTGTGTGGTCCCAATGAGTATCATTCTCTAGCAATCCCAAGTATTGATAGGCTTCTCTGTATGTGCCACACAATACATCATTAACAGTTCGCAGATGTTGGAATGATGTTGGGCCACGAACATTGACTAACAGTAATCGCAAATAAAAACACTTGTCTTGGCTGGGATGGACTGTGTAAAGACGTTCTAGTGCATCGGTGGAAAATACTTGAGGGTAACTTGGAACTGGCTGTCCTTGTTTCCGTCGTTGAAATTTCTTTAAAGATTGATTCGAGGTATAATGTCGTGGCATTTCGGAATAAAGCAGTGTTCTAGTAAAGTCATCATCTGGCACATTTCAAAGAAGCTTGTCAATATCGTGGATGAAGGCCTTTCAACTCATTGTAATACGTTTTCCGTTCCAAAGTACACCCTTTGACTATTTTCCAGATGTTGGGTCAAATGAACTACAGTGGGGTGTCTTTTATGTATTGGAAACGAAAAAATATGCCTCATCGCATTGTTACTACTGACATAGCGTCCCATTTGAAAATGAGTGATCTCATCGTTTGAATTTTCAACAGCAACTCCGAACACAGCCATGTCACCTTTGTTCACGTGTTTGCTGATATATTTTATCGATTTTTGCGGAATGGCAATATTCAACATTTAACATATTCAACTTTGACGATATTTGCAGCACGCATTCTGCCAATTCTATGTCAAACGTCAAAAGGTTACATTAAAAGAGTTCATATTGTCCAAAGCGCTAAGGTTAAATTAGAAATAATTTTATATGGTGGTTATGTTTTCTTAAATTTTCTAATTTTCCACGAAATTTTCTTTATTTTTTCTTTCATAAGAACCTTCTCCTGACAATAAAAAAAGGATAAGCGAAATCGGTCCAGCCGTTTACGCGTGATGGCGTGACCAAAGAAAATAGGTTTTCATTTATACATATTTATGTATGTATATATATATATATATATATATATATATATATATATATGTAGATATTAGTAAACAGATAATGTAATGTCTTACAATATTACTTTTACTAAAATCAAATGTGTAGACGTGGAAATCGTTTTCTACATTTTGATAACAGAATACGTATTGATACTGATGTTCAGCTTTCGGAAAATCTAATGAACCTATTGCAGCATATAAACAAAATGCCTAGAAATTAGATGTAATTTCAATAAATTTATTATTTTGTAAGTACGAGCATAATGTTTATCATACATTTACAATTATATTTTTCTTAATAGATGTTTCTTTTGCTATTGTTGTACGGTCTTTTAAGGTAATTGATGAAATGTAGTAGTAAGTAGTTTAAGTAAATTCTCAAGAAAAACCAAGAAAATAAAAATGTAAAAAAATTAATTAAAATATTTGGAAATGTTAATTAAAACAAACTAAGATAGCAAGTACTCGCAAACTAATAAGATTTTGAAGGGAAGGGGTCAGGGGCGTCCTCAAGGGGGGGCGAATGCGGCAGTCGCCCCCTCCATGACCTTTATTTTCTTTCTTAAAATATTCATTATTTATATTAAAATATAACACTAGGAAAAAAATATATGCAATGTGCCTTTAGATATTGATAGTATAATTAATCCCTTTGCTAAATCTAAACACAGAATCGATTTTATTCTTTGATTTATACATTTTTTTTTGTTGCTTTTTTACTATACATCTAAATTAGATGATCTAATCAATAAAAATAATATTTGTTTTGTGTGTTAATATTCATTAATTTACATTTAAATAATTTAATATGTACAAAAATATTTTAATACTGTGACTCTGTTAATTAAACTTTGTTTTTTGTATCTATAACTATGCCTATGTCAGATGCCCTAATGACATTAGATACCCCGAGTTAAATCAAGTAAAACACCTAGTAATTGGTGTATTTTTATATATAGGTAATTTTAATATTTTAATATTATTATCATTCAATGTTTAGTGGATATATTCTCATGATAATATTTGTACGGATTTGCGAGTAAGAGTATAAATTATATTGTTAATATTATGTACAATTATAAATTGATGGAACTGTTTAAATTTTAAATCACTCTTCCGCCTTTTATGTATGGACTTAACACCACTGTTTTGATTTAAATTTGATAAATCGAATGACGTGTTTTATTATTTTTAAACAATTATAGTCAAAGTAGAATTAAATATAATGAAAATTTACTTTAATACGTCGGAACTATTCCAATAAAAAGAACAAATTTTCAATTGCATTGTATTTAATTTGGGGTTCATATTATTGCACCACTAGTCACTCACCTTTTATGTGTATACAGATTATTAAATATTATGGAAATTTTAATTATAAAACAAACTAAAAAATGATCATGTCATTCACTGCATCTTCATGTTATACATCTATAATAAAATCAATTTTATATAGTATAATGCCAAATTATGAGTTTGTCATGCACTAAGATCTCATGTTGTCTTTAAGTTGTCATTTTAATTAAAAAATAAAATACGTATACAATTACGAATGTATAGACAAAAATAATTTGACTCGTTAATACAATATCAATGTAAAAAAAAGATAAATCATTGAAGACCGTCTGTTGATGACTGCGTGTTGTTTTCGGTCGTTGTTGGTTTTCCGCGAGCGTTCGACTTCTCATGTTGTTGTGTCGTTGTCGGTTTTTCGGACTTGTTTTTTATCATCAGCGGATTTTTGTTATTGCTGACGTGATGAATGTTCAATGCGCTATTGACGTCCTGATAATTATTTTGACATGTGATGTATAAATAAATCATATTTATTATATAGTATAGTGCAGGGGTGTATTTATGGTTGGGGGCCTGAGATCCCCTTAGACCCACTATGAAATTTCAGAAAAAATTGTTAATTCTGCTTTTACCTTATGAAAATAATGTATAATGTAAATTGTAGAAGCTCATATTATCATTGTTTTATGAATTAATAGTTTCAAATTGTTTCATTATTATTATGTTAATTTTCTATTATTTAATTTAATTAATTTTGTAAATGATAATTATAATTATGTAGGAGTTTCATGTAATTTTATTTAATTAATTTTCTAAAAAAGAATTAAGAATATACAATAAAAATTAAAATGTTTTACTTAAATTCTAATTTTGGGTTTTAATTGGTTTAATTGTGAAATTTTGTTTAGAGGAAATTCCCCAACCCATCTAAAAAAATGTAAATACGTCCCTGGTACAGTGGTCGACATTATGCATGTAGATTAAAGCTTATAATAAATTAATGTAATTAACGATTTTGGAAACAAAATGTTTTTTATATGGGTTTCTGTGACGTTGATTTAGGAGCGTGTTTATATAACGTCTCGTATATTGATCAATATATTATTATACTGATCAATCTAGGGGTGGATCCAGAGGGGGGCAAATGGGGTTCCCTCACCCATTCACCGTAGCAGCCTTTAGTTTTTGACGTAATTACTTCAAGGGTAAATAGGGAAATCTTAAACTATTTTATTTTTTATATCAAACTTATGCTGTTACTATGTTTTCACTCATAATTTATTATTTGGTGATATACTGATATCATAGTTATATACTATTATTATGATTTTAAATATTTGTAACCAAGTTTTGTGTTTGTCTGTGTATCCGAAACGTGATAACTAATGACGACTAACGTAAAAAAATCGTTCGGTACCTCTATAATCAACAAATTTGTAATTTATAAACTCTATTGTTATGAGACATATTGGAATAACTAAAAAAAATTATTATTATTATTACTACAGTAGAACCTCGATTATCTGGGGCAATGGTGGGGAAGAGTCACACGGAAAAATGAAAAAACACGGTTAATCGAGACTTTATTAAACGAATTATGAAAAAATTTATAATTTGATATCCATATTAAGTGTGTACGATATTATTTTATCAATGACTGTTTTTGAAATGGCTATAGCAAATGCTAAAAATAAACTAAATAATATGAAACAAATTCGACAGACTTGAAAATTTCTCATGTGTATTAGTTATAACGTGATTAGATAAATATGATTGTTGAAAAACGTCTATTAGATTTTTTTAATTTTAAATAACTCATATCTACCTGTGGCATATTTTTATCGCTGAAAAGTTCGTTTACGTTTTTCGATAATCTGTACATAATATAAAAATACATTCGTCCGACCTAATTAAAATTTTCAGACGACCAATTTTGAGCGACGATAATTTTGGAAGACTGAGCACGGTTAATCGGTATCACGGATAATCGAAATACGGTAAATCGGGGTTCAACTGTATATAATTTTTTTTTTAAGACTTTTTTTATTTAAATAAATAACCTATATCAAAATTAATATTTTTAATTTTATCTATATAAATATCTATATCATGTGTGTCAGTTAAAAATCGCCCCCCCCCCCCCCC
>NW_020273630.1:277998-280981 GCF_003268045.1 Sipha flava | reverse complement strand
CCCCCCCCCCCCCCGTTATCTCGGTCTGAATTCGCCCCTGGATCAATCGATAGCTATTGTGTTTGTGGTGAGAATTATAGATTTAAAAAGAGTGATTTATTGAATTGTACAGTTAATCATAAAATTTTAAATATAATAATAATAATATGTTACTAATGACCAACTCGTGAAAAGACGAGTAAAATGATGCGAGTGCGGGGTTCGAAACCAAGTTTTTCTTTTTAATTCGGATTTTTTCACTAGAGCTTTTTTGTTTTTATACACGACATGTTTTATTTAAGTTTTCTTATGTGTTTATAACATTGAACCGTTTTGTGTTATCACTTTTTGATAATTATAGAATACTTTGTTATCTTTAAGACGTTTTTTATTGAAAGATTTATGGATTATCAATGTCTGGGTTTTAGTTCTAGATTATTATATTTTTGTATTGTAATAATTCTTATCTATTGCCGTATTATTTGACCTGGTTGCAAGCACGGATTTAAAAATGAAAAAAGGGGGTTATGTCGATTTGTACGAAGTCTTACGTTTAATTTTTTTTTTTAATATTTTAAGTTCCTACATCTGATATGGTTCTACCTAATGTCTAAGGGGGGGAGGCTTCAGCCCCCATAGTCCCTCCTTGTATTTACGCCTGCCTGATTGGACTCACCGTCGCATTTATAGTAGTCGTTCCGTTGCTCGGACTACCACCGCAATTTGCCACCATTAGTGCATTGGAAATATTCATTACATCTTGGTGTAATTTTATAACTTGATTGGTGGAGTACGCTACTGTCCTCACAACTTGATCGGTCTGTGTCTTACCGAGTTCCGAGAGCTCCGCAAACATCTTTTCCTCCTGACTTCTTTGGGTTTTCAACGTTTTCGATATTTGTTCCAACGCTGTAGTCTCAGAAATAGTTCTAAAACACACAACAAGCATAATTAATTACATTTACAGTGATTATCATTTATGTTTCGTTAAAAAACTGTACTAGGTACGCGTCATCATTTGCTGACGGTGCGTGAAAAATGTTTTTTTTGTAGAAATTCTGTATATCTGTAATAATCAATTATCTTTATAATAAAATATGCTGTTTGTTTTTATTAACTGCAATTTTTTTTTGGTATTTATTTTCTAGTTACCAATGCAAGTAAAACTATCTGTGAATGAAGGATGAAAGATTTAAAAATAATCGACGGATTTAACGCTCGAAAATTTGATTACAGTAAAAATATTATTATTGTAAAATTAATGCAAATCTCGATTCTCCTAGAATCTTAAGTATTTTGGTACTCGTCTTATAACTAAGTAATATATTAATAAATATACCAAACCCAAATAGTTGTTAAGCATTGTCATTTTTATTTGATTTAAATATATAAGACTCTTATAAAACATATTATTGACAAACTTTGAACCATTTTCTCGTTTAAAGTTATAAATATTAAAGACAATAAGGCGTTAGGATTTTAGAATAAGAAATAGTCTGATTTTTCTTACTCACTTGTTATCGATATGATTCATTATCCGTTCTAGTATGAAAACCATGTCGTTTTCGATTTGATGTTCGTTTGATTGCAATCGATGACAGTTGACCATAAACAAGTTTTGTCCGTCCACGAGCAATTGCAGTTGCTCTTTGAATTTGGCTTCAAGTTCTTGTTCTGATTTCTTCTGAATTGCCGCTATTTCGCTAATGGCCGCTTCCATGAAACCTAAAGTGGATAAAAGTATTTCTACTCAATACAATGCAATTTTCTATGATCTTATAATTTTTATTCTAATTTAAATTATACAGTGATCACCCTTCTGCCTTAAAATTGCAAATTTAAATTTGCATTTAAAAGTTTTCCATTTGATAGGTCTGATCGTGTACGTTTTATACTCGTATTATTACAAAAATTCTTTTTTTTTCTCCCATTTTTTGTATATAAATGAAATGATTTTAAGGTACAAGAAATGACCAAATGTTTCAAATTTTCACTTTTATCTATTCTCGATTATACTATTTTATTTGTATGTCGCTTACAGGTTTCATTATTTTTTCTACAATCTTTATTTCATTAAATACTTACAAATTTTATTTATTTATCGAGTAAAAGTATTCAGTTTCAAACTAAAGTTACGAGTAAGTTTATTGCAAAAACATTAAACATCAACGTCTGTTCCACCACTGAAAATATTTCATTTTGCATCTTTTATTTGACATCCAATGTAAATATTTATCACAGATAAAAATGTATAATACAAAACTAAAATATAGTATTAAACAACCATAAATTATGAAGAGTATTTTGAAACTCATTCTTATCATCATGATTACATTGTTAGAACCCGAAGTAATACGTATATTAGTAGTTACGGATATCTATGTTTGTATTAAGTTTTCTACTTTATGAAACTTAGCAACTTGGTACCTATGTCATTTTTACTGTATTATGTAAAGCTGATAATTGTCTTTAAATATTAGGATTTGATTGGCTATGCTCATCATTTTAATTGCGTATTGTTAGGTTTGCCGAAAAAAAATTATAATTTTCATTCTTACTGTCTAAAAATTCGCTAATCACGTCATGCCTATCGGAGTCCAATCTCCGACGGTATTTATCAGTAATTTCGATCAATTCTTTGAGTAAGATTTGCATGTCATCCGAGCGTTCTTTGAGTCCATTATACATACTGTTTACCTACAGCACACCATAAACTATAACATTTCATAATTAATAAATTATTGTTACATTTGAACCGTAATAACTCGAACTTGAAGGGGATAGGAAATTTGAGTTGTTAAAATTTTGAAAATAACTGTTTAGAGTGCTAATAATAACATGTAATTCGAGTTATTGAGATTCAGCTGTGTTAAGCGTTATATTTTAATCATCCTTTAATTTTTTAGAGGTCGTGTAAGCTTGATATAATACAAAAATTGTAAATATGCGTTTAAAACATCTATATATATATATATATATATATATATATATATATATATATATA